>NW_026054576.1:31188-435326 GCF_022478715.1 Daldinia decipiens | reverse complement strand
CCTAACCCTAACCCTAACCCTAACCCTAACCCTAACCCTAACCCTAACCCTAACCCTAACCCTAACCCTAACCCTAACCCTAACCCTAACCCTAAAAATTATTAAGATAACGGTCACGTGACCTCGTCACATGACCAGGGTTATGCCCACACACACCGCCCACGCACAGCCCACGCATTTGTACAATAAATATCTTTCCCCACTCGGGGGAACCCCTCCTTTCTTACCTTAGTACAACCAATTAAAATACGATCGTTATTTGCATTCCCTTTCATATTATTACGTAATACATAGTCAATCCAACAATTATAATAATTTTATTTTAATATTATATTTTCTTTCTTTTTAACATATATTTATTAATATATATTTAATTTAGAAAAACTTAAAAAAATATATTAAATAAATAATTTATAATTATAATTTATTTTTATAATTAATTATTTTAATATTAATTTAATTTACAATTATTATTTTATAAAGAAAATAATAATAAAAATAATATATTTTTATTTTTATTTTTAATAAATATGTAAAAAATATATTTTAAAATATAATGTTATTAAAATATAAGGAATAGCCAATTATGTAATCTAGTCACGTGCCACCACGTGCGTGGGGCTAAGCCTAAAAGGGTTTACCTTTTAAGTTAACCCACACACACACAACTCAACAACAGACAACAACAGATCGTGATAGCCTCATTTCAATACCGTGTGTTACCTTTCCTTTCAACGTATGCTTATTAGTGTACACCTAATCCTTACCTAATCATTTACCCCCTGGTCTTCCTACATAGATATTTTTAATGGCTTTATAAATGCAACATAACCGGCTTATCTTTCCGTACATTGCTTAAATGCCTTAAGAGCATTAATTATGCGCTCTTTACGAAGCTTACCAACGGCCCTTTCCAGGCAGCTCACAAAACACAACTTCCTTTCTTCGCATGGCTAGGTTAAAACCTGCCCTATCTTCAGATCTTCAGCAGTTATATGGCGGCCTGCCGTGCAAGCAAACCTTCTTAGGTCGATTCGGACTTCTATACTATCTCTAAACGCCTTGTGAAAGGATTTGACCCGAGCGGAGACGGGGTTTTTCTTGTCGATGTTGGTGGCGGTAGAGGACATGACTTACATGGTCTTAAGGAAAAGAACCCCCTCCTCCCTAACAAGTTAATATTACAGGATGAGGCTCATGTCGTTTCCAATGCTCTAAAAGGAAACATATTCGAAGCTACTGTGCATGACTTCTTCACTTCTCAGCCGGTAAAGAACGCTCGTGCCTACTACTTACACTCTATTCTACACGATTAGGGTGATAATAACTGCGTTAAGATTCTTCAACCGTTAAAACCGGCGCTGAAGCCGGGCTATTCTAGATGACTCGTTAACAAGATCGTCGTCCCCAGCCGAAATCCCGCTTAACCGGTCACATCAATAGACCAGCTAGTATTTATTTTTGGCGCCATCAGGGAGCGCACTGAGACAGATTTGACAACTATACTTCAGCGTGCTGGTTTCAACATAACGAAGATATATAACTACGCAATAGGCTCGGAAAGTCTTATTGAAGCGGAATTAGTCTAGTGTTAGAATTTTTAGTTACTTGAAAGGCTTAAGAAAAGTTGAACTCTTCTCCATTGCGCTTTGAATGGTACGCAGTCTATCGTTCGTCCGATCCTTTGAGCCGAGTCCATCAGCCCGCTGAAGGTCGGTACATCCATGCTTATGGTATTCGACGTAGCACAATTAATTAATCATCTTGTTGAAGACCTCACCAGCAACCAGCCGCGCGTAGCCTGCCAGTATCCCCGCATGCTTCCAAAAAGAGCACTATCCTTTAAAGGGACTAATTGAAACGTTGAAACGAAAAGGCAGCTTCTTTCCCCGAAAATTGGCGGGATGGGTGCAGAGAAGTGCCTTGAACAGTCCTAGTAAATTTATGTTACTACATAGGTAGCTACTTAAACGTAGCTGTGTTACATCCGTAGGCCTAGCTGCTCCAATTTGTCAAGAGGCAGTTGTATAATTAATATCGAACAAGTTTCGCGCTGTAAAAAGCAAGTATCAAATCTAAGCCTCTCCTATCTCTGCATTATCAGGGGGTGTAAATGGAATTTCCTGGGCCTTCCAAGCATGCGTTACATATCTAAAGAAGTTAGAAACTCCTCGCTCTGGCAGATTATGAATATGACCTATTAAAGGAATGGCATCTTACTTTGTATGACTTCCTCTTGCAGCGAGTTCGCCTTTGGCGTTCCTGAAAGTTACAGACGTATAAGCCAATGTCTTACCCACTACCAAAGGTATCAGTTCTAGCCTTGTCGCTTATATAGAAGAAAGTTTCTCACTCTTGTCGCAAACGGCGGTGGCGGTGATCTTGTCACCAACCTTACCACCGCTACTCAGGTAGGTAACTTGGCAAGTCAGCGTTGCTTCAACTTATATATTCGTTGAAACCCGCTCGTGAGCTCACCGTTTAGGTCTGTCGACACGCCCGTAGCGTAAAGCCCCATCGATGCGACGGCGAGGGAGCCTCCCAGGTCTACCATGCTAGCAATTGTGCCGCCGTGTATGATCTTTAGACGGTTCTGGGCGCACATTATGAGTAGGCATTCAACAAATATGAGTCTGAAAGGCGTATCTTACTGTGTGGTCCTTGGTGATATCCAATTCGAAATCAACCTTCCCTACGGCGGCGTTTGTAACTCTGAACTGTGATCGTGAATAGACTTAGACGGGTATTAGTTGCTGCATATCGAATGAAACGTACGTGCGGCCCCAGTAGCCTATTAAAGAGCATCAGCAACGGCGTGTGAAATATCGTGCGCGTCGAATCAATTTACCTCGGCTCCAAGCCGGACTCGGCCATGAAGGATTTCAAGACCTAAACGGGCGTAATTAGTAGCAATTCTTGTATTAGATTCTGAGTGCTAACCGATCTCACAAATCTCAGCGGGGGTAACTTTTGCGCCATTATGAGATTTGAGGTATTGATTGTTCGGGAGATGAAAGTTAAGCTCCGGAGTCCGCGAGCCGAACTTGAACAACCGCACCGTTGCTCACCGATATACGCCGAGGCTAATGCAGGATCCACGTAGATAAATAAAGTGGACCCTAATGGAGTTACCGGTACACCGATACGCTGATAAGATAGCATTACGTTCTTTACCTTTTGTAGCCGCATTTTTAGCCGCCCGATCTGATCAAACGGATGCTTTTTTTCATGGCATCACGGTAGCGCAGCTATGGCTACAATTCTCAAAACCTCCGAATCCACGATAATATCCGCAGCCAACCCCGTCCCGTATACTCGATTGCATATCACGCCATTAGACGAATCGCTGCTTAGCGTCGTTGTCCCCTCTTCTGTCCTACCTCGAGCGCGTAACATCTCGTATCACACCATCGAAACCTTTCCCGACAAGCAATACGGGTTCGTCGATTTACCCGCGGCCGATGCGGACAAGATTAAAAGAAAACTAAACGGAGCCGTCCTGAGAGGAATCAAGATGCGTATCGAGAAGGCTAGACCCGAACGCATCCCCGAACCCACAGGCGCGGCTGGCGAGAGCGAAGTCAAGAAGGACAGAAAAAAGAGGAAGCGCGAAGCTGACGCGACGCCCGGAGTCGAACTCGAAGGTCGAAAAGTTAAGCGCGGGTGGACTACCTCGGATCGCGAGATGATTGAGGAGAAACGGAAGACGAAGAAGGAAAAGAAATCTAAGGAAGGGAAGAAAAAGAAGAGGGAGACCAAGTCAAAATATACAGATGGGCCGGAATGTTTGTTCAAGACGAAACTTCCAGATACTAGAATATCGTCGAAAGACAATCAAGATCCCGACGGGTCCAAAAAGAAAAAACACAAGAGCGGTCGCGAGGTGGTCATGCACGAGTTTGAGAAGACGACGAAGCATCCTTCATTTCTCAAGAGCAACGCCGAGAAGTCAAGCTTAGGGGCTGCGTCTTTTGAAGACGGCGTTGGCTGGGTGGACGAGCACGGAACCGTTGTCGAACCCGTCGCAAATAAGAGGCCAAGCGTTAATTCTTCCAAACCAGCGGCAGGGTCCAAGCCCTCCGAACTGGCAACTTCTGCAGAGGACGACGATACAACAAGCAGCAGTGGCTCTTCTGATGATTCCGACGATGCCGAGATGCTCAGCCAGGCCGTAGATAGCTCGGACGATGAAGAAGACGACGAGCAGCCTACGAAGCCCGAGCTAGGCACGCAGATTTTGACCAGCCCCGTATCGATCCTGAAGACGGGGTCCGCGAGGCCGAAATCTTCCGGTTCAACTACCAGCCTCACTATTAAGATACCCCCTGTTACGCCGGCTCCTACGAAAGTGCACCCCCTCGAAGCATTATATAAGCGACCTAAGGGAGGCCCTGAAATACCCAGCGAGGCTCAACCTTTTAGTTTCTTTGATGGAGACGATGATGACATCGAAAAAGACGAGAGCGCCATAGGTCCCTCAAGCCAGCCTCCTATGACTCCATTCACAAAGCAAGACTTCGAATATAGAAACTTGAGGAGCGCCGCGCCGACTCCGGATACGGCACATCCTAGTCGAACGTTCAATCTATGGCCGAGACAGGGCTCTGCGGACGATATAGCCGAGGATGATGAGGAAGAAGAACTAGAGGACAACGGCGAGCACGCGGGAACCAGTACCAACACCACCTATACTGTCAGCGACGGTCAAGCTCCTGCTAGTGATTTTCAAAGGCAGTTCTGGGAGAGCCGGGGTGATCTGAACCGCTCTTGGAGGAGGCGGCGGAAGGCTGTTTCGAAAGAGAAGCGTTATAGGGACAATCGTGCTCGTGCGGAACGAGCAATTTAAGGCATGTATTATACGCGAATTCCGGTAGTTTTATCTTGGGTCTTGCTATCATACATGTACTATGTCCATATGCTCGGGCCTTATTAGCGAACCAGACCCTAGGCCCTTGAGTTAAGAACCTATATAGGATTTCCATGTTATAAGAGACACTTTAAACTTATTAGGTGCCCGGTCACGAAATCAGAAAGCCACAATGAATGTGATATTCGCGTTGCAAGCTCCTCATTATCAACCAACTGCTATGGATCGTGTGGTCACAATATTACACAAGTATCTCAACTGCCAAAATCAAAACTATAGCGTTCCTTACACTGAGAGCTCGGATTATTGCTCGTCCACAATCTGCAAAAATAAGTTCGTCTTCCACCTTGCAATGAGGCTAAATAACAGCTAGGTTTGTGTTTAGCTCTTGACAAACATTGATTCATGAGGGAATACAATATGTATCCTCGTGATTAAACCTCAAGTCTAAGCGAAACAGTCAGCGTGCTTAACGATGGAGAATGATGCGGAAATACTGACCATGTGGGCGTAGTTCCAACACAACATAATTGGAACTAGAATTAACAGTCTGGTGGAGGTTCCATCAAAGCTGAGCTAGTAATTCAAAGTTGATCGCGAAGAAAAAAACAGATATCGCGATATGGTCAAGAACTTCTAATGTCCATGTCGCTACTAGACTAGCGATCCATATTATCATATACGACCAAGGGTGCAAGTAGAGAGTGGCCGTCCTAAGCTATCTCCTTGGGTGAAGAGGGAGCCTCGCTAGCGCGCTCGATGATGGGGCTGAGTTCCTTATAGGCAGTTCTATACGGATACGAGAAGTTGGTTTCGACTTCGTATTTGCGGTCGGCGCTGTAGAATGTGCCCTCAGACGACAATTCGGTAAGCGAGCTGCTACGGGGAGGAAAGACGCCAGCTTTGGTAAATTCTCGCTTGGCGCTGCCGTAGGTGACAAGAGTGCTAGAGCTGAAAGAAGGTTCGAGACACCAGCTGTCGCGAGGAGGGAGTCCGGGACGGCGAGGTGAGCTGGACTCAGAAGAGCCGAAGTAGCTGATGTCGGTAAAGCCAGACCCAGCCGAAGTGGAGTAAGGGATAGGAGACAGTTTCTCGTTGGTGACTACAGAATCCTCCTGCATAGAGCAGGTGCCGAACTCTATGGGTGATCCTAGCTTACCGGCCTCCTCGTTGTGTAAAGAGCTGCTGCGAGCAATACCGATGCCGCTGTCGACAGAAGAGGAGGAGGTGCTTTGGTTACGAACTTGTGCTCGAGCGATAATGTCCTGTGCCCTGAAATCAATGGCTGCCTTGCGGTTCTTCTGAGAAGGTGGATATTGGGTCAGACGCCCGTCGAGATGATTGTCTTGAGGATTGGCGTTGCAGCGATGTCGACCCATCCCCTGCTCGATGGAAGTTCCTGACTGGCGGTAGACGCTGCCTTCGATTCGGTGAACAGCAGTGCGGACAGGCTGCGGGTGGACAGGGTATTGCGATCGCTGAGGGCGACCCCGAGGGCGGTAGTTGCGGTTACCCATCTCGACCCACGGTGCTTCTGTATATAAACCGTGGCTAGGTCCCCATTCCTCGATGCCAGCAGCGCGGTGCTGACTAAAGATGAGAATCAGAACTAGAATGACAACGCTGCCAAACAGCCATAGAAGAATACCATTCTTCACGTTCTCGGTCTGCTTATCCGAGAAGGACTTGAGCATGTTAGCGCTGGCGATGATGCTGACGGTGGCCGCGCCTATCAGGCAGTACAGCACAATTTGGACGGCATCGGTATTGTGACCGGGACGGGAGAAGGTGAAGGTGCCTACCACCCAGTTGTAACCGTTTCGAAAGAAGGCGCAAACGCGAGCCTTCACGAAGGGGCGACGATGCTGATTGTCGGAAGTGGTGGAGGAACGCGGGGAGAGTTGTAGGCCAAGTGCTTGACTAGTAGTACCGCGAGGTCCCTAAGACGCGGCCTGACTGTCATGGACAGCATGGTTGTCTGAAGACATCTTGTTTGAGCTGGGAATTAGGAACTCTGATCCGTTAGTCTTGCTGCCAATTCTGCCTTTGGTCTTTTGGCTGTTTGTGTTATTGGAAGCTGCAAGTTGTTCATTCGAATCCGTAAAAGTCCCTTTGTATTTAGGCGTGATATGATCAACAGAGTGAGAATGTGACAGCTGTGGGTCCTGGGGTAGAACTTTGTCGTTATGGTGATGATTGCCAATGGCGCGGCTGGTGGTAGCTTTGGTGATCTTGCGGGTTTGGTTTAGGATGCGAGCCTGGCGCGAATTTGATGTCCTGGGCAAATCTAATTGTATAAAAGGGATCTCTCCGTGACCTATAGTATTAGTATAGTTGTTAGAAAATTTCACAACGTCTTCGTAAGTGTTCAGCCTCAGATTCCTAATTCCACCCAGATCCCGAATACCATAACCAAGTTCACTAGTTGATCAATCAAGCGAGTACCGCGGCCCAAATGAGACTGGGGATACGTTGCAGAAGCAAGGAAGTAGAAACAAATTACCTCTTCCAGGGTCCCCACGGCTGTCTGTAGTTTGAAACATGATGCCTGATCGACTGATACCAATAGAGATGGAATATGCTGAAAAAGGTGCAGTTGTTGAATGTATTAGAAACAAATCAAAGGCCTATCACAGATCTTGGGTTTCTTGGCCTTTGAATTTCAAGTCTCAAGTGATAAAAGCTGTTATCTGTAAGAAAAGGTAGTATCAAAAGTGTCAACTAGATAGTATATAAAGACCAGGGGCACAGCATGATAGCTAGCCAACACCTGGAATAGCTAAGGGTGCGCACTGGCTGGATCTATGGAAAATAAAAAGCGAGAATAAGTAGCTTACCTTTTGTAAATAAACCAAGGTTCGAGCAGTCTCGGAGAAATGACGCTGGCAGATCTGAGCAGTAAAGTACTGACTTGAATGCCTAGCTCGTGGAGACTTAGCCAAAACTCCTATAGTAGCAATGGTTAGTCAAGACCTAGTTTGTATTTCTGTGGGAGAATAACACTTAGATGTTAAGAAAGGAGAGTTAAATGGACCCGATAGAAGGCAACTGTAAAAGTTTCTTGTTCGTTGCGGTTAGTACATGACTGCGCTGTAGAGTGAAGGGTTAAGGAACAGTTGATCGCGTCGATAGGGGTGCTGCTGTTAGGAACACAGGAAAAAGCAGGCAGCTTTTTCAGCTGTTGCATTCGCGCACAAAATCGTGCAGAGAGAAATGAAATGGTATTTCATTGCAGAAGGGTACGTGGGAATGAAGAGAATAGAAACTAAATGGTTAAACATAGGCTAAAGACTGAAATGGAAAAGACTTACCTTGAACAGAAAGGGGACTGCGTAAATATGACAGGGGTTTGCGGAGGAAAGGAAAGAAAAGTGAATGGGGGATTTGTTACGGGGGAAGACATACAAAAGAGAAGAGTGCTGATTAGATGTTCGAGTTTTAGGGCAAGGTAGGAACGCGATTTGCCTTCGCGTCTGTATGGTCGCGACGCGTCTAGGGGCAGTCACGAAGAAACGAAAGAAGGTACAAAGTCCAAAATACGCCAACCAACAATAAGAGAAACCTGACATGCAAAGAGGCATTGAATTAAGACTTACATAAAGCAGGATGATATATGCAAAGAATAATTCAAATCCGAGAGGAACGGGTTGCAAAAGAAGCTGCAAATAGGTTTAAAGATTAAACATGATTTGGTATAAATAAGGAGTTGGGTTTCAACCTTTGATGGCAATACTAATAAGCCTATCTACTTCACCTTGCTCAAGTAGACCTTCTTTTAATATGAGTAGCAATACAAAATAAATCCAATCGCAGGTAGTCATGTTATATTGCCAAGCTTTTGTGTTTTTCTCTATTCGTACCTACTCTCGGATCTGAATATTTTACTCTATTATTTTATAAGTTGATATCTTCCTCATTCCCCCCATATATAACTCTATGGGTATTTGTCTAACTAGTAGCTTAAACAAATGTATAAATAGGAAATGGATGATATTCAAGAAGTAATATCTAAGCTCAGCCTGCCAGAAGACGACAGCCTTACATAAAATATATAAGCTCCAGCTATATACACCGAGGATACCGTTTTTAGATAGTATACCCGGAATCCTGGCAGAATCCTAGAATGCCGCAGGTTCTAATGTTATTGACCCGGCTGTTGCTGCGTATTTATTCGGAAATTTTCTCATATCATCACTTAAGGAGAATGTATTACGAGTATCGTCTGAAAACTTAACTCCTTAGGACCATTGATTAATGTTCGAGTTATGAATGGTCTATGTTGATGGTAGTACGTATTCGTTCTCCCCAGCTCTTGATCCAATACAGCTATTATACAGTTATTATTCTCGGCTGTGTACTTCTCATGCTGGTGAGCAGCCTAGTCCAGCCGTTTCCTTCTCGATAATCTGCAGTCTTCCTTGATATTAAAGGTTTGGCCTAGTTGATCAATATTTGCTAGTAACTTTCTAGTACTCCTCATCCTAGCTTGTTACCCCTTGTAGTGTTTGAGAAGCTTCGTTGTTGGATATTAAATTGCGGAAAATTATGTTACGAGGGAATTGTCGTTATTGGATATGAGACACTACGATTTTAATGCGCACTAGGTCTACGTCAGAGAACCAAGCTTGGGATAGTATCAGACTAGGGTTCATTTGAAATCACAATTATTTCTTAGGTTTTAACTACGAGCCCGCAGAGACGGGATACCTATGTCGTAGAAGATATTGTAAAAGGTTTAAGTGATAGATAGATGTACGTAGACAAGTCTTCATCTTGAAAGGATGAAAGACATGTTTCGTATACTTGAAATAGTACGAAGCAATATTAGATAGACAATCAATCACCATGTCTGCTCTCACGTATAATGTAAATAAATCATGCCACAGAAAAGGTAGTATTTCGAGGAAAGGATTGGCTAGCTGGTAGTTATAACACACGTTCTCCTATTGTTCTTCGATAAACCAACTCTTCGAATCGTCTAAGAATCCTCTCAAAGTTATAACCCATCGAGAAATTAAAGGTAGTATCGAAAACGCCTAGTAGCTTGGCGCGGTTGAAGAGTGAAGTGGAATCGGGCGAAGGAGCAAACTCAACTCATCTGTGGATGATGGATGGTCGCTTATTTGCCGCACGAGCAGCTGGTGCCGCATTCGCCTGTTGGAGAATAGAGTCAGCATTGCTATTTAGAAATGAAGATAGTTGGCATAGCGGGGTTAGATAAGACCATGTGGATGACTTACAGTTGTCAGCACAGCCGCAGTCGCCCTTCATTTTGAATGGTAGTTGGTTTATAAGGTGCTGAAATAGCTTTGGTGATATTATTGGTTAAGCTTGATCTTGATCTGATCGTAAGTATATGTGTGCGTGTAGGTGGAAAGTTGATAGAGAAGAGGGACATGTAGCAACCTTTTATATTGTTGATAAGTGTTCCGGACGTGGGTCTATGGATGTTCCGAATCAGGGTAAGCATAGAGATAAGTGGCCAATCAAGGAATGCAAACTGACGATGCGCCGTTTGTGCGGGGTTTGCGCTTTTTCAGCGCGATGTCGCCCTGTCTCACCACACCACCACAACCCCCCCAACCTAGTTTTCCAACAATCCTAAAACGGAAGCTAATTTTTAGCTAGCTTGATTTAACCGGGATCTCGAGTTGCCAATCAGCTAGTTTCCAATCAGATGACGCATGTGTATGATGTGTGTAGGGGTATACCACGCACAAGTCGCGCAAAAAGAAGTTACATTTCTGGATATAAACGGGGCGTTTATGTGATAAGCTTCAAAGAATCAGTTAGTTGTTTCTTTACTTAATAGCTAACCTAGACAATTTGAGAGGTTTGTGCGTTATTGTCAGCCTATGGATCAGGGTTCTCTTTGTATCTAACCTCTTTCCTTTTGGTAGTACATGAGATTAAGCTGAGACACTCTTTGCTCTTCTAGAAATCAAAGACTTTTAAGTAGCTCTCTAGGCTACTTCTATATGATAAGAGCCATGTTTCGAAGAGTCTCCTCCTGGTCTACCCATGATATCGCATATCCTCTCTGCGTAGTGGCTTGATTCGCAACGGCTTTGTAATGCCGACGAGCGTGCCTCCCACTGTCTGAGCTAATTTTCATTCGAGCTCCCACATCCGGGGCCCAGTCTAGGACGTGAGCTTGTTACCCTGCGTGTACATAAGCTGTGTGTGTAATGGTTCGGGTGGGCTGCACGACAGACAGCTGCAATGCGTTACAGTTACATCGCAGATCCTCATTCTTCTATCATTCGCCATCCGCGGTTCGCGACTCTTAGAAGCTCCTTGCCACCGACGAACTCCTCTACTCTCCATTCTACGAATTGTATAATATGCATAATCTTCCAGGGTTTAAGCAGGCTATCCCGCAGACTGCACGACTGGTGTGGTATTTGTAAGGCGGATTCCGTCGGGACGTAATGTGATACCCCAAATTACCTCGTCGTAGTCCTCCCACGTTGTCAGTATTGGTCGTATTTTGTGAATACGTATGTCATCCCGCCTTATCGCAATTCAGTATAGGCAATTTTAGCATAATTTACTAGTCACCTAGGAGTTACAGTTTCTTTGAACAGGAGAATATTATGAATATCTGAAAAGAACCGTCAGTAATACTCGAGAAAGCATGGGCAAGACAATAGGGTTGGTAGTATTCAACTGAGGTAGGTTTCTGACGTAATATATTCCTCGGATATTTGATAACGTTTCGGTGTGATTTCGAACAGTATCATGGGATAATGCATAGGAAGAAGCCGGATTAAGCAGGCTGTGTATGTGTGTGATAGTAGCTTGTACTTATCTTACATCATACAATGATACCTGCGGGGATCTTTGGTCAGCAGGCCTAACTCTGCTTCTCGAAGTATCATAAATGTCTATGAGAATTCCCAAGTCCAAGGTAAACGTTATCTACGTCGGGGTACACTTTGGCTTCGGTGCCAACCCAGTTTCAAAGACAGGATGAATATAGAGCCGGGTAGCAAATAAGTTATACTCAGCACAACGTTGCGCTATATGGAATCTTGACACAGACCGAGGAGCAGGAGAAATTGTTTAAATATGATGTAGTTCGACTTACATAAATGTTGCTCTAGTCTTACTAAGGAGTCAGTTACTGGGCACCGTCGAAAGAGATATTAATGATGAGACCAAGAGGGCGTTTGGTCTAACCTCACATACAATACACGATAGTCTCATTTTGCTTCCCTTTCGAGAGCGAGCAGTCTCCCCGACAGGGGCCACCGGAGGCATCTAGGACCTAAGCTATTGGCTTGAGTTTTCAACGCATTTATTTGGGAAGCTTCGACAGCAAAACGTTTCAATTAGCATGACTCATTGTGCTACAAGACTTCATGGTTAAATACAGTACGTTATTTGTGTCTTATAGGGCATCAAGCTAGGTTCTAACCCGTCGAGTCATATAATCCACATATTATAGCTCGTGGAAACAAGACTTATGGCTAGATGGGGACCGCGAAACGGGGGGCAATACTCATTGGGCCTGATCCCGTCCGAAGAACTTTAGCCACGACTCCAAGTCCGCCCGTTAATCCTCCCCCCAGGTCCGTAGATACGGCATTCTCCTGCCAGCCGCAGGACACATATAGTTCTCCATCTTTCGCCGCGACAAGGCAAGCTCCGAGCGCTGCGCCATGAACTTCGGAGCTGATGGAGAATATCGACTTATCGATGGACCACCTGGAATTTGCCCCCGTAAAAGCATCCGAGGCGCCTTCTACAGAATTTTTAATGTCGCTTAAAGACGAAGGGGCTTTACCATCGATAACTCCTATATTAGACACGGCGACTGAGTGGGATCTTGGCTTCTCCAACCGCTCTTTCAGCAACGCGCGAAAGTCGGAGATGAACTTCATTAGACCCATCTGGTCGTTCTTGGTTCCCTCGTCTAGTCTCTTTACTAAGTCGCCACGCACCGTTTTCGCGACGGGCCATATTAAGGATTGGAGAGCGAGCATACGACGCTCGACCATTTCTTGATCCTTGAAATACTCTTCGGGCTCGCATCTTTTATCTTCCGAATGTTTAAGTGCCCGGTGAGAAGAATCGTTAATAACACTCGCCGTCCTGATCTTCGTAACCCATTCCTCATCGAACACATGATCTACCGTCGTCATGTAATTTCCCATAGTCCGTACGAGATCTACATCTCTCACCTCGGCCTTTGCCTTCTCATTCAACGCTCGCCTCATCAGCGGACGCCAATTTACGATTGTAGACCCTCGGAACGCGCGCGCTTGCTCGTCCGATAATCTGCATGCGAGACTGGCATGCGCGAGCGCCTGTAGTAGGCCTGTCAGAGTAGTACGGTGAACGCGGCATGCTGTTATGATATTTTGTAGAGCGATATGAGATATGCCAAAGTGTCGGTACTCCGACGCGTAATGCCCAGGCCGGAGGGGCGCCCAGGCCGCGCGCAACTCCACTTTGGATTTGGCCTGCAGCACTGCCGGCTTGAACTCATTCCACAGTGTGGCCAGCGTGAATCCTATTCCGACGGGGAAGTCGCATAATGAGTGAAGTGACGGTAGTAAGTCTCTTTGCCGGGCAAGAGGTATTGTGAGAATACGAGTTTCCGGGTTAAATTCTTCGGGCACCGAATTATTATTGCCATTTAGATGCCGCAGCATATCTTCGTGAAATGTCTTTGCGCTAATACCGTCAGCGTGAGAGTGACCCCATTCCCATATGATGTCGATGAATCCCCCGCTCTCAATGCTTAATATAAGAATACGCCATGCTGGTGCTGTCTCGGGCTGTTCCACCTTGATATTGAGACGTCTCTTGATAAGAGCTTCAAGTTCGATATCATAGTCCTTGCCGCCGTCGAGATGGCGCCATTCGATGTGACGGGAAAAGTCGACTGCATCTAGCTCGACGAAAGCGGGCATACGACTGTGTTCACCTCGTAAACCAACACGTAGAAGAGGGTGTTCTAGCAGGATCCGGGAGATAGCCGACTCAACTGTCTGCTGCAATTTTGTATACGACTCTACTGGAAGGAGGGTTGCAGGCACCGCAAACCTGCATGTGAGCATAGAGCTCCGGTAAAGGTCCAGCGAGAGCATGGCTGCCTCGAAGCGTTCTCTGCGTTGATATTTCCATTGGACTTGGTTCTGAGACCGAATGGCATGGAAGTAATTGTACATACAAATATCCGAGGGGTCTAACGACTTTTGCCTCGTCTTTTATTCTCGCCAGCTGGCCATTCTTCTTTATGTCGCCCATCGTCGCCCATCAATTTTAGGACCGGGTTGTTCTAATAGCGAAAGTTTACACTTCTAATGTAGTACTTCGGAAGCGGAATGTCGTGATAGGTGCGGCGGGGAATACAAATATGTGAAAGATGATAGTTGAAATATCTACTGTAGAGCTAAAACGGTTTAAATGTCGACCACGAGATATTATAGACACGTACGAAAGCTTCAGTTTAGACCGTCGCCGAGTACCTATTTATATCGCATGTCATGACGGGTTCGGCCCGCTCGGCCTCCTCGGGCAACCGACTACTACGGCGAAGCAGCATGAAGGGGTGGAATATACGACCCGGGGCTGTGTGGCGCGTTCTATTATTCAAACCAAGCGATTGAAATTCATATACGATATGGCGATATGATGCAGGTGCTATATTCTTGCTAAAGGCTATCTAACTGCTGACTGGCAAACTTATTGCTTGTGAAGTGATGCTGGCGAACCGATAGTCTTACACCAGCTGCTTGGCAGAAGAGTATCTAGTTAGCCCATTCCTAATTCCTGTGTATAACTACGCGTTAATTATAATTAATGAATAATGAAAAGGGTTAAATCAACTAAGTAGATAGCCCAGTTCATTGTATTATATGAATACGTACATATATGATAAAAGGTAAGTATGTGTCTATTCGCTTCACCTAAGCTAGAAGAGCGTGACGATTGGGCTTGATACGAAGAAAATCCTAGTATCTTCCAAGCACCTTAAATGCTTGTTCCTATCCTGAAACTTGATAACATACCATATCACGATCCATCCTTAACGCCGTGTGATGCAATGCCGGGCATTATGAATGCTTGCGAGACGAAATAAAGGAAAGAGGACGTATGTACAGATAATAATGGCAAATAGGTCAGCTCCGCCAGGGGAAACGCGGCTACTCGGTGCGCTGCTTCTTACCCCGGCCACGCCTAGCAAGGAATTTCTCGCGACCGCCGACATCCTTCCAGTATTGATCCAGAGCCTCTGGGGCAATCTTTTTCAGCTTGGATTCGGCTTCGAACGATGTCTCGCCCCGCGTGGGCGGATGACCGACCCATTGAACTTCGAATTCGAACCCGCCTCTAACTTTCTTTTCGTGACCGAGCAGCTTAAAGACGTGGTAGGTCTCGATGGGAGCGTTTTTAGGTTTAATGAAGAGGGCATTGATGCGACCGCCTTGGGCTTTCCAGTATGCGTATAGCGTCTCTTCTGCGCCTTGTTGAATTTCTTCCTCAGCCTCCCAAGTAGCATCATCCTTGCTCTCTCCAGCCCAGTGGACTAGGAGCTCGACACTGCCGTCCTGGGCCATTCTGTGCTGAAGAAGGGCCTGAACTTCTTTTTCTTCGCGTTCATCGGCTTCGGTTAGCGTCTGATCTGTCCGGCTCACTTCCGTCGCCTTCTCTTTACCCTTTGTATCATTTCCGACGTGGTTGTTATCGGCAGACTCGGGCTTGTCATTAGAAGGTTCTACGAGGCGCGGGAATCATTAGCTTGGAACTCGGAAGGGTCATATGGTGAAGATGCAAAAAAAAAAAAAAAAAAAAAAAAATACATGCGTACCAGGGACGCCCATATTAGCCACCGGGACGAGTGAGTTTTTACTGGACTCTTCTTCAGGCTGAGGATGTAATCGTGCCGCTTCGGGCTCTTGTGCGCGGGCTAAATTTGCTGCGGCGTCGACGCGTAGGCTATCTGCTACTTCGCCTCTTCGAGTACCCGACGAACGGCTTCGGCGCTCTATAATACATGTTAGTTACGATCCGATGGACGATAGCTGACCTTCTAGACGTACTGTTAGTCTTGCTTGCCGATGACGGTCGTGCTTTTGTGCTAGAGTTTGGTGCTTCTGAAGAAATGCGCGATCGAGTGCGCTGAGTCGAAGGCGTCTTTTGGATTGGTTCGTCTGTTTGCTTGGATTAATACTATGATAGACAAAGAGCAAGGCTTCCGAATAAGCGATTATTATATCGCCGTCTTCTTACCATCGTCTATCTCATCATAAGGGTCGCTCTTAGCCTTTCGCTTGGTGCCACGCGATTCCTTGTCGCCGTTTACCGATTTGGGCGCGGGTGACGACTTGGCGAATATATTGTTAAGGATGCTCGACATCATGGGGATGAAGTAGACGCGAAGATGCGAAGAGAACAGAAAGTTGGTGGCGCGGGAGCTTTAGAGATGGGAACAGCTCGAGGTCTGGAGTGGGTGATGACTTGGTAAGTCTATTAAGAAGCTTTCTGAAAGCTTTCAAAAGACTTGAAGTAGCGCGGCAACAGAATGGTGGAACCGCGACTTTTTTGTCACTGCATGTGGAATGACGAAGAAGTTGCTGGCCCTGGGAACTGACGTTGGGACCCGGGGTTTTAATTGTTATTAGATACTTATAGGAAAGGGGCTTTCTTGACTATAGAAGAAGTACTTTCCAACACAAGCTTCAGAAGTCTACCTATGTGCTATACTCATTAGGAAATGGACCGTGCACGTACCGCCAATGCTGAGCCTAATTGATCTGTACTGTACATACCTTAGGTATCTCATCCTACATCTTATCCTGACAACTCATAAGTTACCAAGTTACCAATCTACCTTATGCTAACTACATAAAGAAAAGTAAAAGCTATGAGGCCATGTAATATGATTTCCGATATATCTATCTGCACTACTGTCTCTGGATTAGTTTAGAAGGCTTCATTTCGTTACGAGCTTTATCTCCCTAATGTGATCCTTTATCTAGGTACCTAAAGGACAGAGTTTAGCCAACGGTTCGTACGCGCTCTACGAAACCCCTTATAGTTGAACCAATCAGGCTTCATATCATATAAAAATAAAGCGTGGCAATCGAAAGTGTAGTACTTTACTATAGTACTTCTCAAGTTTGATTTGACTCTGCCTTTTTTCGCGTAAGTTGTTGCGAGCATGACTACACCCAATTTGCTGCCATAACATACTATAGGTACAGTCTCTACGGAAAGCTGTAAAGAGCCAGATTTTTACCAGGATGATCAGTCGCCAGCCTGCCTCGAAAATTAATGGCCGGGTCTTGGCATTTTCCTTTAAAAACAACACCATATATTATATGCAAACAAAGCATTGCAATACGAAATAAGAAACATAAAAAAGTATTTACAGGTTATTTAGCCATTTTAACTGTCGTATGTACTTTTTGTAATTTTTATCCTTTAAAATTGGTCAAATTATATATATGTTAATATCAAGTGTTCAAATGCCAGGACCCGGCCATTAATTTTTAAGGCAGGCTGGTCGCCAAGTTAGATGTCTATTATTTTGTCTGGCTAGGGCCCAAGTACGCCGGTGTGATTGACCCGGAAAGGTATATGAATTATCGCAATTATCTCCATACACATTCTTCAACCCATTCTAAAGAGATGTTTGCAGGTGGCTTTAAAAGTTGAAAGTGGGTTTCGCGTGGTCGGATACTTACCTCGTTAAGAAAAATATTCGACATAATAATCCTTTGTAAATTCGTGATATTTTAAAGGTTTGGCAGTAGCCACTTTACTCAACCGTATCTGAGACCTGATGATGGGATGCTAAATGTGCTTTCCCCCCCTTATTCTGGATGGCATATTTGTGATAATTACCTGAAAAGCTAAGGCTAAGTGGGATAGCGCCGGTTTATTCTCAGGCTCTTATTTAATCCATTATGATTCATAATGACTTAGAATGATGTGCATTCGCATATACGCTTGTGAAGTTTGTCGAAGGACTGTAGCGTCTAGTTTTAAGCAGCTCTCGGCCTTCTATTATTTACCGCTATAAACTCGAGCTTAACATAAGAGACTTTGATAGTAGGAATCGAGAGTAAGTAGACATGATGAATTGATGAAGGTTTCTCTTGAACCTCTCATGATCCAACCTATCTCCCGTTTTGAGATAATACTTAAATCGAGTGAAGCATGGCAAAGTCGGATGGACACGGCCTTGTTTTCGGAGGTACTGGCCTTATTGGTTGGGGCGTCGTCAACGAATTGCTCTCGGGTTATCCTGAACAGGGGGTGTTCAACAGAGTCACCGCAGTCACCAACCGTTTGCTCAAGTCGGAAGATACGTACTGGCCAGAGGCATTGCCAGGCTTACCTGAACTTCAGATATGCTCAGGAGTTGACCTCTTGAACGGAACTGGCGAAGACCTCGCGGCTACTCTAGAAAAGAGGGTACCAGGCATCCAGGGCGTCACTCATGTCTTCTACTTTGGTTCGTAGCACCTACACACCAATATTACCGCAGCTATAATCGCTGACTGAAGACAGTCTTTACTTCTTTTTTAAATGATTTTGAACAAGAGCGTGCATTAAACTGCGGTTTAATGCAAAAGGTGGCAACAGCCGTAAATATGCTCTGTCTCAGCCTTCAGTCTTTCGTTTACTCAGGGGGCACCCGGGTAAGTACCTGGGCTTTATTGAACGAGTTTGCGAACTGATACTAATGTGACAAAGGGATATGGCATCTATAACCCGAGCATCAATTTCAAAACTCCTCTCGAGGAACACATGACCAGCCAGCTTCCCGAGGATTGCGCTAAAATTGTCGCATATCCATGGTTTAGGGAGATACTCACCGAGGCCGCAATTGGCCACGGATGGACCTGGACGGAAGTCTGCCCTGATGTCGTCGTTGGCTTCAGCCCGATAGGCTCCGGTTACTCACTCGCACTCCACTGGGCGCAATATCTCTCGTTATATGCCTTCAATCACGGTATCTCGGGCTCAAATGCTGAGAAAAGGGTAGAGATTTCCTTTCCTGGGAGCAAGGCTGGCTTCGACGCCCGGTTTACCCAGGTCTCTGCTCGCATTTTGGGACGGATCAGCATTTTCGCATCGCTCAACCCAGACAAGCTCGGTAGACAGGTCATCAATACGCTCGATGATCCGACTCCTACAACATTCCGCGAGCTGTGGCCAGAGATTACGGGTTGGTTCGGCCTGGTAGGCGTTGGCCCTTCTGGAGATGAGGACTCCTCGCTCACTCCGAGCGAATACATCGCAAAACACAAGCATCTCTTCGAGGAACATGGGCATCCAAAGGGTGTCACGGCCGGAGTCGGTGCTGGCAGCAAACAGCTTGATACCGTCGGGTACTGGCTAAATTTCGACCGAGAGCTAAGCGCTAATAAGCTCCGATCTGCCGGCTTCCTTGAACAACAGTTTCCGGCTCATTCATGGGAGGAAGCTTTTAGGAGGCTCAGACTCGCTGGTATCATCTTTTAATTGTGATACAAATATGATCTCCTGTATCGAATATAGTCTCACCAGCTGTGGCCTTCCTACTGAATAGTTGGTTAAAGTTGAGCGAGAGATAGTTAAATGGTATATGACTTAGTTGTCGAGCTACGGCAATATGGTCCAAGGCTCTTCGTTAGGAAAAGACTTTTGGTAGTCTTTGATGCTTGAACGTGTATTTAAAAACGAAGCTCCCTCGGCTTTAGTGCATATGATTCCTCGCGCTCATAAGACGTAGGTATCCAAAACCTGTTAAGAAAGACTGCTATGTATAGGTACCTAAGCAGCATTCAAGGTACATGTACTTAGGTACCTAGGTACATAACCTTTGCATTGGCGCAAAGCCAATGAAAAGGCGCGTCGCGTAGGTGGGGGGAGGGGTAGAGGGGAAAATTCCAATGGGTTAAACAACAATTTCTTAAATGAGTTTAAAACTTGCTCTATGTATAATTCTAAACTGAGGCTCTAAATCGAGGTTCTAAATTCCAACTCGCATCTTCATGACCTCTCCTCACACTAGAACTATCATTGTTCGCACAGTTTGGCCACTTCGACATCGATATCGGCAATTATCTACTATCCCTCTTCGTCACTACCACTCTACTAAATCCAATCGACAACAATTGTTCACCTTTCAGAGACGCGCCGCTCGCAATATGGCCTCCGTCAGCAAAATAAATGAGACTCTCTTAAAGCTAGATAACCTAACACTCGAGTCTATCTCTGAGAAATACCCCACGACACATCCCAATGTCAATCCTTATGATTTCTACCGAGTACATATCAGCGAAGTCCTCGCCCCTATCACAGGCGTAGCCTCCGATAAGATTCACTCCGTCATCCAATGGACAAACTCCCTTGACAAGGGAGACTTCACCTTACCCATCCCCGCCCTCCGCATAAAGGGCGCAAAGCCGGACGCATTGGGGACCGAGTGGGCAGCCAAGGTAAGAGTCGCTTGGAGATATATCAGCGTACGCTGCTAACTACTTCTCTCCGTAGTTCCCCGAAGATGATCCCCTTTTCGAGAAACCCGTCGCTGCTGGCCCATTTCTCTCCTTCTTCGCCAAGGGCGCCCCTCTAACGCAGTTTCTTATTCCTATGATCCGCAACCTCGGTGCGGAATACGGCCGAAATCGTTTTCTCGGACTAAAAGACCCCAAGGACCCGAGCAAAGGAAAGAAGCGGATCGTCGTCGAGTTTAGTTCCCCTAACATTGCCAAGCCATTCCATGCGGGACATCTTCGTTCCACCATCATCGGAAGTTTTCTCGCAAACCTATACGAGGGTGCCGGTTGGGATGTTGTCAGGATCAACTATCTCGGCGATTGGGGGAAACAGTACGGTCTCTTAGCTCTAGCTTACGAGAGGTATGGAGACGAGGAAGCACTAAAAAAGGACCCTATTGATCACCTCTTTCGACTCTACGTTCGCATAAATGCCGAAAAAGAAGAGGAGTTGGCAACCATCGAGGCCAAGAAGAAAGAAGGCCAGGATGTTACAGAACTCTTGGCTAACAGCTTGGACGAGCAAGCTCGAGGATATTTCCGCAAGATGACGGACCGAGACGAAGAAGCCCTCGCATTATGGAAGCGCTTCAGAGATTTGAGCATTGTCCGATACAAAGCTACGTACGCTAGGCTGAACATCAAGTTCGACGAATATAGCGGCGAGAGTCAGGTCACCGAAGAGGCGATGGAAAAAGTAGCCAAGGAAATGGCCGAAAAGGGAATTACCCGAGAAGACCAGGGCGCCGTGCTCGTCGACTTTACAGAGCTCATACCAGGTAAAGAAGGTAAGCGGCTCGGGCGGACAGTTATCAGGAAGAGGGATGGGACTGCTTTATATCTCACCCGAGATATTGCAGAGCTTCTAGGTCGATACGAGAAGTACAAATTTGATCATATGATCTACGTCGTTGCTAGTCAGCAGGATCTTCATCTTCAGCAACTCTTCAAGATCATCGAACTCCTCGGCTACAAGGACGTTGCAGCTCGTTGCCAACACATAAATTTCGGACTGGTCCTGGGCATGAGTACCCGAAAAGGAACCGTCAAATTGTACGTCTTCAACTCAGCTTCTTGACGCCTAGCTAACCCTAAACTTTCGCAGCTTGGACGATATTTTGCGCGACTGTGCTGATCACATGCACGAAGTCATGCGGAAAAACGAGGCCAAATATTCCCAAGTAGAAGATCCCGAAGGCACCGCTGATACACTCGGAATCAGCAGCGTAATGACGCAGGATATGAGCGGGAAGAGGTACGTTATTGAGTCGACCTGTTAGCATGACGAGAGCTAACAAAATCGGTGGCTAGGGGTAATAATTATACCTTCGATCTGGCAGTGATGACGTCTTTCGAGGGAGACACCGGGCCTTACTTGCAATACGCGCACACTCGACTTTCGTCTATCAAGCGTCGAGCAGACGTCTCGGACGAGGAGTTAGCCAATGCGGATCTATCGCTCCTTACAGAACCTCATGCCGTCAACGTGGTCCGACTACTTGCCCAATGGCCGGACGTAGCCCAGAACACGCTACGGACCTTGGAGCCGACTACGGTGGTAACGTATCTCTTCAGGCTCACACACGTTATCAGTAGCAGCTATGACCACTTGCAAGTAGTCGGTAGCGATCCTGAGCTGAAGGCAGCCCGTATGGCATTGTATGATGCCGCCCGGATAGTAGTAGGAAACTGCATGCGATTACTCGGATTAAGTCCTCTTCAGAGGTAAGCTTATCCCAATACAGCGCTGGAGGCCATGTTCTAACATTTCGCAGGATGTAAAATACAGCTAGGAGTGCACATAAAGAGTGCTATTTCGATACTATTAACACGGAGACCACGCATTTGGCGCGCATTGGGGGTTACTTACGGCAAGAGTACCTATGTAGTTGAGGTCTATCTCGCCTAGCACCTTGCTAGACATTATACCACGCTGTCACAGTTGCGTTTGCTGCGTTTACCCGCAACTCCGCTCGCCAGCTGCAATTCTTGCATTTGTGAGTACGAGGGCAGGCCTACTATTCCAGTTTTTACCTCGTTTATCTAGCTGCTCCAATATGTCGACGAGTACCTAACCGTGGTAAAACCAAGTAGAACGATGAATGGCAATATCTATCTCTTGAGAGTTTCTAGAGATACCCATCGTCCTGACGATGTATGGTGTCGTAATTGAATTAATAAACCCATATAGCGGGACTACTTTTATTATGATATCGCGGTCGTGCATGGTTAGCAACTTCAATCATACAAAATGCCCTTACGATTTTATTAAAACTCGTGCCTAATTTCGAGCGTTGTTTTCAGCTATCAGCGCGTATGCAACCACCTAGCTTGCTCTGCCATTCTCTTACCAATGTAGTCCATATCAAAAACTCTCTACATATGATTATTTGGCAGTATATAGTTTATAGAAGACACATTTCATCCATTACGGTGACCAAGTATTTAGAGCTATTAAAACCAAGCCAATTAAGCCTTGGCCGAGGAACACCTTGGCAGACCTTAGAGCTACGGACTGTGTAGCCGACGAATCATGCAGCGCGGTTTCATAATGAGACAAGAATTACTTCAACCTGAAATCTTGTGAAATTAATATATAAGTCTACGATGCATGCTGCTCATTTTGATCAGTTCCA
Source organism: Daldinia decipiens (assembly GCF_022478715.1). NCBI lineage: Eukaryota > Fungi > Ascomycota > Sordariomycetes > Xylariales > Hypoxylaceae > Daldinia > Daldinia decipiens. The sequence continues at coordinate 412,317 of NW_026054576.1, read as the reverse complement.
TGATATGCAGTTCACCTAAGTCAAGGTAACGGATATGATGGAAGAGGCGGTTAGGAGGCCAAAGATAAGTGCCGTGAAGAGAAGCTTTACTACCATTTTAAATGTAAGTATGCCGGGAATATAAGTCAATAATAGGAAATACAACATGTTAATTAATATGACAGCGAATAAAGAACACTGAATGATCCGATCCCGACGTTTGGCTAGGTCAGCACAAACCCTCCGAACAAGGAAAAAGAAACTGCTGCCACGTCAGCAAATATGATTTTTATATGCCCACCAACTAATCAGGTATAACTTACACAGACTACGGCTATCATTATGCCTTTCCGTATTTCACCGGTATTTCTAGTCGTTTGCAAAAGTGTGTCTATAGTGGTTAAGTATTGTAGGTTACCAAACCCCGAAGCTATCGCCGAGATAAAAAAGATAAAAAAAAAAGATAAAAAAAAGCATGTCAAAGCCTTGCAAGATGAGAGATGGTTCAGAAAGCACATTCCTACATGTTTCAAATGGCTGGACCTACCAAGAGCCATGTTTTTATATCATAGACAGCTCGTTTTAGATCGTAGAAAACATATCTCGAACTTGTCTCATTTTCATATTCCACCAGGCAAGGCTATCCAGAGGCTTCTTCCAAGCGAAATACGAATATCAGACGTTAAATTCTCCTGAGGTCGGTTGGGCTGAGGCCTCGATGAGCGCGTTAAAACTGGCTTCGAGATAGAGGTCGACTTCTGAGTAAGGGGGTGGAGCAGCGTCGGAAATTTGTGCAAGCCTCCCATCCTGATCAGGTTCCTATAACTTGATTTCAAGTATATCCGGTACTTCTTGATCTCGAGGATGGCGTGTAGATAGTTATAAGACATCAAAGACGAATTAAGTTTGCGAATAATTATATATTCTTCTCTTCTGTATTGAATTGGGCTTTCTAAATCAAAGTCTCTAATTGGCCATTGAGCCCCTGTACCTTCCATTTTAGGACACGGGGATGCATAAGCCTCGTTCGCTCTATGCCGTATTCCAGGAGAAGGCCTTACCCTTTAGTTCCAGTAGGCCTATCTCGCAATTGTACAGAAACGAGGGTTGGAATTCCCCTTTAGATTCAACATGATGTATTATATTCGAAATAGTCGTTTTGGAAAATTGGGAAAATTGGGCCCTTGAATATTCTACCGTTTATGGTTGAAGAACGTTCTAAAAAGTTTCACAGGTTTGAAATTGGTGAAGTTATAAGGATATAAAGTGTCATTATTGTCATTTTATGTATGGTCACATTGGCACTCAATTTGTGGCCAAGTTATTATAGCAATAAAAGAATAAAAAATAAAAATAAAAGTCATAGTCTGTAACGTATTATTATTTTCATTCGCATAATTGTTGATTCTTTGATAAGGACTATATGCTAAAACATCAGTTTTCACCGAGAGCTGTTGTGATAAACCAAAAGTATCAAACATAGGTGATATGTACATGCATAGCACAAACCAGAAACCCCCACGTTAAAGGAAAGTTGGATGGAAATTATGTGGACAGAAAAATGTATGGGGTTCTCTACAGCTTGCGGAGCGACCTCCTCGCACCGAGCCCGCTATTCCCTTCTTGTAAAGTCGAGTTGTCAGGTGTCAGGTCATGGGAAATGAATAGCCCCGAAATCTCAACTCCACATCTCCACAGAGCTACCGGAACTACACCAAGACTAAAACTATGTATACGGTGAATAGGGTGGCTAGATCCTAAGTTGGCAGCGGAACGCCTCCGGTTCACTCCACAAGAGAGGCCCTCCATGCTTTTTCGCCGTGTCCATCTTCTAGCGTCCAACTTTCAAGAACTCCTCCAACTTCAAAAGTCTTCGCTCCCCACATAGAGCTATTCCCGCTTTGATCGTGGGGGTTTCGCTTACTCAAATACATACTATAGATGCTTCCCCTAACTACCGCATAGTTGACATAATCTACCGTGAAGAGGTAGGATAGTATTGGTACCGAGGTCAATACTCACCTCTAGACTCTAAGCCGCAAATAGGCCCAAAGCACATCCGACAATTTCAAAACAATGCAAATAGGATGAATTCCTGAATGGAAATATCCTGAGGCTAATTTTCCGAGGTCACGAGAAGTACAAGTGGAACGCAGGCGAGTGGCGTCAACCCTTACAGGGGGGATCCGACAGACCGAGTTCGGTTGACAAAAGCCCAGCAGCTACCTAATACTTACATAGTAAAAATTAAGGATCCATCAACTAAGATGAGCTGCGAATAGCTACGATGTTTAACTACCTAATGTAATACCGAAAATATGGTGCGTGCTTCTCGACTGGTCCAGTTTTTGCCTCCAGCGCCATTAATACTTGTGGTCGCCCTGATGTTTTTCATCCTCTTACTCTATCTTTAATGATATTCAACATGGCTTATGAGAGTAATATGGCTCGTATGACACTTAACGATCCCGAGGTCGACGATACGTTCCCAGAGAGGCACGTCCTCGATCATCCGTCTGAATTCAAGCCACAACTAGAAACTCAAGACGAGCACGCACATGCAGACTTTCCCGCGAGACATTTACGGAGGCGGCGGAGACGACGGTCGGAGAGCATAGAGGGTTACGAGATGAGGGATAGATATTGGGAAGCTATGGATATTATTGAACAAGATCTCACCGAAGCAACGAAGGCACCTGCTGTTTGGGATTACGTCTACGATCCAGTTTGCTTGCCTCCGTCGGGATTCGCTAAGACGCCCGGTATTCGACTGCTTGGAAGGCATCCAATTCGAAGAGCGTGGAGGCGTCTTAATAGCCGAGAGCATCCCGACCTAGGATCGACGCGGATAGTTGAAGGTATTATGCTATACGAGAGGGGCATGATACTTTCTCGACAGTTCCAATGTACGCATTGCCAGAAACGTCAGGGAATATCGCCCGAATGCATCGTTATGGATCCCGACGAAGAAGCCAAGGAACCACTAGAAAGCCTCGGTGGGCTTAGGTCAATATGCAGCAACTGTCTGTACGATGGACGGCAGTGCGACGCGCAGATCTCATCTAGACGGAATCAGCCTTCTAGAACGCCAACACCTAGTCAAATCAAGAGATCCTTCGCCTCAAATTTAGTTCATCTAGAAGTACTCGACCTAGTAGACAAGAAGCTAAAGTCGATAAAGGGGGACGGAAAAGAAGATGCACTTTCCCGAGCAAAGCAGATTGAGATGGCGGCTCTAGAAATCGCCCAGGAAGCACACGAATGGGGCCTGGGCATTAAGGAGAAACGTCGAAAGACTTTGACCGCAATGAAATCTACGAATTGAACCTCTGTTTCCGTCCACGAGAATCACCGAGGGGGGTTCATAACGCCTTAATATGCGATACTAAGTGAATAGGCCCTTAGGATTTTCGTGAAGTCACTATTCCTTGGTCAATTACAGTTAGTATATAGTATTGCACGGTAACTGATATTGGAGCACTGACTACAAAGGCTTAGGTACTTCGATTAAAAAATAACCATGGTTCATCGACATCGACAGTCATCATATGGGGAGAAAAGATACCGTACTAATTAATCGTTTCTGGTAGCGGCATCAGTCACACAAGCAAAACTAATAATTAGTCTTATACGATAGGGAATAAACCTCCAAACTTCCAAGTTTAGAAGCCTTTACAGATCAGACAACTGAGATTGCATTCAATATTAGGAGACTAATCTATATGACCTGTCAGACAATGGTCTTGGTGTTACCTAGGTGCGTTCTGCCTAAGTGAACGAGACCGGCGTTCGGATGCGTCCCTCGGGGGATGGCGTGATCCAAATTGGTCCCAAGACTCCGACAATCTCCAGTAGAATATGAATGAGATAGAGAGCCGCACGGCTCGTGGCCGAGGACACTTGCCGTTCGTTCTAGGCCGCTCAATTGGTTGCACCCCGAAGTAGCCAGAAGTAAGGGGAGTTCGGCTAAATCATACAATACGCAGCCGGGTTTCTATTACGGGAACTGACCCTGAAGATCTGCAACGCACCCCAGAGCGCCGAGACGATAAGCAATTTTAGCATCTATATTCCATCCATTTGGGTCTTTCGCTCGGGGAATGCGTACGCGCGTTCGCGGCCCAAGTCTATCGCATACGGAGATCCTGCCGAAAAGATGAGATCTACAGAGAATGGATCCGGGTAGTTATAAGAAATATAAGACCAAGCTATCACCCTGGGCACATTGGAAAATTATAGGAAAGCTACACCTGATCAATTAACCAATCTATTTACCATCGTTAACATGTTCGGCACCAAAGCAGCTCTTTTCACCATGCTGCTAGCCGCCACGGCTGTGTGGTCAGAAGTATCACCGGATGAGACATGTGGCATTGATAAGGCCGGCAATAAGAAAGGCTACACGTGTCCTGGAGAGAAGAAGTGTTGCTCGTCCAATGGCTATTGTGGCTCGACGGATGAATACTGCCTGAAGACTGTAGGGTGCCAGAGCAAATACTCTAACGCGACAGCCGCTTGCGTCGATCCCGTAGATGGCAAGACAATTTCGCCTGATGGCACTTGTGGATCCGAAGGGGCTGGTCAGTACGGCTACCGGTGCCCTACTGAGGGAGGATCTTGCTGCTCTGTCGCGTAAGTCGTATTTGGTCTCTTACAAGTTACTGGTTCGAGAGTATATAATTTGCTAACAAGCCGCATCTCAGGGGCTACTGCGGAAACACTACTGCTCACTGTCTCGCCGCAGAGGGTTGCCAAGCGACCTACGGAAAATGCCAGTAAATGAGAACCTACGAATGACAACTGTAGGATTTTCTTGTCTTGTCATGGTAGTATCATATGGAATAAAAACCAATGGGTACTTTGTGTCGAGGGATGATTTTTCAGATTGCTTGAAATTGAGATGGAACGGTAACGTTGGAGAATAGGAGATAATAATATCCAACCCGATAACAGAAGTGAATGATTAGATATTAGAGGCTTCGAGAATTAAAAATCAAAAATTTAGAGTATTTGTAGAAGAGGTAGTACAATATGTGAAGCATTTTATCTTGAGAAGTGACAGTAGAGTTGGCTTATATATTGATATAAAGACGTGCGCGGCAGATTCAAACCTTGGATAATTTGGATATATTTGAAGTCACACTAGATTATTTCATACTAGAGCGGATAAAGAAGTCTTGAGCTTCTCCATGGATCGCCGATCGCGGCCTCGAGCCGGAGTGGGGGATTCTTATAATATATAACATACAACTTCAATTTGGTTGACAATTACACGAATAGTCAACTGTCTAGATATCTTGGCATATACGGAGAGCCCAGCTATTCGTTTGTTGTAGGAAATCGAAACTATGGCTACTTTATTTCACAGCGGCCGTTTTTTTCAGTCAGGGTCCAAGAGTGACGGCTATTCCTTCGTAGATGCCATGCTCGTTGACGAGTCCGGCAAAATCACTCACGTCGGCAGCAGAAATGATGACAAAGTTTTGGCGGCCGAGGCTACCGGGATAGCCAAACACAGTGTTAATGGTCGTATAGTCTTACCGGGGTTTATCGACGGGCATATGCACTTCCTAATGCTAGGGCAGTCTCTACAAAAGGCGGGTTTGGAGGCATGCAATGATCTACAAGACATCCGACGGACGATTAAGGAGTTCGCTGCTACGCATCCGTCCGCGGCTCGTATAATGTGCAAAGGGTGGATGCACTCCATGACTAATGGTGAGGCATTAGCTAGCATGATAGACGATCTAGATCCGAGGCCTATGTATGTGATGTTAAGAGACTCTTTCCCCCTTTCGACTTACCTCGGAGTTATTGCCTATGCCCGAGAGATTCCTAGGCTCGCTCTCAAAAAGAAGTAATTATTAACCCACTTTATTAAATAGCTTCATCGATTCCAAGGATCTACACTCGACATGGTGTAACAGTGCAGCCCTGAGCGAGATGGGTGTGCAAGACATGCCCGACCCAGAAGGTGGGAAAATTCACCGCGGCGAGAATGGCAAAGCATCAGGACTCTTATCGGAGGCAGCAGCCGTCACAATTGTCTGGCCGCATATCGCAAAAGTCGCGCCGATGGAGGAGAAGCTATCAGCATTAAAAGGGGCTGTCGGGGCGTATAATGCGTCTGGTTACACTGGACTCGTGGAGATGGCGATGGATGAAAATGCGTGGGAAGCTTTACAGATACTACGCGCGAGAGAGAGGTTACCAATTAGGATAGCTATTCACTGGCTCATCACTCCTCGGAAGACAGAGGCTGAGAACCTCGCTCAGGTTGACCGCGCAATCGAGCTCAACCGCCAGTTTAACGCCGACAACAGTCCAGATTGTCGTATCGTAGGTATTAAGGTCATCGGGGACGGTATTATAGACGGTTGCACCGCCGGACTCTCAGAACCCTATGCCTCAAATGGAATATCGTGCGAGCCCATCTGGTCGCTTGCAGAGCTCGGGCCTGTCGTCAGAAAAGCGGATAGGGCAGGCTTGCAGTGTGCCTTGCACGCGATTGGCGATAAGACCATAAGCGTTGCCATTGACGCTCTCGAGCAAAATGCTACACCCGGCCGTAGGCATCGGATCGAGCATCTCGAGCTTGCGTCGCCTGAAGACGCTAAGAGGTTAGGAAAGTTGGGTATTACGGCTTCCATCCAGCCGGTCCACGCCGATCCGGCGATCCTCCGAGCGTGGCCGTCACTCCTCGGCCCATCCCGGTACGAACGCGCATTCGCATATAAAGAGTTCGCCGACGGGGGTGCCGTACTAGCGTTAGGATCCGATTCTCCCACCGCACCTCACGCACCGCTGAAAAATGCGTACACGGCAACAACGCGGCGCTCAGCCAGAGAGCCAGGTTTAACGGACCGGGTTAACCCGCATTTCGCGTTAGACCTGGCAGCAGCAATTGCAGCGGGTACGGAGGGTTCGGCATACAGCTGCTTCGCAGACCAGTATACCGGTAGACTGGAGGCCGGACGAATGGCGGACTTTGTGGTGGTGGATATGGAATGGGATGCAAGTAAGCTGCTAGAGGCAAGAATTTTACAAACCTGGTTCGGTGGGAAGAAGGTATTTGACGCCCAAGTATAACTAGTTTGATTTGGCACTCGGAATGCCCAATAAGATTTTAAACTGGTATACAAGTGTTTAATATACACTTGTATATCCTCACCGCCATTAGGGTGAGCCAGTAAGAATAATCGTGGAATTGTTGAAGGGCTTGGCCTAGCACTCCCAACAAGCACGGCATCGATCACGAGATACATGGTGCTCGAAAATCATTGCAGGGATCTCCAAGATCCAAGACCAGAGCAGGAGAGAATCTTAACATGACCAAGTTTTACTTGTGTTCGGAATCGTCAAGGCAGCATATCTCGTTAAGACCAAGTATCGCCTGAAGCGGACGCGTATAATACATACGGAGCAAAATGGGGGAAATGGGGGGAGTGGAGTGACCTAAATACCGAAATGTCCGGGCGATGTTAGAACGATCATACCGGTTTTTCTTTACCTTACCCATGGAGGGATGTAGCTCATTCGGGGAGATTCGACTTAGGTGCATGTATAAGTATTCAGCCTAAAAGTTATAGTTATATTTTTTATCTTTTCTGACAAAGTCTATTCACGTATTAATATTATATCACAAAACAGAAACAATCCTATTCGAAGCCCTTGCTATTGTGCTTTACGACTAACCGAGGCAGCACTATACGTATGTAGTACATGATGTCTTGGTCCCTTGGCCTTCCGTAACGAGTAAAGTGTCGCCTCATTCTATCTGCCTGCCGAGAAATACATACATAGACGTCAAGGTCACGCAAGGTCATGCAGAGGCGTTCTAGAGCTACGAAGCTTCCAAGACCGCTTCTAGCCCCCTATCATCTTCTATCATTCGCCTGATCTCCTAATTACTACGCCTTATCAGTAAAGCATTCATAGACGTACTAATTCCTATTCCTTGCTACCAATTACATCAGGTATTTTCCAACCTGTTAGATATTTTCATAATTTCGTCAACTACCACTCCGCACCGCTTGCTTGGCGTCCAATCGTCAGTAATTCTCCTCGTTGGCAAGGCCCAATCAGCGCCTCCGACACGCAAACTATGCGCAATTCGCCTCACTCGCGTCGATATGAGCCCTTGGCGGACGCTGGGCGCCAGACTACATAGTAATGGATGAGCTCGGCAGGGTTGGCAGGTCGTACTATATCTATCCTCGTCCTACCCACGATCTGGTTACGGCCGCAATTTCTCAGATCCATTTTGTGGATTATCTCGTTTAGACTATCATACTAGCTACTACCGACGACACGTGAATGGGTGTAGAAGACCAATCTGCTGTCGAAGAGTCGACTGAGCCCCCTATATGCGGCCATATCAATGCCACGCCAGAAACTTCGCTCGGCCGCAGGAACCAGGAAGCTGCTGTGCTTCCAGACCAAAAGTCTCTGGAAAAGACAGTTTCTTCTTCCATTGAAGAGCACCGTCTTAAGCCCCATACGCTAGCGATTAATGATCTAGAACAACTTCTCGAAACTGACGTTGAGAATGGCCTCGAGTACGGTGAAGCAGCTCGTCGCCTGGAGCGCTGTGGGCCAAATAAGATGGAGGGCGCTCAAGGGCTATCCGTGTGGAAGATTCTCTTGAGGCAGATATCTAACAGCTTGACAATGGTTCTCATTCTTGTTATGGCCCTCTCATTTGCCATCAACGACTTCATCGAAGGCGGCGTTATTGCTGCTGTTATCTCACTTAATATCATTGTGGGGTACGTTATAAATCCCCGATCTTTAAGATCTTCCGTCGCAAGTGAAACACGTCGCTTTCTATACTAATATTTAATAGATTTATCCAGGATTATCGTGCTGAGCAGACTATCCAGTCGCTCTACGCGTTATCCGCGCCGACATGCAAGGTAATCCGCTCGGGACAGATCACAACGATCAAGGCGGAAATGCTTGTTAGAGGCGATGTTGTAATACTCAACGTTGGCGACATTGTCCCGGCAGATATCCGATTTGTCGACGGACTAAACTTATCTGCTGATGAGGCGTTACTGACAGGGGAGTCTTTACCGATCAGCAAGCATCCAGGAGTTGTCCTAGACGATGTTGACGTTCCTCTTGGTGACCGCGTGAACATGTTATATTGCGCCAGCACCATCACGCGCGGTCGAGGAAAAGGCATCGTGGCTGCTACTGGAATGGACACTGAAGTGGGAAATATTGCTCAATTACTCCGAGCTGACCCCAGTTTGAATGGTAACACATCCAGATTAAATGCTTTTTGGAAGCGAGCAAAGGCCAGCGGGCGCAGCATCCTAGGGCTCGACGGTACACCCCTTCAGGTTAAGCTGAGCAAGTTTGCCTTGCTCCTTTTTGCCCTAGCAATCTTTCTCGCCGTCATCGTCTTTTCTGCTAGCGTCTGGAATATTGATGACGAGGTTCTCATCTACGGTATCTGTGTTGGAGTTGCTGTTATCCCGGAATCTCTTATTGCCGTCTTGACGATTAGTATGGCTGTCGGAACGAAGGCGATGGCTAAGGGCAACGTGATTGTGAGAAAGCTTGCCGCCCTGGAGGCTGTTGGAGGAGTGACCAACATTTGTTCCGACAAGACAGGCACTTTGACTCAAGGCAAGATGATCACTAGAAAGATCTGGCTCTGCGATGGGTCTACAGCTACCGTTGAAACCTGTACTCATCCTTTTGATCCTTCCAGTGGAATGGTCACTTGGAATAGCCAGGAGTTAGAGCCGCAAGATGAGCTCAAATCTACATCTCACTTGTCCGCTGCCGCGAAAAAGTTTATGCGATGCATCTCCTTGTGTAATAATTCCACCGTTACGAATAGCAAGCCGGCGCCTAACGACGACGCAGCTGAAACCCTAACTACTTCGACTCCTACAATACCGAATTGGGTTGCGGTCGGTGAGCCTACTGAGATCGCTCTCCAGGTTTTCGCTATGCGGTTTGGTATGGGCAAATCCACCGTTTCTCAGGCAGATGGCATGCACATACTCTCAGAGCATCCGTTCGACTCTTCCTGCAAACGTATGACTGTCATATACTCATCAACGAGCTCTAGCTCGGTGGATGTGTATACTAAAGGGGCATTAGAAGTAATGTTGCCATTATTAGACGCATCCGATTCTGTTAAGGCTGAGTTAACCACCAAGGCTGAATCGCTTGCTGCCGAAGGTCTTAGAGTCCTCTGCATTGCTCACAAGGTCGTTCAAAATATCGCCGACGTTGGGGATTCGCGCGAAGCTGCCGAAGACCAGTTAGAACCTTTGGGACTTGCCGGCCTCTACGATCCTCCCCGCTCAGAGACTGCCGATGCGGTTAGGAAGTGCAAGATCGCCGGAATATCTGTTCACATGCTTACCGGAGATCACATCAAGACGGCGACGGCTATTGCATACGAAGTAGGAATTCTCACTAGCGACAATCATAACGCTGGTCTATCAGACGCTATCATGCCTGCTACTACTTTCGACGCCTTAACCGACGACCAGATTGACCAGCTAGAGAAACTCCCAGTAGTACTCGCACGCTGTACTCCGTCGACAAAGGTACGCGTGGTCGAAGCGATACATCGTCGTGGCGCATTTTGTGCCATGACTGGCGATGGGGTCAACGACTCGCCTGCTTTGAAAAAGGCAGATGTTGGTATTGCCATGGGATTAAATGGTAGCGATGTGGCCAAGGAGGCTGCAGACATGGTTCTCACCGATGATAATTTTGCCTCGATTGTGACGGCCGTCGAAGAAGGCAGACGCCTATTTGACAACATCCAGAAGGTAGAGAATTACATGCTACTAATAATTTACAAACAACTGCTGATGAACATGAACTACCTAGTTTCTACTACACCTGCTGGTCTCCAACATTGCCCAGGTTATCCTCTTACTTATTGGTCTGGCATTCAAAGACCAGAACAATAAATCGGTCTTCCCACTATCTCCTATCGAGATACTGTGGGCTAATTTGATCACGTCGTCCTTCTTGGCCCTTGGCCTAGGTCTCGAGGAAGCCCAGCCAGACATTATGCTGAAGCCACCACATGATCACCGCATTGGTATATTTACAAAAGAGATCATCATTGATAAGGTGGCGTATGGTTTCTTCATGGGCTCACTATGCATTGCATCTTTTACTACCGTCATCTACACCCCCATCGAAGCCAATTATTACAAGCTGCCACACTCCGGGGCACTAGGCTTCGATTGTAATGCAGAGTACAATTCCTCGTGCTATTACGTTTACAGGGCCCGCGCCACAACCTTTGCTACCCTTAGTTTTCTACTACTCGTTACAGCTTGGGAAGTCAAGCATTTCACCCGTTCGCTGTTTAATATGTATCCTGAGTCCTACACTGGCCCCTCTTCGATCTTTAAGACGGTCTGGGGGAATAAGTTCTTGTTCGGAGCCGTTCTCGCCGGTTTCATTATCACTTTTCCTGTCATATACCTACCAGTCATCGATAAGAGGGTATTCAAACACCAAGGTATTGGCATAGAGTGGGCCATCGTGGCAGCATGTGTTGTAGTTTACGTCGTCCTAGTAGAAGGGTGGAAGGCAGGGAAACGACGTTTTTATAAGGTGATTATCAACCATTCCGGATCTGCGGGGATGGAGGTGTAGACCAGTACATACCAACTAGCCGACGGGCTCTTGAGAGTTTGGTATGGTTCGGCCCTGTGTTATGCCGACCAATTATATTTGAGGATCCAGATGCTCCAAGGAGCCACCGTGAATTCAGGTACACAGTTCTATCATTTACATATCATCTAGTCATTACACTTATATTTTGTATATAGGAACATACCTATATGGTGCCTCCAAAGCACACCCAAGAATACGCTCTTGCGTAAGTTGGAAATCGAGGCCATATTTCGTATACCTATTAGTGGGCTCTCACTAACAGCAGTTAAGATAAAGGGGGAAATCACCACGTTACTGTCATTTATATATATAAATAGTCGTTATCACGATAATGCCAACTAGTTCCATTCGTTGCTCTAAAACTCCCTTCGGCGAAGTCAGCGTTTCCAATAAACATGTCAAGTAAAAAAAAATCTGAAAAGTCTGTTAATTTAGAGATATTTGCACTTTTGCTTGAATTGGCCGTTTACTGTACGACGTAACAGGGTCTAAATTAGCCCCTTAATACAAACTCTGTCCCTTGACTCAAATTATTGTCTGGCTAGGTAAGACTTTGAAAAGAAGTCCCAATTATACGGTTCCAATGACTCGGCAAGTCCGATACCTTTGCTAGACCTCGTATAGAGTAACTACCTGTTACTGAGGCGACAGGTATAAATTTAGAGGATGAGTTTAACTAAAGCTGGGATAGGAGGCTATTCGGATTACTTTATTAAACCCGTGATATCCACATAGAACGGATTAAATGGTTATCTGTTAATGGTTAGAGTCGCTGGCTAGAATGTTGTGTAATAAATTATAAATTACGGGGTTTAGTCGTTAAAGGTATTTACGGAGAAAGTTGCCTTCTCTTACGAACTGGTTGATTAATTGGTAGACCCTTCATTTGATGGGGATACGAACATGGTTGCATGTTACCAAGTTCGATATGGAATGTTCTATATATAAGAGCATTGATTACTAACTACCTAACTACCTAAGGCACCTAGGTACCTATGTATTAACTTTAGATAAGTGAGAAACGGACTCGAACGTCACTTCTCCTGTGATCGGCCATATTGCTTACGTTGGGACTATTAATCGTAGAGGAAGTAAAGCTGGTGGACAATTAGGAGAAGAGCAAAGGAAACACTAAGAATCGAATTCAGTGGCACCCCTTCAATATGTCACTCTTCATAACAAGTCTCGAGGACCCCAAAAATATCATCGCACCGGTAAGATAACAAGGTGATCCCGAGCTGGTTTTCTACTATCAGCCGCTTCCTTCAACTGCTTCTTAGTGTAGCTACGTGGTCGCGTACATCTGATGAAAATATTCAAACCCTAGGCTCTTTTTGACACCCGAGACGCGAGCTCTTGTAAAAAAAATCGCTCATAAAGTTATGATCGAGCGGAATTCGTATATTTGCCACGCTTTCTTCAGCCGCTTCGCTATATCCAAGGCTACAGCCAGCATGAGATAGGTGGGGCATCCAATCGCGACCCTCGTATGGCGTGTACTTGATTTTGTTGATTTTGGATCGCAGAGTTTCTATGCTGTCCGTAAATACGCGTGGCTCGGGTTCCGGGAATAGTTTCGCAACCACGAGTTGTAGAATTATGGACCCTAGCATCATAGTTTCACACTCTTTCTGTTGCGAACCTAGCTTGCAGAAGGGTGGCTCGCAAGATCCATCAGCAGATGTAGGTCGTCTGAAGGGTTCGTTTAGAGCATCCAGAATCTGACTAAGGATCTCTAATCTCGTAGTGCTGATCCATCCTGAATATAAAAGTTAGCCGGCAATCAAGAATAGAATCCTGGTTGGTATCTATTTACCGGATAGGTCCTTATGGATATCTTCCATATCCGACAATAACTTTCCATCGGCGTCCACAAGTTGGCTATCAATTAGCTTGGAACTAAGAACGATTTGTTCAACCGAGTAGCGAAAGAGCGGAATGTCGCCTAATGCCCAGGCAACGAATACGGCTTTGCGGGAGCCACGGTGATATTCTTCGGTGGTATCATATTCTGGGAGGCTGTTGACCCACGTCTCTGCCCAAGGATAGACTAGATGAGCACACTCGTATTGACTAACAGCGACCGCAATAGAATATAGCATGTCTAGAGACACTGTAGTCGGTATCTTGTTGAATTCATAATGAATAATGCGGAAGAGAGTTATCAAGGCGGACGCTTCGCCGTCGATGGAGACCACCCAATCTTCTACATCTGATCTCTTGACAGCATTATTGCCGTATAGCATAGTGCGCCACACAGGAGACGCAAGAGCAAGATGAGCTGATGAGACCTTGCACACGGCGGCGCCGCGATGAGTAGTAAGCGGGATATCAAAGTAAATGATTGATTTCGTCATGTTAGAGGAACTCGAATTGATGACCAACTGTTCCTCCGAGTGATTCGATTCCTGGATGGACACAACAGGGCTAGCGGAGCTGTCAGCAGCCTTAAATTGGTCGCCAGAGACTCCGTCAGAAAGAACTGCGATATCATCACCAATAGCAGCCAGGGCAGTTGTGATTTTATCAGTTTCTCTAGGAGAGACTGTTACTTCCGAGAAATCGATCTCAGTGGAAATGTTAGTAACATCATCGCAGGGATCTAACTGCACGTCGACGCTCGTAGCGTCGAGCGGAGTCTCCTAGATAGAGGTCATTTTGGTGCAAATCCTCAAGATATCGGGCTGGTGTACAACCACAACAAAACGGTGCACAGATTAATAAATATCGATGGCTGCCTATAGCAGGAATATGTCAATATGGCATATGCTGGAGAAGATCTATAGCGCAAGCGTTAGTGGCGGGCAGGCAGGTTGAATGCACAGTAAATTGTAGGCGATGACGATACATCAGGGCCAAGGGGAATATAAGAAGGGATAGTTGATACCACGAATTAGGTAGAACTTACTAGACTAGGTACACAAGGTACTGAACCAATCGAAACCAGACGAGTTGGTTGAGATAATTGCTTGGTCGTTGTTCGCGAGCCACGAGGTGAAAAGAGATGGTTTGATGCTTAACATAGGTAAGAGGTATCCTTAAAAGAATAATGTACCTAGGTAGGTACCTGGAGAATAAGTGTTTAGACGTGAGTAGACGCGGTCAATCAGGCAAGTCCTAACGATCAACAGTGTAGGCAGGAGGCAGAAAACAAAAGGCAAGAGGGAATGAGCTGAATACCTTAGGTACCTACATAGGTATGAGGTACCTACCAAACATTGAAGAGCAGGACCGAACGGAGCACCGATGTATAATTACCTACATAGGTATCCGAAGTTGTTTTCATAGCATCGAAGTATCAATTATTGTGGCTACTAGGTGCTTCTTGGGAAGTATTTTATAGGATTTGTATATAGCAACGCGATGCATGGCTGTGCTTCACCTGGATGCAACGCTTCACAAGTTTGAGAATCGCTTTACGCTTGCAAATTATGGTTGTATCGGCTGGATAGCCAGCAATATTCTTAACCGATCTATTCCTCGATTCACAGCAAATATTAGAAATAATATCGCTGATAAGTATCTATTACATGAGGACGTATGAGACATTATTACGAGGCTCGATCCCCTCTCGCCATAAGTCTTTACACCCAATTCAACTCTGATGAAGTACTGCCGGTGCTCTTCTGCTGAAATCAGTCTATGCCGCCCTAGAATCAACCTGCATACCAGTCCAAAAGACTGTAGGCACGAATAGTGCGCTTTAATAATAAAGCACCTAAGAAAGCTCTGCGCGACGGCTAGTAACACAAGCCGTTGAAGGAAGTTAAGTATCGTTCACCGCCATAGATTATGACGTGCCCTCCCCTTCTCCGAGCAGACGGGCAATTAACACGTAAACAAATATAACGCCTCCAAACATTAGTAACTTGTTGCGTCCAAGCCAACTGGTGCCAGCATCCCGCCGTTGTACGACGGCGTCGACGACAGCTTGAGTCTGCCCACCACTACCGCCGGCGATACCTAGCTGTGGTCCACATGACGCTCCGCCATTCCTGGCTCCAGTCGCTGCGTCGATGTTGTTCTCTGTCATCCACCGCCAGTTCTCCTTGTCTAGCTCGGGCCATTCTGCTCTAAACTTTGCGCCGCCGTCTCCAGCCTTCACGTTTCCTTTCTGTGCCGGGTTCTTGGCGTGCGAGCCACCTCCTGTTGAGTTCCACCATCTAGACCTGGCCGCAAATATTCGTCGCTCGTGTGATGTAGCCGACACGGAACCCGTTGTCATCTCTTCTGATGTCATGAAGGACAGCAGCCCGATCAAGATCGTCGAAACTTCCCATGCTGGATTGAAAGATCGAGGGTGAAAATCGGAGATGGAAAGGCAGAGCCGCGTTGATGGTTGGAAGCGGCCGGAGGGCGTGTGCATTCGAATAGCCGGCGGAGCGAAAGGGTAGTTAGGCGGGAAGATTAAGGTTCCCCAATACTGGCCGTTATGATATGGGGTATCCTCGGGGCCGGTTATGATATAGTGCCATCTTTTTTTTTTTGTTAGCAATTAAGAATATAGAGGATATAATTAGAACATACTCGAGGATATTAGATTCTGACGGATGAGCGCTAATATACGGAGGAGGGTTCTCTGATATGCTTTTATATTCACGGGTCAACTACAGTGCCAACATGCAGGTTAGATAAATACCCATATAATGACAGTAAGGGAGGTAGCGGGGGCATACACGTTTGCTCGCTTGCTTGCTGGCCATGATGCGATCGGATATGTTCTAGTGAGGGTATCTCTTAGAAAGGAAATGTGTCACGATGGCTGCAAGTCGCTTCGCAGCCGATGTAGTAAGGAAGTAAATGGTCAAATAGGATTCTATTGGAAGGAGAGGTATTAATAAATATGTCAAGTAGGAATCTTTACTAGACGTGATCGCTGGATGGGGGGGAGTAAAAAAGAAGGGGCTACGATTGAACAGTAGTAGGATGAGGCTAATGATGACAAGAAAAGGCCCCTGTTAAAGAGAAGGGAAGTGAATAAGAGTCCAGGTTTTAGATACGTACCTCATACATAGGTACATACAATGTAGGTTTGGATTGCTGACAAAGAAAGTCTACATAAATGCATAATATTCTTAAGTGGAACAGGTTAGGTAGATAGGTACCTACGTACATACATATGTATGTACAGGGCTCTTAGTGGGACCTTGGCACCTGCAGAACATCATTCAGCCACACTAGAGCTCAAGTGCCACAAATTGATATCCCCAGGATCCACATCCACGGGTCCGGGTGGAATCTTTCCGGATCGTGCCGAGCTTCAAGCTTTGGTGCGCTTTGGCGCCGACCCATTACCTACAATTCTCAACCCAAGCAGTCTCCAAAATCGCATGAGGAAGATACATCATATATCGGTATTCATATTGTCATAGCAGACGGGCGCGTGGCTATCTCTGCTAGCTAATATGGCTCGCAAAAGCCCTCCCGAGAATAATGATGTGAGATAAACTTGGTTATTTTATAGGTATAACCAGCAGCAATAACTGATACTTGATATACGTAATTCGCAGGTTTTCGAAGATCTTCTAAAGTCCGAGACTGCATCGGTAGAACAGAGAGCGGCAGCAGAACGAGCCCATGCTCATGATGCCCAATCCGAGCAAAGGGCCATCGAATTGGTAGGTATCGTCATATAGGTCTCATATTCAGTTAACCTTGAAGTTATGAGGTTGCTGGTTGCTGGTTGCTAATATTCATTCCTAGCTATTGCAAAATCAAACACTTCCCGTCACCCTCTCCTCTATCGAGATCAATGGCGCCAGGCATACGCGCGATTCATTCCTCGCTCCCCTATTTCAGCCTCTCCTAAACGACAGCCTCAATGCCGACTACACTCTTGCCGATATGCTAGATCAAGTGAGTAGAGCAGTCCAAAAATTGCAGAAATTCGGTACGGTGTTGAATTATCCCCTCCATCATTTTTGCGTTGGTTTAACATCATCTATGAAGATATTTTCCACCCCAACATCCTCTTCCACTTGTCTCGACCGCCCCATCTCGACCCGTCTTCCACTCCAACAGACCTCGATATTTCTCTTCGTGTGCGCGAAAAGTCTCGACTCCTCCTCAAGACCGGTACCGACCTGGGCAACACAGAAGGCTCCGCGTATGGATCTATGTTATGGAGGAACATATTCGGAGGTGCCGAATCCTTGTCGCTAAATGCATCTGCCGGTACGAGAACACGTTCGGCGTACAGTGCCGAATTCTCTACCCCGATACAAAGCAATCCCAATTTGCGCCTTAGTATTGAGGGACTCGCTAGTAGTACGCAGAAGCCATGGGCGAGTCATGAGGAAGTTCTAAAAGGCGGAGGCATCAAGCTGCACTGGCTGAAGGACAATGGTGATCGACATCAGCTTGGTTACTCCGGTGCCTGGAGGCAATTAACGGGCCTTGCGGCAGAAGCGAGTCCTACTGTTCGAGGCGATGCGGGAGACTCTGCTAAGAGCGCTATATCTTACCTTTTCCAGCGAGAACGGAGAGATAACCCTATGTTACCACAAAGCGGATACCTTGTCAAGACGGCCACGGAGCTTGCTGGGTGGGGATCCCTAGGTGGAGATGTCGGTTTCTCCAAGAGCGAGTTGGAGGTTGCCGGCGCAGTACCCATCCCTATACCCGGGATTCGTGGACCCTCTGGCGTATCCATCGGCGGTGGCTTCCGAGCGGGTTTACTTTACCCTCTTCCTTTAACGCACAGCTTCGGCGGTGCGTCGCCGAGTCGGATCAACGATCGATTCACCCTCGGAGGACCGACAGACGTGCGGGGTTTCTCTCTAGGTGGTCTCGGTCCTAGAGATGGCAACGATACTCTTGGCGGTGATATTTTTGCGGCGGGGAGTGTAAACATGCTTATCCCTCTACCCCGGGTCGGACCTGAGTCTCCATTCCGGCTGCAGCTTTTTGCCAACGGCGGCAGGCTGGTAGCGATGAAGAACAGATCCGGCGATAGCGATAAGACGACCAACCAGCGCCTAAGCGCCGGCACGGTATTCGACGGCATGGTTTCCGCAACCAAAGACCTCAGCACCGGACTACCTAGTATTGCCGCTGGTGTAGGGCTCGTATATGCACACCCAGTCGCAAGATTTGAGCTAAATTTCAGCTTGCCGTTAGTCATGAGGAAGGGAGAAGAAGGCCGGAAAGGACTACAAGTCGGTGTTGGAATTAATTTCCTATAATTCGACGGCATTATTCACGGACGGTATGGACAAGAGGGTATTTAATGTAAATATCTACTATTCTCCTCCCTATGTAAATAATTTCACCGCATCACTCGATATCTACTGTCCGAGCATCCTCCCCGAAACTAAAATAGACGAAAGAATAGAAATTTTATACGATGCTTCTCGTGTAGCTTTAAAGTATTTGGCTCGAGCAGAACGATGTGCCTCTAATATTTAAAAAGTAAACCAATACCCTAGGGTTTAGAGAATGCTACATGAAAAGTCTACCAGCAAATTGATATTTTGACTTCCTGCTATCGTGCACACCTGTAAAACTCTCTTTATTAGTTAAATGATAAAACGAATTCAAGAGATAAGGCGCCGAGATAGCACTTGATATTTCCATCGAATAGGAACTAGTGATTGAGCTATAATCAGGAGTGGAGATGAATATATATACTATGTAGGATATAGATAGCGGGGTTATATTGCGTGCTAATATTTATAGTAATAGAGTTGTTAACAACCGTCCTTCGTTCTTTATTCCGTTGTATCCATGTCGAAGTTATGGCAGCACTCCGTGCCGAATCTAGAATCATCATCGTCGGTTCAGGCGTATTCGGTATTTCAACAGCATTATGGCTCGCGCGGTCCGGCTACAAAGATGTAACCGTCCTTGATATGCAGGACACTGCCTCGGCAGCCTATGATCCACTATCGGGCATCGACTCGGCGTCGGCTGACCTGAACAAGATTATCCGTTTCAGCTACGGATCAGAGATTGAATACCAGCGCTTAGCTACTGAGGCTGCTGGCATGTGGGACGAATGGAACCGCGAGATTGCCGTGGTGCCCGCCGACGAACTGCCGGAGCGCCTGAGAGAAGGCGAGAGGAAACTTTGGTGGAACTCAGGCATGCTACGGATGAGCTCTGAGACGGAACTAGACGATTTCGAAATTACTACGCTGGAGAACATGCATCGTGAAGGTATTAGGGAGTTCCAGTTTAGGAGCGATGATGAGGCAGGTAGGTTCAGGGTGTAAAATATATTTCCTAATAAACCATACTAAACAATAGACTTTTCGACATGAAGATATTGCTCGGGCAAAGGAGCGGGGCTGGGCGCACAAGCTCGATCCCTGTTGCCGCCAGGAGAGGTTCGGGACGCACAAGGCAGTCCTCGATTCTACCGCTGGCTTCGTCTATGCATATAAGAGTTGTTCTTGGGCGCAGCATCTTGCGAGGCAAGCCGGTGTCAAGATGATACTTGATCCGATGCGTGGTAGAGTAGCCGATATTATAACAAAAGATGGTCATCCGGTGGTAGTTACCGCCGACGGCCTTGAGCTATCTGCTGATCTAGTTGTTGTAGCCGGTGAGCCTTCCATTTCTCTCTTAGTAACCAAGGTATATATCTTCTACAATAACATGTCTGCTTACCAACAATGATGCAATACGATAGGCGGTGGATGGACTCCGTCTTTGATTCCGGAGGTCCAGGGCTTGCTAGAGACCACAGCCGGTTCCGTAGCCAACGTCCATATCCCAAAAGATCGGTTCGATCTGTGGGACAGATTCGCCCCGGAGAACCAACCAGTGATAACTTGGGGTTCTCGGCAAGGCAAGGATGTATACAGTCTCCCAAGAGACAGAAATGGCGTTTTCAAGATTGGCTGGCGGAACACAAAGTCAGATTCTCCATTTCATATTGTCTAGCCGTATAATAATTAATATTGATATATTTAACAATAGGTGGACAAACTTCCAAGACGTTGGTGGACGGCGAATATCAGTTCCCAAAACCGCACACGTAACCGACCAAAAGGAGACTCGTATCCCGATCAATGCACTTAACGGTATCAAAGGTTAGGACCTACACAAAGCCCAGCTCCTAGTTCTACGTCGGTCAATAACATCTCGCTAATTATTTTTGCACAATAGAATTTATAACAATAAACTTCCCCGAGCTAGTCCCACTGGGCATCTCATCCACTAGACTCTGCTGGTATACCGACAGTATCGATAACTCATTCGTGGTCGACTTCGTGCCTGGGCGTCCCGGAGTTGCCGTCTGCTCCGGGGGTAGCGGCCATGGCTTCAAGTTCCTGCCTATCCTCGGCCGTGAAGTTGTCAAGATCCTTGAGGGTAAAGGGGAGCAGACAGTGTACGGCCGGATGTGGCGGTGGAGAAGTAGCACCGAGGCTAAGCGGAACGGGCTTGAGGAAGGCGAACAAGGCCCGAGGGTACTTGCAAAACAGAATATGGCTGAACAAGGGGATTGGAGGTTTACGGTCTAATAGTTTACATCTAGGATGAATGCTCTACTATTTTTATGATTACGAATCTCGTTATTATCAACCATTTACAGTTTGTTAATGCAGATATATTTTAGTTGAAGGTCTTATATGTGGATGTTGGATAGCTGTAGATTGGAAAATTCCACAACTATTAGGTACATTAGTTACTTGGAATCGAACTTGTGGAATTTTATGAGTTAATAGTACTCCGGCTCACATGCTAGAAGCAATGGAAAAACAGTTAAAGTATCTAATCCAATGAAGTTCTTACTATTAATACTTCAAGATAGGCCAGGACTCGGCAATAGATAGTTCATTTTTATACATTTGGGCGTGGTAAATTCCAACATCTCATAAGTAGTACAGACTTCTCACGGATCTACTTACGTATCGCTTAAACGGTAGTTAATCCGTAAAGACTTTGTCTTATTTCCTTGCCTTGAAAAGAATTGTCACTAGGTAGATATGTACTTTAGACAGTCGGCTTCATATCATGTGTAGCTATTATCTTCTAGTTAATTCTAGTGTATCATGGGCGCTTAATCCTTGTAGTGTTCCTGACCGTCACGAGGCCATGAGAAGTCATTGGCGGTGCCGGTCCGTAAGGGGGGATGACCCTAGCACAATGTTTTATTCTGATTGGCTAGAGACATCTATATTCCAACCAATCCGGAAAGTAAAAGAACAACTCCAGTAGAAAATAATGGCGAAAGTGGATTAATTTGTATACAATGATTATCGATTCGTTATACAAAATGTGGACTCTCCGGTCTACTATCATCGGCGCGTACCCTCGTCACGCATACGCTATATGGCCGCTGTGCAATGCAATTGGAGCATGCCCCGGCTTCGTTCACAATCTGGACCGATAACTTGATGTGCCGTCAATGTAGTATTATTCATGTTTCCATATCCGATATCGATCGATGTCCGGGGGCCACTAGGCTCGGGCTGTTCTTCGCCCACATGGTCTCCAGGTTAAAAATGGCCGGCATGCCAGCTTTTTCTTTCACTTATCTCACCTTTCCGGCGTTTATCGTACCGACTGGCCATCTTACGATGCATCCGGGGCATCAGTTGGCGTACGCCATGTGGGCGATGGCGGCTCTCTCTCTCGCTCTGGTAGCTCTCCGACTATATACACGTATTCGAATCATCAAGTTTGTCGGCGCTGAGGATTACATGTACGCATGCACCGGCGTATGTAAACCCCCTTAGCACCAAATTTAATTGTTACCTACCTAGGTACATAATCTAACTCGATTCCTATAATATAGATATTCTTCCTCTTATTCGCTATTTTCATACAAATCTCGGTTCATTACGGGCTAGGCCAGAACTTCTGGACACTTAGTATCGACGATACCGCGAATTCTATATTCTGGACTTACGTAGCGAATACCTTTGCTATAACGGGAAATGCAATGGCTAAGCTATCGATGGGTTTGTTTCTCCTTCGAGTAGTTCAGGTCAGGTGGCATAAGATTGCACTCTGGACTGCCGTTGTCATCACCACTACTACATCATTTATTCTCGTGGTTATGTTGTGGAATCAGACGACGCCAATCAAAGCGAGTTGGGACCCGTTGAGGACGCCTGGGATATGGAATATACGAATTCAGCCTCTGAGTGTTGGCCTTGGAGGTAAGGTCTCTTGCTTTTGTGTGTTCTTCCGTTGATTAAAGTGCTGACAATAGCTTCAGTTTGGTCTAGCATCTGCGACTTTTTCTTCGCCATATTTCCTTGGTTGTTTATCTGGTCTCTTCCCATGTCTCGACGAGAGAAGATTATGCTAGCAAGTGGAATGAGCCTTGGAGTAATGTAAGTGGTTACGAATATTTTACTTTTCACGTAATTTCCCTATTAATATTTGGCTACGTAGTAAAGTAAGTAGTATTTATTGGAACAAGGCTGACTCTAATGTATAGTGCCGGAGCTTGTGGTATTACCAGGACGGTAGTTTTATCTAAGCTAAATGTGTTTAACTATACACGTAAGCATCACTCGTCAGGTTAATATGTTTTACAATGCTCTAATAATAAAAAACTTAGTAAACTTCGTTCCTTATTTTGCTTGGGCTGGTGCGGAAATTGCTGTGGCTATGGTTTGTATCGGTATTCCTACCTTACGTCCGCTATATCTTAAGACGAGGGGATTTGCGAGTGCCTATTCAAATCACTCCCAGAGCAGGAATACAAACGAGCTACCCCGATATACGACATACAAACGCAAAACTCTTAACAAATCTAGTCAAGTTCGGGATTCGGGATACTCGCAAGCTTCTGATCTGTCGAGGCCCCCGGTAGCGTATACCAAAGTGCGAAGTGACAGTATGGACGATATGCTATCGAATAAACAAAGTCAGCGAGCAGGCGTGATATGGGTTAAGAACGAAGTTCGGATTCAGGAAGATGTTGCAGAGTGGCCGTTGCGAAATTAATAGTTAAGTGATGTTATAGTTAGATACGGTAGAAGCTTACTACCTGGTAGCCGACGCAAGTCAATTCATTTCATGATGTAAAATTAGAAGAGAGCTGTGGCTTGCAATAAGAGCCTCTCGAAAAGCCACTTTATTCTTGCCTAACTTGTACTCTGGGCACGGGCACTGGATAAAAAAAGCCTTAAGGTAGCTGTCTCGGGGTAAGAACTTCCATGTCAGCCTGAACTACCGGGCAGCCGGGCAGCTGGGGTAGGTACCTATAAGTTATTGGGTACTTGCATAAGGTATGAGGTCACCGCATGTGCTACGCCTACTTACCTGATAGGGGAGCAACCTGTACATAAGCGCGGGGCAGGCAGGTACCATTTACATACTTGGCCCCACAAAGATCTGAGGAACGGCCGCCGACAGTTGTCAGTAAAGAAAAAAGTAAAAAAATTCTCGGACTTTTTGTCCCCCCCGCTAAAGCTGCTGGAGCTGCCCCCCAAACTTCCTCCACCACCATCCGTCGTTCATCTCAGATACCTATCCTGCCTATCCTAAAGATAGGAATCGACAGCACACAGTCATAATCAGTCCTTTTTTCATCGTTTCCCAGCTAATCCTTTTCTTCCCACCACAGACAAACGATTTGGTAGCACCACTTTTCCATCTCGGTTGCTTCGCCTTCGCCTTCACTTTCGCATCTTCTTCCTTCTTCCTTGTTATCCTTTCTCCACTATTGAACCCGTTCTAGTCCCTCATATTCTCCTCTATATCTCCCCTCTTCCTCTCCGTCTCACTGCGCCAGCTCCTTGGATCGACCCTGGATCGACCCCGGATCGATTCTGGTATGGTGTAATTAAATCTCATGACATCTTTGAGCTCCGGCTGAGTCGTACTTCTCCCGATCTGGTTCTATGGCCACGGTCGAATGCCTAACACCCTGCTCATCCCACCACGCACACCCCGGACCTCCTGCGCTCACCAGCTTCTTCTAATCTCTACCTCCATTTTCTCCTAACTTGTGGGTTTCTCTTTCGAATCGCCTCCGACTGTCGATAACAGTCTATCATCGACAAAGGTTGGCAAGAATCTAGACGTTACCCTTTCATCATGGCACCTTACAAGAGTCAGACTAAGCCTGGAAAGGCCGTCTCTAGCCATGCGAAGAAACCGGTGTCCGTAGCTGCGCCGACTCGACCTGTCGTATTACCTGCTATTCCTCTTCCTATGATTCCTAAGCAATCCAACAAGTCGAACAAGCGTGTCCCAACTGCCTCTTCGTCTAACGGCATCCCCGCTTCGTCCCTCGAAGCCGCTCTGGTCGACCATGCTGACCATGTTCCCGTTTCCGACAATACAAAGGTTACTCAGTTAGATAAGGCCTCTGGTAATCAAGTTAACGGTTCCAATGTGGAGAAGCCCGAGCATACCACCAACACGGTCAGCCTCAGCAACGGCGCGCATAACGACGAGGACAAGGGTTCCAATGCTCCCCTGCCCGTCAACGGTGTCAACGGAACGAGCAATGGAAATGGCAATGGCAATGGTCCTCGCCATGCGCCCTCTTCTGCGACCTTCGCGCCAGACGCTGAATCTGTTGTCGGATCTGGATCTGTCTCCGCTTCCGTCTCCGCCTCGGCGAATGACAATACCAATCAAGGTAACCCACATCTCGAAGCAACGCCCTCTCCATCCGACTTCAAACTCTTACAGCTCATAGGCGCCCACGATGCACCTCGACATGTCTCGCAGCCCCGATCTGCAGCCTCGCCCACCATCCTCTCCGATCAGCAATTGCCTTTCCATCATATGCTTCAACATCAACCGTCCACAGACCAGCATCCCGATCCTACGATCCTCCGCGGACAGCCCCACATACACCACTACCAGCACCATCCCCATATGAGTAATGGTGGGGGTGTCGTATTTGGAGGGTTTGCCGGTTCTCATACTCCATCACCGGCGCCTCCCCCGGGCAGTTTTATGCCGCCTCCGCCCGTGCCTGGCGATAGCGAGAACCATATTCGCTCGCAGCCAAATGGTCATCACCACGCTCCCTCCGGAAGTAACGGCTTTCCCGGTCCGATCAATACCCAGTTTCGACCTGACATAGTACCCGTATCCGGCATTGACACGTACGGACAGGGACCGGCCCCCATGGCGCACCCCCCGTTTGATCCTTTTTCACCTACTGCTGGCCGCTTCGGTATCTCGACTCCCCATAGCCTTCACGGGTCCCATGCCTCGGGTGAACCGAACGGCATCGAAAACGGAGCTATCCATCCATATCCTCCCCCGAACGGCATTCCGTATGGTAGTCATACTCACCACGAACATCCCGTCGGTCACCCGCATCCGGGTCACCACTTTCCGCCTTTCATGCCCCTTGAGCCTTTCGGCCGCGATCCTAGCTTCTTTGATATGGGATTGAGAGAGAGCATCATGTACTTCCAAGATCAATTCGACAGCGGCGAACTTACCGATTGTGTTTTGGAGCTGGTGTCCACCAAATGTCTACACCACCCTGTCAAGATCACCGGCCATAAGCTCATCCTAGCTCGTAGCCCAGCGCTCAAGCATCACATCATGGCTGCTCGTGCTACGGATCTAGGTTCTCACACCATCACAGTCGAGTCAGATGACCCATATCTACGTTCGGATGCGTGGTGGAGTGCCGTACGGCGGCTGTATCTCTTCCCGCTGCTTAACCCTGCCATGGTGGCAGACGCGGCCAGTGGTCTACACTTTGCCGACGGTAAGGCCGATCGGTTTAAGTTCTACTTGGGCTACGCCGCCGCTGGGCATCTCCTGCACATGCCCGATGTCTTTTTGTGCGGTTTGCACATGGCTGCCGATTTTATCACTTGGGATACTGTGGAAGAGGCGCTAGGCTTCGTCTTCGAGGGCACCATTCAACGGCATGTCAACTACGACAACGACCAGGACGTCGAATTCGATTTTGGATACAGCCCAGATGTTAGATTCCTCTTGCAAGCTACGATGAACTTTCTTGTCAATGCGTTTCCGCCGAACTTTGAACTTGACCACTCAGTAGCCGACCCACCGAAGCTAGCCCGTATCCCGGCGACACCTGCTACCGCAATTTCGCCTACGGGCAATATGGCACCTACCATTGCTAGAGGCACGAATATGCGTAGCACCACGAAGCCTAATCGTCTATCTAATATTAAGTTTGGCGATCTCCCGGCCGCTCTGCCTGAGGATGGTGCTCCTCTTTCGCGTGGCCCTGCCAAATGCTCTCCGGTCCTCTCACGCATTTTGTTGAATTTACCCTTTCAAGAACTCCGCGTTGTGTTGACCTCCGAGAGTGACGGTGCCTCAGGCTGGAACACCGCCCAAGACCGGTACCACGCGGTTGCCGATGTCGTAGCCGAGAGAGAGGCCAGACGCATGCGTGCAGTTGAGGCGGTCCGTGCGGGAGTCATTCCAAATTCCCAGGGAATCCAGCAACGGCTATCAGCACAGCGACGCCACGCTATTGTTGAACCTTGGGACGTCCTAAATTGGCAAGAAGAAGTCGTCCAGCCAAGAGGCGCCGAAGTCCCTCGGATCGTACGTAGATGGGTCCCTCAGTTCTCTGCCGTCTCGGGAGCGCCGCAGCAGCAGTTTCCACCCCAATCGTATAGTGTCCCTGATTCCATGGTTTAGCTGACCGATTGGCACGCTATGCGACGAGCCCACGTGTGAACAATAGCATTGGTTGGTACGCGACGAATGAAGCTTTTCCTACGTTACATAACAAAACAACTTTCTAGTATTAACTGTTTCGGTTTGGTCTTTCGTTGGCATTGCGGTTGGTGTTTATTTGTGTATGATTTCCACCTCTTTCTTCATGGACATACTTAAATCAAGGACGGGCTAGGGGACTTGGTATCGCATCTGTATGCGTACCTGACGGTTCCGGTCACCCTGGTTCAACGGCATATCGAGGTTTCATTGAAAAAAAGGGACGGTTTTCGCCCCGTTGGTTTGGTCACGGACACCATGCGGGTGCGGGTAACCGGATGAGAGGGTTGCGAAAGTTGTTAGACATTACAGGATTAAGGACGGCAAAGATAGGGTTGAGCAAAAATCGGCATTTTTCACATAATACCCCATCCCCCTCTTGCAGATGGATGTTTCTGCAGTATTGTTCGAGCATGGTGTCATAAGCCCCGGAGTTTGGCGGATTGCGGATTGCGAGTGGATTCACATTTGTCTATCCCGAGAGAATTGCTTTAGTAGGTTTGATAGACCTTTTACTTAGGGTACACGATTACGATGAACAGTGTCGAGAGTTG
This sequence comes from Daldinia decipiens, assembly GCF_022478715.1. Classification (NCBI taxonomy): domain Eukaryota; kingdom Fungi; phylum Ascomycota; class Sordariomycetes; order Xylariales; family Hypoxylaceae; genus Daldinia; species Daldinia decipiens. Next base: position 384,478 of record NW_026054576.1, on the reverse strand, counting down.
TGGCGCGGCTAAGCGCAGATTAAGGATAGGCTGGAGGGGATTGACGAACGGTACTGTTGCCGGGCCGTGTCTTGATAGGGTCTTCAGGTAGCCTTAGATCAACCAAAAGTGTTTTTACTCACATGATGAGATTCGAGACCTATACTGTCAATAGTGGAATGACAACCCATGAACTTCTGATATTTGTCCTGTATATTACACGCTTTGTTTATTAAATTCAACGAAGATTACATCTTAGAAGCACTATACTTTGCAACATAAATCAAGCAGCGGTATCTTGGAGAGTAAGTACCTAACCTAAGGTATAAGCTTAGTTCGGCACACTCTTCGAGATAAATGTAGTAGCATCCTTAACTCTCAATTTAAAGGGCCGTCTAAACTACCTTACCTAGGTAACTAGCATAATAAAACATCACCCATCCTAGTAATCTGTAAAGAGGTAAGATTCAACGCAAGAAGAATAAAACCTCGTGATACCTCTATAATAAATATAATAAATATAATAAATATAATAAATATAATAAATATAATAAATATAATAAATATAATAAATATAATAAATATAATAAATACAGTTAGCCAATGTAATAACGTAAAATAATTTTATCTTCTAACAAATCTTTGATTTATATCGATACTAAAAACAGTGGAGGTGGAGTCATGGGTATTAGGTACCAATTAAGAGGATAGGTAAGCAACCTCACTAGTTTCATTATAGGCCCGTAATTTAGTCGGCAATTAGTCACATAATGCTAAGAGTTATCTCATGCCTAACCTAGTCACATAACTATTAGAATTAAAACAGTCGATACAGTAGCGCATTTCCCATCGGTCTCTCCATACATATTAGCGCATTCCTTTTTGCCCCCTGTCCCCTTGCGCGGGGAAGTCTATGTAAGAAATTCGAGGACCTCAAAGACCCCAAACCGGTTTAGTCTAGATCATGACGTCGCATTCTAACGGTCGAGGGATCCTTCAACCAATGTAAGATAACAATACGGGAAGGACCCCTGCTTAGATGCTTAGATATGCAGGTTAAGCTTATGGATCGTCCTTGTAAAAGTAGAGGCTCCAAGGTTCAAGCTTTTCTATCCGCGTGTATTGTGCATGCCGAAACTTGGCCACATCTAGTAAATATATCCTACCAAGACCCACAGCGTTGACGAACGGGGCGGACAAACAGAATAATGTAATGGGGATGCTGATAAGAGGGAACTGAAGACTACCTACGGACTAACGCAGGGGTTAGGAAAGCTAGATTATTAGTATCTGCTACATCGTATCTCTTTTTATTCCCTCTATTCACTTTTACTTTTCTTCTTCTCATTTTCATCTGCTCGAGTAATATGTATAGCAAGCATATGCTGCTCACAGTACCGCTTCTAGTACGGCCATAACTCGAGTCTTGACTTATACGACGCCTCCGTACGGCTACCTTCGGCAGTACATGAAGTAGCTGACTCGAATGCTCTTATTTATAACTTGTCTCGGTTAATCGAGTAGTTAGAAAGAAAAAGAAGAATCAGTGAGAAATAAGAAGCGATACGAATAATACGAATGGTATTACGATATCAACGACGATGGACGAGATTAAACAACAGCAACCACGGCGGCGCGGCAGCGTGAATCATAGCATTGATCATAGCATTGCCCTTCAAGATGATGCTGCTGCGCTGGCGCACTTGGGACACAAGCAGGAACTCAAGCGTAACTTCTCTATGATTTCAATGTTGGGACTAGCTTTTGCTATCCTTAACACCTGGACCGCCCTCGCCGCCTCCATCACCCTCGCCTTACCATCCGGCGGCCCCAGCGCTGTCATTTGGGGCCTTCTTGTTGCCGGCGTATGCAACTTGTGCCTTGCCGCCTCCCTCGCCGAATTCCTCTCCGCGTGGCCGACCGCCGGAGGGCAATATCACTGGGCGGCTATTATTGCGTGGAAGAACTGGAGCCGCAGCATAAGTTATGCGACGGGCTGGATCAACGTCAGCGGCTGGGTTGCGCTGACGGCCACGGGGGGCTTGCTCGGCAGTACGTTTATAATAAATATAATTTCGCTGTTGCACCCAAACTACGAGACCGAGTCCTGGCATCAATTCCTGATTTATATCGTCTTCACGCTGATCGCGCTCTTTATCAATGCCTTCTCGACGCGTCTGCTACCGCTATTCACCAAGGCCGCCTTCTTCTGGAGCCTGGCGGGTTTCGTGGTGATTAGTATCACGATCCTAGCTTGCGCATCCCCCGAATACCAGAGCGGTAAATTCGTGTACGGCGACTTCATCAACGAGGTCGGCTGGCCCGACGGTATGGCCTGGATGTTGGGGCTGCTACAGGGTGCCTTCGCACTCACGGGCTTTGATGCCGTGGCTCATATGATAGAAGAAATCCCGAACCCGCAAGTAAGCGGCCCACGTATCATGCTGGCTTGTATTGGCATTGGAAGTATGTAACATCACATCACATCACATCACGTACCTAAACCCTTTCTAGAGAAGTGACAACTAACACCTAGCGTCTAAGTGATAACCGGCTTCATATTCCTGAGCTGTCTTCTCTTCTGCGTAAACGATATTGAGGCGGTGATCGAGTCGAGCGCAGGACCGTTGCTCCAGATATTCATGGACGCAACACGCAGCCCAGCAGGCAGCGTATGCCTACTCATGTTCCCGCTCGTGTGTATGTTGTTCACGACCACAACGCTGATGACGACAAGCAGCCGCATGTCATACGCGTTCGCGAGAGATCGCGGGCTCCCGTTCAGCAGAATCCTAGCGCAAGTGCATCCACGCCTAGATGTTCCGCTAAACGCGCTGCTGTGGACTGCTGCTTGGGTGGTGGTATTCGGTTGTATCTTCCTCGGGTCTAGTAGCACGTTCAACGCTATTACATCGGCCTCTGTCGTCGCTCTCGGCGTTACGTATGCCATCCCACCGTCTATTAATGTACTCCGCGGGCGTAGAATGCTACCGGAAGATCGAGCATTCAAGCTGCCGGGAGCCCTGGGCTGGATTTTTAATCTGGTAAGTTTTTTATGGCACTAGGTTACATTCTTCACATAACTTATTCTATCATGACAATTATGCAAACTAACACGAATGGGTAAATTAAACAGATCGGCATTGGCTGGACGATCCTGACGACGGTACTATTCGTCTTCCCGCCCGAGTTACCCGTCACAAGCGAAAACATGAATTACTGCATCGTAGCGTTTGGTGTGATATTGTTGATTGCCGGAGTCACGTGGATATTCGATGGGCGCAAAAACTATAAAGGGCCGCATGTGGAGGTAGAAGGACGAGAAGGGAAGGTTGAGGGCATAGAAGCCGTGCTCGAGCCCAGTGATGGTAGCGATAAAACCAAGTGATGGTAGCGATAAGACCAAAGGTGTAGCCTAGGGAGCTTGGTGTTAAAATGAAGTTTTCTAATAAGAGGCTTTATGGGCTTAGATAAAAGTAGACATGGCATATAATACCTAGCAGGTTAATCTATATCAAGGAATTATACGAATTATATGATGTGTTAGGCATAACGAGCCGGGCTTCCATAAGTCGCGTTATATGTAAATAATAAAGTAAACCAATGCATATATTTTATGCATTGCCGACGATGACGATGACGATGACGATGATGATGTTACACTACATACCTAACCTAGGTAAGTGGCCATCTTCATTTATAATCCCCCACTAGTTAGCATAAATAGGTACCCCGAAGCGGCTAGCTATCTAGCTACTATCTACCCCATAACAGCCAAGACAGCTCACATGCTAGCTGAGCCGATGTACCTAGGTATTGTACATATGTACTATTAATCTTATTCCCTTAGGTTAAGCTTTTCATGCCAGACGACTTAAGGGCAATGCAATGCAATATACATACAATAGTACATGCTTCATTATAATTGTTTTCCTCTCCAACTTTCCATTGTTATAGTCTACCACACCACCACCCCAAGACGACTATTAATGTTTGTTCGTATCGTTCAATTTGTGGCATGTCCTACCACTATTATTTCTTCAAGGGGGTTATTATCCACTGATAATTCTCTTGGTCTTAGTCTTGTCGTGAGGTCAGACCTAGCGAGCACGACGTCGTATTGCAGCAGCTGAATTGAAATGGTTCGGCGACTCAGGCGTTGAGCTGAAGAGAGGTTCCCTGCACGTCTTCTGCAGATTCTGCAAATAGACACGAACACCGAGTAGCCAATCTTTTGCAACTTAATAATTAATCGACTCTACAACCCGAATTCTCGTTGGGTACCAATATCCCGATAATACCGCCCACGGGTACCCGAGCACCATGGCATCTGAAGCTGGTCCTTCTAGGCTTCCAATCCTCTCTCCTCTCGATATTCCGAATCATCCTGGCGTTGTTTCTCGACCTAGAGCGAATTCAAAACCAAAACCCAGATCAGCAGTTGACCCCGTTCTTCGTAATGCATTAAGATATACCATCTCGGCTCGCGAGTACGAGACACTTCACAAATATGTTCTATCGCGATCGCGTCTCCTGAGGAAGAGGATACCGAGTGTGAATGCCGTTGAGAGGTATATGGATGGCGATAGGAAGGGATACGTAATAGACCGCGATGCGGGCAGAAGTAAAGGCAAAGAGAAGACTGCAAACAGGGGCATTGGCAGGGGAGATACGTATAATGCGCGTACCATCAGGGATGTTTTACGCGTCTTCATCGCAACCGGATTAGGGATGAGAGCCTACGAGACTATATTAGCGAGGGTGAAGGGACAGAAAGGGTATGTCTATAAAAAATATAAAAAATAAGAATTAAAAAAAAAAAGACGTTTGGGACCGAACAATATCCAATGCTAACCTGTGTTTAGAGCTGCCACGCCGAAGAAACAGCCATTCTATAAGTCTTCTGGCCTTCGACTGTCGCTGTCCCTATCTACCATCTTGCTTCTCTACCGCCTTCTCTTCCGCTTCCTAAGCCGATTGCGGGCCCACCTACTAGACGCATCAGCAGCGCCATTCCGCAATCGTAATCCGAAGACCTACCAGGTGTTGACATCGCCATATGCACCAGCAGTTGGAGCCAGTCTGGCCGGGATAGCTCTGGGCATATATCCCTCGCAGCAGCTGCGAGTGACAGTGGCCATCGCAGCCATTTTCCGCGCTCTCGAATTCGGCTGGAATCTGTGCGAGGATCAGGGTATGATATGGGGCTGGAAGGCCCGAGCTGGTGGGAAAGGAGTCGTCAAACGAGAACGGCCGTGGTGGTGGGGAAGCTGGATGCTCCAGCCCTTTGCTTTCGGGCAACTCTTACACGCCGTCGTCTTTGATCGGGAGTCTTCTCCGGTCGGCCTCGTCGACTTCATTTGGAAGAATACCTCCACCTATCTCCATAAAGCCCCGGAGAATCTCCCTGTTGGCATTAGATGGCCAGATGCGTGGGAGATTACCGACAACTTAGCCCGGATGGCTAAGCTTAATTGGCCGTATGCTAAGACTCTACCATTATCCGATGACGAAAGATGCTAATAGTTTTCTAGGCCGTTCGTCTCGCCGACCTTATTCCCCGACCAACCAACCCTACCATCATCTCTAACCGCGGTTGCTCCTCTAACCGCACGAGCCCACCCTCTCATCACTTCTCTCAGCTGCGCTACCCTGCACCCTTCCGATCCATCGTGCCTCCGCACATATCTCGCCTTCTGGGTGCATTCGTTTCCGCGCATGGGCCGTTTCTTCCTTCTCTTCTACTCCGTACTCATGCTGCCACGCTACAAACTTTTGTACAACTCGCCGCTATACCTCTTAAACCGACTGTTATCAAGGGTGCTCCGTGTTTCGACATTCGCGACAGGCGCCATCTCTACAGCATGGGCTAGTATCTGCTTCTTCCAGGCTTGGTTTCCGCGCACGTTCCTGCCGACCCAGCGGTTTTTCTTGGGCGGATTCCTGGCAGGCCTCTGGGCTTGGGTAGAACGCAAGGAGGGCCGGGGTGTGTTCCTATATAGCGCGCGAGCGAGCGTAGATTCGTTGTGGAAGGTGGGCGTCAAGCGTCGCTGGTGGCGCGCCATGAAGGGAGGGGACGTGTGGGTATTCGTGCTGGCGCTTGCTATCACGGGCGCCGTGTACGAAAGAGACGCGCGGGCCATCCGCGAGAGCCGAGTGCGGAAAGGGCTCAGCTGGATTCGTGGTACAGAGTTTACAGACTGGGGGCTCGAGGACGAAGATGAGGCGGGGGAAGATGTTGATAAGGAAGAGTAATCCGCAAGTAGTGAGTGAAAGAGGAAGGATAAATTTTTAAAGCTATTATCAGGTAGTGTTGATGAGTGACGACGGAATGAGATATGAATGCTCACTTATATACCTTAAGTTCCTATTTAATATAGGTTCAAATACGCACATGTACTACTAATCGGTACATGATATCATATTCCAAAGACAGCAGAGGACACGAGGTTTGACTCGGTGGAAATGCTTAGAAGATTTGTTAGTTATAAGAACAAGATAACAACTATGCTAATGGGCATTATAAGCCTTTTTGCGTATCTAGCTATATTTAGGTATAAGTCCGTCTAACCATGTGAAGTTGTTCATAAAACCAAGAAACGACATCGTTGCCGCCGTTTCTACGCTCCTGAGACCCACTTTGAAATGTCACGACATCGAACTGACTTTTAGCTAGCCACATAGTTCTATTTGTTTTGATTATGTTGAGGTAAGCATATGAGTTGCAGGTGCCTCTTAATCTTATTACGTCTTACCTAGAATAAATTTGTAACAATTCTAAGACGATGTAAGAACTTGCTAAGTCTGAAGGTACGCGTAGTCCGAATATAAGGGCTTAGATATTATTCTCCTAACTGGAATTCATAATTAGCAATTCTTAGTTAGCTAGGTAGACAAAGAAATAACATCCGATGACGATTAGATTATCCAAGGTAGCTGCCCAGTCTTGGGTCATTATAGGATGGGGCGATAGAAAAGACAAACGTCATGATAAATATATCATAGGCAGGTAGATAAGACGTACATAGTAAAAGACTTGAAATATGAAACGAGAGGTTTCGTTTTCTTTCAACCTCGAAAAGAATTTTCACTCAGAGTAATCAATAGAGAAGCAGAACTGTATATACGTGAGGAGGATTCGAGGTTTGCCGCAAGATATAAACAACAGAAAAGGGGATCTTGATATTGCTAAGAATTGATAGTATCTGAACTCGCCATACTAGTTGATGTACATAAGCAACCCGAATTATGGCCACTCTCTCTTTTTTTATTTTTAATAAAAAAAAACCTGGAAAGCAAAATGACAAATCGGTTAACTAACCATATTCAAAACGGGGCTACTATTTAACTGATTCGTTCTATTTGCCTTGAAGTGACTAAGTTTGTCTAGGTTATTAATATTTATAGAACTTGCCAATACATCTTGCAACTCTTGGTTCTAAAATTATAGCCTGAAACCCTCCAATTTCCACTCTCGGCACGGAAAGACTCCTGAATAAGTGTGATCCTAACTAAGACAGTAGCTTTGACACGATATCTTGAATAAAATTGCCCCTCTAAATGGTTAAGCGAGTTGAAAGTACACTTTGATATACGAACCGACAAATCAGCGTTGTAGGCACATTCTACACCGGCCATAAGAACAAGACCCTTAACATTATATTCGGTGCAACTCAAATGATTCTCTCACCGCTCGGGTTTAGAGGGTCATGACACAGACAGACGTACGCTGAATATTAAATACTTATCACATGTTGAGAATTCCCCCGATTTAGCGTCTTAGGAAGCCGACTTTGCAATGGGCATCCCCGGTTCAAAATGTGACTGTATTTATTTTTAGTCGTTAAACATCATTGAACCATTGGTTAATTACTCTCAGCTGCATCGTTCGATCACATAGTACAATTTTTATTTGACGCACCTAACTTTTAAGCTAGGTACCTAGAGGTATCTAGTAGAAAGGGTCAATGCTGGCAAAGCGCCTCTGTATGCTTTGGATTTGCTATAGAAACAGTATCTCCTGGTTACGATTACACTTATATAATCACTCATATAATTGAAATCTGATTCTCTAAATTCTAACTGTTCGACGTCCAGATAAACGAGTCATTCACCATACCTGGGGGGAGGACCGATATCCACCTACTAGATCTGGATAAAGATCCCTGACGCTTTTAATGCTGTACAATAAAAACTTGGACGGAATGCTTCTCACTCCACATGAGGACGCCAAGGGATCGGCCTAGTTATCCTTCAGGTCACATCGCAGGGATGATGTCTCATTGTTTCGATTCGCAAAGGAGAACCAGAAATGGTGAATGATCTACTTAAGATTCTCATTCCCATGCTCTTCTCATTGAGTATGCTTCTCATTCAGTATGGGAGTAGTTAGAGACTACCTGACAGAGATAACTGTCTCTTAGGCCGACAGTATGTTGTTTGGGATCCTTACTCTTCTCTCTGGGCAGGTGCTCGCCTCTTCTTCATATGTATCTACTAGGGCCGGCCAGGCATCACCTCAAGCATATGCTTCCTCTTCGGACCTCAAATACAAGCTAAGCGTCGTTGATGCTCCCGTGTCTGGTAAGGGTAGCCCCGGGGATACGTCAACATGGAGTTTGAGCATCGATGATACGGAATCTGGGTATAGGCAGAAGATCAATGGTTTTGGAGGCTCTATAACAGACGCAACTGTCACTGTCATCGACGCACTCTCCGACGACAAACGATCTCAGATTCTAAGAGAGTTATTTACATCAGACGGAGCTAGCTTCGGTTTGCTACGCCATACCATTGCCGCGTCGGACTTATCAGGACCGCCCGCATACACGTACGATGATAGCAATGGTAATGCGGATCCGAACCTTAGCAACTTCAACTTAGGAGATAGAGGAACGGCGATGGCGAAATTGCTGAGCGAGATAAAAGGTATCCGCTCCGACGCTACTATTTTCGGAAGCCCGTGGAGTGCTCCGGGCTGGATGAAACTGAATAGGGTAAGGGTCTCCGTAGGCTCAGATAGCAAACCAACTTTCGCTCACAGGCTTGTATAGGTTCTCACCGGGAATGCCGACAACAACTGGCTTGATTCGCAATACTACAGCCAATATGCTCAATACTTTGTGAAATATATTCAAGCGTATGCAGGGCTAGGTGCCACGATTGATGCCATTACCATTCAGAATGAGCCTTTGAATAATCAAGGAGGCGGTCACGTAACAATGTATCAACCTGCCGACGAAGCCGCCAAAGTGACGCATGACTACATCGGGCCAGCTCTACGGGCGGCCAACTTGAACACGCAGATCTGGGCGTACGATCACAATACGGATACGCCTAGCTACCCGCAAACTGTGATCAACGTAGCCGGCGAATACGTTCAAGCGGCCGCGTGGCACTGCTACGCGGGTGATCTAGACTGGACCGTTCTTAGCGACTTTCACAACGCAAACCCCAACAAATCCCAATATATGACGGAATGCTGGACTTCCCCACAGACGTCGTGGTACCAGTCTTCTAAGAACACGGTTGGTCCGCTACAGAATTGGGCCGAGGGTTCGTTGATGTGGACTCTAGGCACGTGGACTGAGGCGGCCGACGGCACCTTCGGACCGTATATCCAGGGAGGGTGCGCGACGTGTCGCGGTCTGTTCGTGGTAGACCAGAACGCAGGTACGTACGAGTTCACCGTCGATTATTATATGTTGGCGCAGTATTCCAAGTTCATCCCTAAGGGCGCAACTATCCTAAGCGGATCTGGTAGCTACAGTTACAATGGGTACTCAGGCGTGCAGTCAGTCGCATCGAAGAACCCGGACGGCACGCGTACTGTTGTAGTCGAGAACACGTTCAGCAATGATGTCTATGTTACCTTGAATACCACTAGCGGCCAGACGTGGAGCGGCAATATCCTAGCGAATAGTGTTACAACTTGGATCTTGCCGTGATCGGGGTGTTTCTGATGCATGGCATCCATTTTATTGTATATCTTGAGATTAAATACATTAGGTACATATATATATATATCATGGTCTTGTCCTATTATGGTTAACATCAGCCCGTATGGAAGAGTCTTGATATAAATATAAAACTAGATAATGTCGCCGATATAAGCTTCAGAATGGCATCTACTAACTGTCTACTAACTAATTAAGTCATTCGGATTTACTACTAGGTGGAAGGTTAGACAGATTACTTGCTGCTATATCGTATTAGCCGGACCGAGCGGTATCTATTTCATTTCCCCCTATCCGTTAGAGCTCTTCAGGATTCCATCTTGGTATACTTGCGACCCTCTTCAAGCCTAACATCACCACGTGTGCTGCGACGAAATGGTGCGGTAACGGGCCAAGTCACCACCTTCGCCAGCAGCAAAACAAGCCCAAGAATATACAGAAACAGGCTAAATACACCCAGGAGGGTGATCGGGACGACGGCTAGGAGGAAGTTTCCTACGTAACCCTACGTTAGTACGGGCCATCGAACGAATAGACAAAAAATAACGAGGGAGAGCTTACCAAACATGCCATGGCGGCGAGAGATTGTTTCCCAGAGTTCGTTACCAAGGACGTGAGTAGCACCGTCCCAGGAGTACGGGCCCTTGAGGCGAAACTTGGGGTTGAGCTGAGCACCCGCTGCCCAGATGATCGGAATGCGATACCACAGGTTAGACTGGTACCGAGATGCAGACCATCCAGCCCGTACGGCATCCCAAAAGGCCGGGGCCGAGCCTATATCGAGCGCCAGCTGATAGGCATAAGTTTCATGATCGACGCCGTAGTTGATACGTGAATTCTGGTTGGATCGAAGGCGGAAGTGATGGTCATCGTCATCACGCAGATTAGCCGTACGTTCGGGTTCCATGAGGTTCAACAGCCACAGTTGAGCCTGTAGCTCGGCGAGCGGGGGAATAGCACCATATCCAGGACGTACGAAACCGATGAACCCGACGCTCGGGTCTGAGCGGCTCCAGATTGACCGGACATCCGCGCTGCCAGGTACCGGGTAGCTCTCTCGGCCCTGGTTTTGGAAAAATGGAAACTCCTGACGGTAGCCGGTAGCGAAGACTAGGACATCAGGTTTGGTAGGTCCGATACCCTGTATCCTAGAGTACTCGGGACGTCCGTTGTTCTTAAAATGGATCGTTCCCGAGGCATCAACATGCGTTGGCCACGGCGCTAGCTCGATTGTGCGGTCTCCTTCGACCTTATCGACGGGCGCTTGGAGGATGGAGCGGCGGATCCGCTCGATGACACCCGGGTTAGTCGGACGATAGGGAGCGCTGATATAAGGCAGGGCCTTAGGTGCACCCTTGTTGAAGAAGAGCTTAGAGACATGGTATCGCTCCTTGGAGATGCCTCCGACCCATTGGTCGATGCCGGCCGTTGTGCCAGAGACGAGCCAGTTAGTTGCCTTGACGCCCCAATCGTAAACATTCCACGTGAAGAGAGTGTCCCGAATCAGGGGGTGTAAATACATCGAGTCGAAGAGAGGCGCCTGCCAACTAACGTCGACAGGAAGCTCTATGCGGTTAGGCTTGGCCTTACGCCCGAAAATAGGGAACCACACGGGATTAGGAATAATCTTGGGTGCTCCGAGGAAACCGTCTCTGTGAGTGAGAACCACGCGCTTCGTCGGTGAGGTTACGGCAAGGTGGGCGATGTCAATGCCAGTCTCACCGGAGCCGAGGATGACGACGGTCTTATCGCGGCCAAATTCTTCACGCTTCTTAAACTCGGACGAGTGCTTGACAACCGGGATATTCTCGATACCAGGAAGGTTTGGGACGTTAGGAACCACGTGCAAGCCGGTACAGACGGCGACGGCATCGCATTCGTACGTCAAAATTCCTGCATTAGTATTGTCTGCCTTTTGGTAGTAAATGATGTGGCCGCCTCCGGGGCGCCTCTTGACAGCCACGACCTTGGTTGAAAGATTAATATCGGGCCAGAGATTGAAATTATCACAGTAGTCGTTAAGATATTTTACGAACTTCTCGGCGGAGAGGAAATCTGGGTCGTTCTCATGAGCCCTGAAGTCGGAGAACGATGTGAGGAATTTAGACGAGACCAGCTCGGCGTCCTCGTATGCACGTTGTGCGAAGGTCCCGCCAACTTCAGACTCGGATTCAAACAGCATAGCTTCGACGGGCTTGCCAGGGAAGAAGTGGTGAGCCGTCTTGAGATACTTGAGCGTTACCAGACCCGAAGGGCCGGCACCAATAACTGCCACGCGCATAGTGCTAGTAATAGGAGACGATATGTTAAGAAGATCAAATATACTTAGCTTGAGGTCTCCTCTCGGGGCATGTTAAGTCTAGCGTAACATAAGGGCTCAGATCCCAAGTAGTTTGGATATAAGCGGCTTAGGCTGAAGGTATGCCCTTAGGACCTACACTCCGTCCCCGTGATGCCAGAGTTGCATTCTCTATATACATACCTTACATGAGATGCGGAGCAACTCATGTTGCTCTCCTTCCCCAGATGTAATACAACGGGCACTCGATAGCATATTGGCCAATAAGTGAGACAGGCTCCTCTCCTCTGTCAGTCCCCAGATTACGCTACGCCTGACATCACACTGCTGTGCATTAGTCGCCCGTAAATCAGTAGTTATTCCCTGCTCAGTCGATCTTCTGGCCAACCTTCACATGCAGGAGCAGATACTTTGGTTCGGTTCGGTGTAATTACATGAGCTGCCTCTTTAGGTGCGGATTACAAACCGTTTGAAATCCTCCTCAGCTCGTTATCAACCTCACTCTCACTAAAGCTCTCACGTCGGCCTCTACTGCTTTAAACAAGATTCTATCTATTTGTAAGCACCGGGACTTGTCGTTCCGTTCCACCCACGTCCAGAGGCTGTTAAATATTGGGTTAGTTTACACGACATTTCCTAAACCGTAACGCTGGCTAAGATATGCAGGACTTCTGCGAATGTATGCTTGAGCTCACCCTCCAAGGAAGCTCTTGAGGAAAGCGGGGTCTGCCTAATGCTAATTAGATGATGACATGGAATGTCAACACGATCTATAGAGTGGAAGGATAGGATAGCCTAGAGTATATCGAATGGTTCCAGATTTTCAAAGCTAAATATGGCCTCTACGTCGGGTTTCAAAACTCTTGGTTTCCATCAGCTGCAGAAACCCGCAACTAGAAACCCCGTTGTCATAAGAGAACCAAAGTCTGAATCATCAGCCCCAACCTAGAGCAAGTTAAGTAAGTGCTTACAAACGCCACTTTGTTCCTTCGAATCTCAACAACTATATGCACTAGTAAATCTAGACCAGGACTCCCTGTTCTGCAATTTGCCTACCTAGGTAGGCAGGTGACAGAATCTGCTATGTATGTAAGACATGACTACCGTTTTCGATGCGTTATGACCCTATCTACAACCTTATCAACTTACCAACAAGTCTACCTCCTTTTGTAGTTAGAACCACGCTGAGATTCAGTCGGCATCATGACATCTCCCTTCCCACACTCCTTCCTAAAGGCCTTTGAAGACGCACCAGACGTGCCAGCTTTTGAGTATGGCTCGCGCGTGTTCGGGCGAGGCGACATCCTGGATCTTGTCGCCCGCTATGTTAGTGGGCTACGTGCTGCTGAAGCTAGCCTTAGTCCTGGCGATGGCATCGCAATATACACCGGCGTTACGCCAGATGGCTTCACTGTACAAATAGCAGCACACGTCTTAGGCCTCCGGGTTATCGGTCTAAAACCCGGGATGGGTACGGTACAACTACCCGTCATTGTTGCCGATGCGAAATTACTTATAGTTGATGAATACACTCGTGCCGAGATCGAGTCTTCACCACCGGTAAAACCAGCCGTGGTCAAACTAGAAAACTTACTGGGAGATATCAGTACACTAACACCACAGGGATGTCTAGAAGATACTGCTCTAGTCTTGTTTACCAGCGGGACTACAGGTGGACCGAAGGGTGTCGAGTGCACTTACGCAGCGCTGACCGCGTCCTGGGCGTGGCAACGCTCCGCTTGGGATGCTGATACAGAACTGATAGCCTCGAGGTACGGGCGTTTCCTTCTATTCGGTACGCTCGCTAGCACCGTCATGTTTGAGCACCTCGGGCTATGCCTCACTAGTGGCGGCACGGCAGTGATACCTACCACGCCCTTGCCGCTTCTCAAGTTCCCGCACGTCCTCTCCGATCTTCGCATTTCCGCCGTGCTTTTCACCGTGCCGCGGTTATACCACGTTCTTGAACATCTTAATTCGGACACGTCAAGTTTCGATTTAAGCTATCTTCGCTCCGTCGTTGTTTCTGGTTCACCGCTGCCAGCGCAGAAACTACGTGCTGCGATAGAGGCTCTTGGGGACGTTGTATTTAACGGCTATGGTATGTCGGAGACAGGCTTAGTGTGTCTACTCTCTGCGGCCGACATCGTGGCGCACCCTGATGCCATAGATGCCGTCGGTCGGCCCTTTACAGGCGTTCAGGTTCAGATACGAGATGATATCGGGGCTTCTCTCCCCCTTAATACAGTTGGGCATGTGTGGGTACGTAGTCTCGGTGCATTCAATGGTTATACGAACGAAGAGTCGTTATCCGTCCTCGACTCTACAGGCTGGATATGGACGCGAGATTTGGGCTTACTCGACAGCCGGGGCTTTTTATATCTAACAGGACGGGAGCGGGAAATTGTTATCATTAACGCCAGTGTATACTACGTTGGCGCGATCGAGCATGCGCTTTCATCTCACCCAGATGTAGACGCTGCGTACGTCGTGAGTATTCCAGACAATAATACGGGCGAGGCCGCTGCCGCCTTTATTAAAATGGTTAAGGATCGTGTCCCCGATCTCAGTACTCTTGGGGAGTTGGTCAAGGAGAAAGTCAGTCCTGCCGCGGTTCCTGTGGCCGTTACAACAATAGATTCGGTCCCAATAGCCCCAAGCGGGAAGCCTGATAAACAGGCGCTTTTGGGTCTAATATCTAAAATGAAGTCGTAGTAACATTCAAGAATTTTTCCTGTAGTTAAAGAGCACCTAATCTTATTTTGTATTACCACATAACCAAGCTTTTAAAAAAGCCAAAGTCCTCATATTTTATTAGTCTTAGGAGGAACCTCTGCTATCGGCTATTCAAGGCGGAAGATCCAATCAAAGGGTAGTATCTACGTACATCTTAAAGCTGATAACATAGCTAACAATATCTATAACTTCAAGCAAATAATGTGAAGCAAATTGCCCAAATCCCCTAGATTGATACAACTGCATCGTTTAGAACTTACTAGAGATAAAAAACACTCAATGTGACTAATGATCTTAAACAATTTTAATATAATAATAACTAGCATGTAACCTAGGTACATATAAGATGGCGGTCTAAGAAAACGCCAAGTATTAAGTCGGAGGAACCAAATTGACGAGATCCCGAGGGGCGTATTAATTATATACCTATCAAAGGGGGTCAAACAAAGCACGATATATCATGGACTCGTCCAAATCCATCGTTAAAAATACATCAGAGCTATGACTCTGTCCTTCGGCTACCTAAGTTATATTTGCAGCTCGGAAAATTGAAAACCCAGAATATATCCAAATATTATAGATGCTTAACGGGCAGATACCTAATGAGATAGTCGGAGTCCCTCCAGGTGACGCGTGTCTGGGTTATTCAAGTTCAATGACGAAGACTCGGAGAGTGCTCGCTTAGCTTCGCTAGAATATCACCATCAGCTGCATACATACATCGCACTTAGCGACCAGTAATTCAGTCTCCAAATGGCTTAAGAGGCAAGACTGATTTAATCAGACGAACATCATGAGTATAGGGACCCAGGTAGGTACTTACATTTATCCTTATAGTTGTATTTATTTTTGAGATATTTCTCAAGCTCGCCTATAAGATAAATATTATGATCATAACAAACTTCCATTTATAAAAAGTCGGCTCGCTCTTATCAAAAAATAAAGCACAAAACTTTACTCCTGTAAAATTAAATCCGTCATCTTCATATGTGTCACCTTAACTTCTATTTTACCCCTATCTCAACGTTTGACTCCATCACGGCAGCCTATGGGTTATCTTCACCGACATGCACCTAAGTATGCAGATATAGGTTCCCCAATACGACGGGGATTATAGCATTCCCCTACATTACTCGAAAATATTTGCCAATTACTGACGTGTTCTTGTTCTAGGTTGCGATTCCCATATATCTGTAACGTTTTATCAATGTAAATAAAGCTCTCTGCGTTAAGTATAATAGGAAAGCTAGGGTGATGAGAAGCGAAGTTATCTTTAGGAGAAGTTTCATGCGTATTAATATCTTGATACCCTTACGATTACGACTTTTTCCCAACTAGAGCTAGGCGGCATAATTCGTACAAAATTAGGCCTATTTACCTTGGGTTAGAGTTGAATAAGTTCGGTGTTCCGGCGTAGAGTGAAGCCCGGAGTAGTAAATCTTGTTAGCACCCCTTTGGCGTGATGGGAATTCTTGGTCTTGGTATAGTCCGACCAGTCTTCGTATCCGACAGAACATCAGGGGATCCCGAATTATAATTCGAAATGTTTACTAACATGTAGGTCCATCTCGAGATAAGACAGACTGATATAATTCTAGTAGCAAGTACCATTATCATAATGCATATCGTTAGCGAGGCTACATGTCCATACTTTCCCTCTCTGCATTTTATGTACATAGGTATGGGTGAGGAAAGGGGTATTAGATATCGATCCACATATCAAGGAGAAACGCGTCACCTAGCCTACTGCTACTTTACAAACGCGGATAAGGAGTAGTGATTCTAATCATCTTAGGCAAACATCTGCACTAATGAAAAGGGGCATCTAAACCCTTCTCATCTGAGGTCCTCATAAGCAGAAGTACTTGTCCTATTTGCTAGGTACAATAAGACCGCTGAGTGAGTGATAAGGGTTGAGGGACGTACTAATTATCACTTCTCAGTTATGTTCCACCTCTTAAAACTACCATGTTCAGTAGTGCCCTAAAGTAAATAAATGCGTCCCGACGTTATGGTTGTAAGAAAGCACCCCTTAGCCATGAATGTGGCTCCTCTATAATTCTCCTCATAGGGACAGGCCCCTAAGATTAGCTACCTAACCTATGCATGGATTGATCCGTTGTAACTCTCTGGAATTCGATTCATGACTTTTGTTGACCTATCGAGTTCCTAAAAAACTAGAATAATTCGGATCTGCAGTGTTCCTAGGAGACTACTAAGTTGGATTTCGCCGAATTGATTTCACATACCGACTCGACCAACTAACACGGCGCGTGTAACAGGACTAGGATCAACAACTACTTGGCTAGATCTCACTGCATTACTCGTCACTGATGATCACCAGCTTTTGGAAGGATGGAACACTTTATCACATCAGCAAAGTAAGGAATATATTGGCGGCGCGTATAAACATGCTGCTACGAGGCATAGATTCAGGGGCAACGCTGGATTGGACATAGAACCCGATAGTATGGCTGATGTAGGATTCCCAACAACACGGATGCGCTACAACCCTTACCATATGCACAAACACAATGATATTGGGACCAAGATTACCCACCCGGTAGTGAGTACCGAGTACGAGATACAGATTACGAGGTATCAAACCCGATTCGCAGACGATGCACAGGAATAAGTTAGTCGTCACCTCGACCCCCCTTATATAGTACTAGAACATAGGATTGTCGGTTTTTTGTTGGTTGTGAATCTCGCCAAGTGAGGGGCGTGCAGCTGTGAGATAATCTTGGATCATCCTAGCAAGATCCCGAGTTACAGTTACGACATGATTCCTGGAAGTGTTGTCGAATATTGCCGTCACGTTGACGACAGTTTCAACAGGCGATTTAACAAAGCCAGTTTACGGATCTGTACATGAGCTCTCCGTACATTTAGTAACTACATAAGTGTAATGCAATTTCGGGGTACGGATATATGAGGACTCCGAAGCGTACCGAATCTCTAGATCGATCGGAGATAAATAATATTATGTACTACATACAGTAGATATTTTATGGGATATCGTTCTGACTTGCCTTGGCTAATATTAGGTACACTTATTGAACTATTTTAGGTAGGTATATAATATGTATATAATCTGGAATGTTCTGGCATTTGTACATCTTTATTATTTTAATTATGTAGGTAGAGTGCTGGGAGTTGGAGGGAAGTTGAAGAATGTCGAGATTTATGGTTGCGGGCTGTCGGAGAGTTTGAAGACCCCGAATCTGCATTCGGGAGGTGTGCGGCTCCTTAATATTCTCAAATCGTTTTGCAGCCTGCCTACTTGCGTCGGTCGGATCGATGGTTGGGTGAAAAGTCACCGGACTTCTTACTAGTTTGAGCAAACGAGATGAATGAAAGTCTTCTTATTGGCTGAGACTTAAGATTTTAATATTTTATTTATTTAATATTTTCTTCTACAAAATATACCTAGGTACCTGCCCTTGGCAGCCCACTTCTAATATATATGCGCAAGTCATATGTATCCGAGCGTTCTCGGTTCGGTCTCTTGTCTCCTTCTTTTAGCGAGGGGACCAAACAGCAAACATCTTTGTATTTGATACCCGCTGATAAGATCGAATCGTACCTGTTTTTATCAAGTCGATTGGGTTTCTTTCGGGGGGTTCGATTCGATTACCAAGTAAGTATCCAAGGTACAGTAGGTATTTTAATGTTTTTAATTACCTAGATACAGTGTAAAGCAAACAAAGCCATCTGCACTAGATCAAACGCAAGATACATGCAGGCATGATATAATCTAAATGCACATACCCGTCAAATGGGTATACATAGGCAGGTAGCTTTGGAGCTGATATGATGATATAACACGGAGGTGATGATAAATAATGATTGGCTTGTCCTACTCTATAAGCACAAAAAGGCTGAGACATTGGGTATGAATTGCTATCGTGACAAAACGCAAAACGGTAGGTAGTCAGGAATTTATGTATGAAAGCACGTTACATCAGCTAGCTGTATGAATAGGTAAGTACCTAACCCAAGTCTAGATCAAATTCGCAAGGCTCATTAAAGCATTGCGGTGTTGATAACCCCCCGTTGGCCGGCAAATGACGGGGTCCGAGTTAAAGACCGTCTGGGGACGGTGGGATAACGGCGGCGGAGAGGAGGGTACTTATAAAGTACCTGATTTACGTAGTATTCACAGCTCTTCGATGATGTACACTAGTAGTACTGAGCGCTAAAGAATTAAGCTTACATCCTTAATCCCACTAGTTAAGATTGAGTCAGGCAGCATAAAACTTGCATAAATGCGCTTATATGCACTATTATGATTCATTATTAGGTATTTCGCACTTCATTAAGAGTCCGCATCGCCCCTGGTTCTACTTACCGTAGTTAGCATAGTTACTTTTACAGCATAAGCCCGGTAAGATTTGGTACCCATGGAGCCACATGGAAACTTTAGTGTAGCAACCTCTTACTACATGTACGTTTGTATATTGGTAGTCGGTATGTATTTACCTAGGTGGCTAGAACAAGACGGGTTGAAAAGACCCTGGAAAAATACGAAAACGAGGCGAATAATATTAAAACCTCGTTCCATCCTGTTTATCGATTTTCTTCTCCTCCTAGTTTCAGCCCAGCGAATGTTGGCTTACTACCTACATAGTCGAGGCTCTTTCTTACTCTCCTTATTTCCTCTACGACGCCTCTCCACTATCCTGGGTTTAATACTTCATAACGGGACGGACAGATCGTCTTTTTATTTTCTAACCTCACTATTTTTAACCTTAATCTTATCTCCGTTATAATTATCTCCGCCAAACTGTGCTATATCCGTGTCATTATCACAAATCTTATAGCTGAACAACCCCTATCGCTACCCAAATAGGAAATCATCTAGAAACAGGTATCTATTATCTGATTATCGGGGAGGGGACAACTCGTGATTGTTTCGGTGGACTTCTGCCACAATCTTCAATATGTCCTTTGTGGGCAGCCCTTTTACCAACTACGACCGCACGGCCCAGACATCAGGAGTACCTCCGATGTCTAGTGTGCACAAGCAAGAAATTGAGGAGGAGAAGGGGACATCGGCATCGCGTCATGATGTCGAAAAGGCGCTTACAGCAGACTCGAGCATTGCGACTCAGGTCGAAGATGATTCCGAGCTGGAGCGACGCGAGTCTATAGTACATAACCTCGCTCGCAGATATACTACCCAATCGAATGCTACTGGAGTCGCCGGGAACAACCCTTATCTAGACAGCTCCGAGGATTCGCCTACCAATCCTCACTCGGCTCATTTCAATGCGCGCGCGTGGGCCAAGGCCATCGTTCGGATGGCTGACCACGAGGGCATGCAGTTTCGGACTGCGGGTGTTGCTTTCCAGAACCTCAACGTTCACGGTTTTGGAGCCGCGACGGATTACCAAAAGGACGTCGCTAATATCTGGTTAGAAGGGCTGGGACTTGTTCGCAAAGCCCTGGGTAGAGGCCAGACGAAAATCGACATTCTACGTAACTTCGACGGCGTCGTTCAAAAGGGGGAGATGCTGGTTGTGCTTGGACCTCCGGGTTCAGGTTGTTCGACGTTCCTCAAGACCATTGCCGGCGAGACTAACGGTATCTATGTCGGAGAAGGCTCGTACTTCAACTATCAAGGACTGACCTCCGAGGAGATGCATAAACATCACCGCGGAGAAGCCATCTACACGGCAGAAGTCGACGTTCACTTCCCAATGTTGACCGTCGGCGATACTTTGACGTTCGCAGCCTCGGCTCGTGCTCCGCGCCACCTCCCTCCCGGTGTTGATAAGACTACCTACTGCAACCACTTAAGGGACGTCACCATGGCCATGTTTGGTATCTCGCATACCGTAAACACTCGTGTTGGTAACGAGTATGTGCGTGGTGTATCCGGAGGCGAACGTAAGCGTGTCACTATCTCCGAAGCTGCACTTAGCCGAGCGCCGTTACAATGCTGGGATAACAGTACCCGAGGTTTGGATAGCGCCAACGCCGTGGAGTTTTGTAAGACGCTCCGGACGCAGACGGAATTATTCGGAACTACTGCCTGCGTCTCCATCTACCAGGCACCCCAAAACGCATACGACTTCTTTGATAAGGCTCTTGTCTTATACGAAGGTCGACAGATCTTCTTTGGTCGGGCAGACGAGGCTAAGCAGTACTTCATCGACCTAGGCTTCGAGTGCCCCGCCCGACAAACGACCCCCGACTTTTTAACCTCGATGACTAGCTCGATAGAACGTGTTGTCCGACCCGGATTTGAGGGTAGAGCTCCGCGAACACCGGACGAATTTGCCACGGCCTGGAAGAACAGCGCCGCGTATCAAGCCTTACAAGTCGAAATCGAGCAGTATAAGCAGGAACGCCCCCTGAACGGCCCGGACGCGGAAGCTTTTCGTGCTTCGAAGAGGGCCCAACAGGCTGCGGGTCAACGATCCAAATCTCCGTACACCATGTCCTTCTCACAACAAATCATGCTGTGTCTATGGCGTGGCTGGCAACGTCTCACTGGTGACCCTAGTCTAACACTCGGATCGCTCATTGGTAATTTCGTCATGGCCCTGATCATTGGTAGTGTGTTCTACAATATGCAACCGAGTACCTCGAGCTTCTATCAACGTGGCGCTCTTCTGTTCTTTGCCTGTCTCATGAATGCTTTCTCAAGCGCCTTGGAGGTATGTTTTCGAAATATTCTCTTCTGGCCTATCGAATACTAATGGTCGCTAGATTCTTACACTGTATGCGCAACGTCCCATCGTTGAAAAACACAATCGTTACGCTCTGTATCATCCCTCGGCGGAAGCTGTCGCCTCTATGCTTGTCGATATGCCTTACAAGATTGCCAACACTCTTGTCTTCAATTTGACTCTGTACTTCATCACCAACTTAAGACGTGAGCCAGGACCTTTCTTCTTCTACTTACTCGTCATGTTCTTTACGGTCATGACGATGAGTATGATTTTCCGTTCGATCGGTTCGGCGTCGCGTACTCTATCGCAAGCTATGGTGCCGGCCGCGTTGTTGATTCTCGACCTCGTTCTTTTCACCGGTTTCGTTATCCCTATCGACTACATGCTCGGTTGGTGCCGGTGGCTTAACTACCTGGATCCCTTAGCATACGCCTTCGAGACTCTGATGGTAAACGAATTCCATAACCGCGAATTTACATGTGATCAATACGTACCAAATCCCCTAGTCCCAGGCTACGCTGATGTCGAAGCGATCAATCATGCTTGCAGTACGCCTGGTAGTTTGCCTGGACGTTTAACCGTCAATGGTGACGCGTATTTAAGCTCGTCATTCCTATACTATAGTTCACACCGTTGGCGGAACTTTGGTATTTTGATCGGTTTCATGTTTTTCTTCCTTTTCATCTATATGGTCGCTGCCGAACTCGTGTCCGAGAAGAAGTCGAAAGGTGAAGTGCTGGTTTTCCGACTTGGTCACAAGCCCGCCCAATTCAAGGACAGGAAGGGCGATGTTGAGGAAGGCGAAGGTCCTCGTGTTGGTCCCATCGCAACGAACGCAAGCCGTGCCAACGGCCCCGCCGAGAAGGGTGGTGCCCTACAGGAACAATCTAGCGTCTTCCACTGGAAGGATGTCTGCTATGATATCAAGATTAAGGGAGAACCGAGGCGGATTCTGGATCATGTCGACGGCTGGGTGAAACCTGGTACTCTGACCGCGCTAATGGGTGTCTCGGGTGCTGGGAAAACAACCCTCCTTGATACCTTGGCTGATCGTATCACTATGGGTGTTATAACTGGCGATATGTTGGTTGATGGTCATCCTCGTGACCATTCGTTTCAAAGGAAGACGGGTTATGTTCAACAGCAAGATCTTCACCTGTCAACTACCACCGTCCGCGAGGCTCTTAACTTCTCTGCTCTCCTTCGCCAGCCTGCTGAAGTTCCGCGCGCTGAGAAGCTTGCCTATGTTGACGAAGTGATTAAGCTTTTGGATATGGAAGAGTACGCAGATGCGGTTGTCGGTGTCTTAGGCGAGGGTCTCAACGTCGAACAGCGTAAACGTCTCACGATCGGTGTTGAGCTCGCTGCTAAGCCTCCTCTATTGCTATTTGTCGACGAACCTACCTCTGGTCTTGATTCTCAAACCTCGTGGGCTATTTTGGATCTTCTTGAGAAACTCACTAAGAGTGGACAAGCTATTCTTTGCACCATTCATCAACCCTCAGCCATGTTATTCCAGCGTTTTGACCGTCTGCTCTTCCTTGCCAAGGGCGGAAGGACTGTCTACTTTGGTGAGATCGGAGAGAACTCCAAGACTCTAACCAACTATTTTGAACGTAACGGCGCTCCAGCTTGCCCCGCAGATGCAAACCCTGCGGAATGGATGCTCGACGCCATCGGTGCTGCTCCAGGTAGTGAGACCAATGTGGACTGGTTCGACACGTGGCGCAACAGTCCCGAATATAAAGATGTGCAGGCCGAGCTTCAAAGACTCGAGGATGGAGCACAGCATATCTCAACGCCTGCCGAAGATCCGGAATCCTATCGTGAGCATGCCGCCAGCTTTGGTACTCAGCTGCGGGAGGTTACATACCGTGTATTCCAGCAATACTGGCGAACCCCGTCGTATATCTACTCCAAGGCAATTCTCTGTATCCTCATAGCACTATTCATTGGCTTCGTCTTCTTCAATGCTCCCAACACAATCCAAGGTCTTCAAAACCAGATGTTCGCCATCTTCAACATTTTGACCATCTTCGGTCAGCTTGTTCAGCAGACAATGCCCCATTTCGTTATTCAAAGATCCCTTTACGAGGTGCGCGAGCGTCCGTCCAAAGTTTACGGCTGGAAGATCTTCATGCTGTCGCAGATCATCGTCGAGCTTCCTTGGAATACGCTTATGGCTGTCTTGATGTTCGTCTGCTGGTACTACCCTATCGGACTTTACAGAAACGCTATGGATGCCGGCCAAACCACCGAACGCGGTGCTTTGATGTTCCTGCTCTTGTGGGCCTTCCTTATATTCACTTCGACATTCACCGATATGATCATCGCTGGTTTTGAAACGGCCGAGGGTGGTGGTAACATTGCCAACCTGATGTTCAGTTTGTGCTTGATCTTCTGTGGTGTCCTTGCTAGTCCCGATACCTTCCCTCGCTTCTGGATTTTCATGTACCGCGTCAGTCCGTTCTCCTATCTGGTATCGGCCATGTTAACAACGGCGGTGGCAAATACTAAGGTGCAATGTGCCGCCAATGAATACGTACACTTCGACCCTCTTCCTGACCAAACTTGTGGCCAATACCTGCAAAACTACATCCTTGCGGCTGGCGGCTATATCGAAGAGGGTACCGCAGATCGTACGTCGAACTGTAGTTTCTGCACCGTCTTAGAGACGAACAAATACTTAGAAAGTGCAAACGCCTACTATGGTAAGTCATTTTCCCCCTTTAAATTTTCCGGATTTTACTAGGCATCTGGAAAATGAATCGATGAATCAGAATCGAAGCTAATGTTTACTGCACAGAGGACCGATGGCGCAACTTTGGTATTCTTTGGGCATACATTGTGTTCAACATCTTTGGCGCGCTATTCGTCTACTGGCTCGCGCGTGTGCCTAAGGGTAAGAAGAAGGAAAAGAAGGCCAAGAAGGAGTAAATATTCAGGGACGAGGAAAACGTTCAACCACGGATGAGTGCATGGAGATCATGTTATATGTATTTTCTTTCGAATACGTCGGGACTCATGCCGTAGCAGATGGACGTCTTTTTTTATATCTATTATGTTGTAAATATGCATCACGCAAGGCGTTCATTTTTCAAGGGAGGAAGACCACTAAACTAGAGTAGGACTGAGACCTTCTCTACGACGGCTGTTAATATGGTATGATATGGTTAGCAGCATGATTTGGTAATCTATAGATAGGACGAACAACCAATGAATAAATAAATAGAGAGAGCGCTGCGCTCAGTTAGACATAGCACAATCTTCCCATCTTTAATGGCTCGCCCCTATATTATATAAAGCAGTGAATCATAAGTATCCCAAGAATCGAACCTAAGGTAAATTGAACACGTTAGCACGCCCTTCACACTTAGACTGGTTAACTAGTCGCGCTATCTTGGCCGTTTCACCGTTTGTTAAAGCTGGGCCAGAAAATATCAACAGCCTAACTACGACATCTAAGCTGATGTTGCGCAAAAGAGGATATAGTCAAGAAACTACAAATCGCTACTGTAAAGGAGCAACTCACCATTTGATATCTTATGCCATGGTTATCTTACTTGTATAATTTCGAATTGCTGTCCCAGTGCTCATCAGTAGAGAAAACCCACGCCGTGAAAAGGAGATTGTAAGCCAACAATGCGGTGAATGAGAGATGATATATTTCTATCTCCTTTGTGGTATCATCGAGGCCTATGCCAACTGACTATGTGGTAGAGTATATGCGCAATGCCGCCCTTTACTTTGCTTGATGTCTTTCGGAACACCCAAATGCCGCCCCTAAATATTTATTACAAAAAACGATCGTATTTTTGTTGTGCTTCGCCTTGCTTCGCTCCGCTCCGCTCTGCTTTGGAAAGAAAAGAATAATAGACACATGTCTCGCCTGCCCACCCGTCCTATAATTGCAATCGGCCCGCGGAGTCGTCCTTCTCATATATATCTTGCATCGTCAATTGCACGCCAACAACTTTGGCCTCGAAGAATTGGAACAGCTGGAGAAACGCGGTGAGGAACTGAGAAGAACTGTTGTCATATCGTTAGCATAAGTACTCGGGTAATCACACAGCCTACACTTACACGAGGGAAGCAATCAACCCTATCGTCGGCGGCCACAAGCCGACGTACCTAGATCCCCACCAGGGATACATGATATGCGCCGAGTATATCAGAAATCCGAGCGTTGGCCCGGCGAGTAGGATATCAACTACGGTAAATTGCAACCTCTTAGTGCGACGCCTTCGGATGCCCTCATCCTCATCAGGGCCGCCGAAGGATACGATAGTCCTCCCGTTAACGGCGAGGGTGACCGGGGGTAAGCCGACTGTGCGCCGCGGCGACGGCCAGTACGCGTATCCTAGGATACTACACAAGCCGTGTGCTAGATTCCAAAATAGCGCCAACCAGCATAGCGAGAATAATACTTTATTCTCCCACGGCCACCACCCGGCGTCGATAGCCGTATGCACTCGGATTACTGTCGCTAGGCCCAGCAATGCTGTGAAGAGTCGCGGGATAGCTATTAAGGGAACATCGAAGCGCGTCGTATTGCTCTCGCTAACTTTATTGCTGCTGTGAATACTGCTGGTGTTGCCGTTGGAATTATTATTACTATTATTATAGCTGGCGTGATGAATTTCGCATTTTTCGCAGGGGCAGCTGTGTATTTGTATTGCTACGTGGTCCGAGGATGATGAACTGCGCGTGCTGACCGGTGTCAATGGGCTTCGACTTCGAGGTGTTGTTGTCGACATGGCTGATGATGCTTGTTATTGCCGACGTCGTCACGTCGCAAAGCTTTCTTCTTCTTCTTCTTTTTTTCCAGTCTTTAATTCTTTCTTTTTCCTTTTCTTCTTCCCTCCTCTTTCTTTGTTTATTGTATTTTCGTCCTTTTCTTGTTCTTCTTCCCCTGTTCTCGTCTTAATTAAAATACTTTCTAATAAAAGTAACAATTATTTTCCAATTACGTTAGGTATTTACTCGTTATCCCCCGATTCGGATTCGGTCTAATAGGGCTGCGATGCGATGTGCGATGATGCTAGATGAGACACCGCAGCTCGGGGTGTTGTACAGTTGTATGTATAAGTGTTACTCGCGTCGAAATTGCGGAGGCGAATTGGAATAGCAGTTGGTCTGGGTCTGGACTTTAGACATTAGGGACTTTTAGGGGTCATGCAGCAGGTAAACCTTTTCTAGATAAAGGGGAATCTGTTAACCTAGTACATTTACTAGTACATTTATGATTTATTTAGGTACATGTACCTCAGGATGTAGTTAGCACATTTGTTTTAGTGGAAACTTTCCCGCTGTTGCTGCGCCTCTTTGACAAGGTATTGTACCTAGAACCTAATCCAGTTATCCGTCCTGTTTGCCTACCTACATACCTAGGTTAGGTAGTAGGTACATGGTACATAATGTATGTACCTACAATTCTGTACATCTGCAGGGCTGCAGCCCGGCGTAACGTCAAAAAATAGAACATTAAAGCCTATGACGTTCTCCAACTTTTCCTTCCTCGTAGGATTCGCACTTATCTGACTTAGATGTATGTATGTATTTTTGGGGGCTATGTTTCTCTTTTCCGCTCTTCTGTCCCATCCTTTATGCACTATGCACTATGCCTCGCCTCCTCGTCCCATTTTCATAGCCTGCATACATCATTCTTTACACACTCCAATGCCTTTAAATGGAAGACCTTCATATCTTTAAACGTCGTTATCGAATCCTCGGTTACAGTGTTGCCGCAAGACAACGGCACGGACGGAGTAGATCTACATCTCTGACCATCTATACCTATGTATAGATATCTAGGTTAAGTACCTAGGTAGGTAGGTACCTATCTGTTTGCGACTCAGGCTGCCGGGAAGGGTCCGAGTGTGCCTTGAACTAGACCGGAGGATTTTCAGCTAAAACTACGTGTAAGCTGGTAGCGGTAGGGCTAGGTGCAACCCACGTTCTTCCCCGTTGCGGAGACGGAGAGGTGAAGATCTTGAGGCTAGTGAAAACCGATCACGATTCGATTGATTTAGTAGTTTGGTGGTTTGACAGATTCGAAAGTCAGATCAACAGAGATAAAGTCTGTAAGAAGTCAACTTGCGGCTGTTTATTTGTAGTAAAGCATTCTCGAGATATCGGAGAACTACTTACAGAGTTAGGTAGGTAGTTACAAAAACAACCCAATTTGTAGCTTTCAACACGCTATCTCCAACTCATTATCTCCAACTACGGATACCGAGCAATAAGAGTATAGTGTATCCTATGTATAACTTAAGAGGATTCTTTAAGGAGCACACATGCAAAACCCGGTCATCAACCAACAAAGCGTTTCATATAGCCCCTGTGGCTACGCAGTAGCTTGTATATAGATTAGGCATGTAATATTCCTATTCGTTTCTGACTATTCCGTACATACATATGCAGGTAGATGCAGAAGTCTCGAGAGTGGCCTGATATAATATTATACCCGCTTTCGGATTATGAACGGCGATAAGGCGAATTACGCGCAGGTTTCACTCTCAGAATCCTCCAGGCTTACCAATATAATACAACATAATATATAGCTAATATATCATATACGATGATTCCGGAATATCTGTGTTAAAAGGTTAAAGAAAAATCCAGAAAAGAAGGGAATGAATTAAGTCAACAAATCAATAAAATATGCACTCAGCACAAGTTCAGTCTTGGACCCAAGGTCCACGGTATGTCTCGGTTGACAATCCACCCACACCATCAGATAGCCAAGTCCAACTCCGCGTCTTGGCTGCTGGGGTTCACCAAATAGTTCGCTCCCGCGCCTCGGGAGCCCACTACTCAGCCAGAGAACTCCCTCACACCGTCGGTATCGACTGTGTCGGCACAGACGAGTCCACAGGCAAGCTCTATTATGCCTTTACTTTGCAGGGCGGCACGTTTGCCGAACGTATCAACGTTGATAAGTCCAGCGTCTATCCGCTACCTGATCATGTCAATCCAGCATCATTCGCCGCGAACCTCAATCCTGCCATGAGCAGCTGGATGGCTATCACTCAGCGTACCACTAATCTACCCAAGGACTTTACTACCGTCATCATTGGTGCGACGAGTGCTAGTGGTCGCTTGGCCGTACACTCGGCGAAGGCGCTAGGGGCTGGCAAGGTCATCGGTATCGCGCGGAACAGCGAGACTTTAGCCGACGTTGACGGCCTCGATGATTGCATCGTGCTCCAAGATCCAGTAGCCGAAACTGACTTTTCCAAAGCCCATGACGTTGATGTCATCTTGGATTACGTCTATGGTGACGCGATGGTGCATCTACTTACATCGCTAAGCCGGGCCAAGCAGCCGGTACAGTACGTCCAAATCGGGGGTCTTTCTCAGCATACTCCCCAAATACCCTCCCGTCTCCTCCGGTCCTTTGACCTAACTATCCGGGGAGCGGGTGCAGGTTCCTGGAGCATATCGGCGCTGATGAAGGAGCTGCGCACGATGGTTCCGACGGTAGCCAGCTGGAAGCTGACCCCCGCCTGGTCTGTGCAACTTAAGGACATCGAAGAGACTTGGGACGACGCATCGTTAAAGGTCAAGGGTAGAGTAGTTTATGTGCCATAGACCGTTGCCTGGGACAGGCTTTCCTGATGGAGAAGCTTTTTGTAAAAATCCTCAAGAAATAAATTGTCTATTTCCCACCGTCTGTGCCTCGTTGGAATATACCATGCCTGTCTATGCAAACTCTCGGCGTCAGCAGATTGTCATCCTAAAATACAAAGTCATCAGGATTCTAGTAACCCCAATGATTTCAATTTATCACGTCACTCCTTAATTCATATTGTCATGTGGTTACCAAGATCTTAACGCCAACTCAATTCTGAGGCGATTATTTATCGTCCCAGTTAAAGGCTGGCTGGTTGGTCGAGTATAAGGTATACACTATCCTCTCCCGTACGTTCAACACTTGTTTTGGAGTTAAACTGACGACATTACGAAGAAGACTCCGCCGGAAAGGCAGGTATATCCCAACGTCCTACATTATTAAGATCTATACGGCAGGAAATCCGATATATACACACAAGATCTCGCACGCTCTGGTTCAATGAACATAGTTATATCTTACTTTGCAATGGGTTTAACCCTCGGTAATCACAAAGATTTCTCCAGACATGTCGGCAGCCATAAATAGACGACCCTTCTTGTCAAACGCAAGACCTACGGGACGAAAGCACGCACTCGGGCATTTAGTTGTGTCCTCGTTTTGCAGGATATACTCCACGGCCGTAGTATCTGTGACCTTTGCTACGGGCTGGCCGTTGGCGAATGCAATCTTGCCCACCCGATATCCATCAGGAGGATTTCTGTTCCTGTAAGGAGTATTGAGTTAGAGCCAATGGGCATTCGAGGGTGAGTGTATGGATAGACTGGGATACTAACCAGCTCCCGTGAAATGCAACGTAGGCAGCACTTCCATCTTCCTTGAATTTAATATCCAACGGGGCTGTATGGGGAGGGAAGATTAGACGCGGCCCTTGCCGTTCGGTGCGGCAAAACTCGTCAACTTCTTCTAATGAGCTGCTCGCCGTTACCTGCTCGACTATAAAACGGTCAGCTACCATTCATTAACCCTAAATGCATATTTAATAACACATACAAGGAGTGCCGGCTATGCCACCAAACTGTGAGCCAGCGGTAATTTTGGAATTCGACGGAATATTCGTAGTTTGCCAAGCAGAGAAGCAAGCTGGATATCCGTAATTCTGGCCCTTTAGGGAGTTTTCCGTGTCTTTGATGACACCGTGATAGTTCAGTTCCTCTGCCGGGTTTTCATTGTGAATGTCGACACCGCTACGAACAATATTATCTGCCGAGTTCTCAACAGACCACTGACACGCCAGTTAGTGACCCGTACAATGATCAAATCCAAGAGCACTGCGCAGCATACAATACCACCTGTTGATGGGTCCTCGCCGACACCGACCGAGTTTCTCAGGCCCCAGCCTAGAACCTCACCCCCGGATGCATAGTCTGTCGCGGTCTCCGATGCAAGTAATTCCGAAATCTTGAACGTCTTGATTATACTTTTCCCGGCTTCAACACTGGTAGTCGTATTATCAATATTCCCGTCGGAACCGCGTGAGACTAAGAGGACGTCCGGGGCGCTCGAAGGGATAAGAAGTGTTCTAGTGATATGGCCTCCGCTTCCCATACCCTCTATCAACGTCTTTTTGGTCCCGACAGTCCCGGCTTCTGCGTCATATGGATATGCGTACACGCTTGCCATATTCGACACGAAGAGGGTCTTTCCATCTTGACTGAGTGCGATGCCGTGGTTCAACTTGATATTTATATGATGAGCACACTACCTACACGCATGATTTCCGAAGATTTCTCACCGATGTATCGGGGATCAACTGGGCGCTTGAAGCTGCACAGACGTTTCCGTCACTCTCTGTCAAGACGACCCTCCTAATACCGGCCCCTCCTTGTTCGGACACGAGTAAGTTTCCTACCGTATCAAAGATGATGTTGCGTGGTACTTTCAACCCATTCAAGATAACCTGGGCGGTATAACCTTCGCTTATCTTGAGCTGCGCCGACGGAGTAAGCGGAGTGCAGTTTTGCGCGTTTGCGGCCGACAAAAACAGCCCAAGAGCTGCGAATATCATGAAGGGAGCCATCACTAATAAGTTTACTTGGACGGATAACACATACCCATTTACAGTTGGCGGGTTAGTTGGGGGTTAAAAACGAAATTATGGAATCCTGGAATCCTGGACAATAGATCGGCATGACTCGTTGGAAAGCCATAGTATCCTTGACAGTTTTGCATGGCATGTAGCTGGCGGAGGCACCGCTAGTCGATATTCTAGTCAATATTTTCAACAGGTTGGGGAATGCCATGAAACGACGCCCAGATAGTGGAAGGAAACCAAACCGGATATTGACGTTTAACCGCTACAAACATAGTGCCCAGAAATGATCACCGGCCGTGGAGAGGTTGAGAGGTTGAGAGGATGCTTGAGTTGCAATAGGACCCATTCAAGCGTCATCGAGTTGATGCAGTTTATGATAAAAGACTCGGCGTAGACATGGAGGGAATATGACGATCATCACGACATATATACACACTACCTAAATCAGGTTACACTATAAATTCGGTCGTGCAGTTCGTGTAAACTGTTCGGGGACGCGGTATTACGTCTTCCATTTCCGGGGGCTTGGGAGTTGGTCCGGGATTCGTTTGCTATTGGTTTGCTGATGCACTTATCTACTCCGCATTCCGATTCCACGTGTTAAATTCCCCGCAAAATCCCCGCAGCTTCTAGAAGTGTACCTTACTTAGGTAAATAAGTATACCTAAATGCCATCATGCATCTATACGAGCTTCCCCTGACACCTGGTTGCAGTGTGTAGAGCAATGGTTTATGATATAACTGCTATAATATAACATCTTCCGGTACAAGTATATCCCGAGACTAAAGCTGCGTTTTTTTTATACGCCTCCTTTCCCTGCTTTTGTTGATTAGGTAAATAAGTCCCCCGTATCCGCTTCAACTCCGAGGCCAGCCCGATAAGCAAGCAACATGTAAGTCTGTCCACCATAAAAGGAAACGCAAATGCGTGATGCGCAGGACAAAGTTAAATTTACAAAATATACAACCGTCCCATAACCTCGTGATGAGCGAAAAAAGAATCTGGAATTGGTATCTCATTACATTTCGTGAATGCTCAAGGGTCGGCCCGTTTTGATTTGGAATTAAACAAGGTTCTAGGTTAAAGAAAAGATTCGGCATGTTGCTCCCAACTATATCATACCACCCGGCAATCCCATGCCAGGGTTTTTGCCACCATCGGTCACGGCTCTCCTAGATGTAGGAAGATCTGCGTTATTAGGGGGGGCGTTGTTATGAGCTCTCGATTGGAGTCCTGAAGCATCAGATGCTACCGGCCGGAGGCGTTTGCGGTCGAGAGCCTCTGCCTCCATGCCACTACCGCTGCGTCGGCTCAAGTTGTCAAAGACAGCTCGAGTGCTGGAGAAATCTTGCCTTCGTCTCGGGTTAATAGGGGGCAAAGGCGGCGCAGTCCGACTGTTGCTGCGAGATATATTTTGTGGGGCTTCTGACAGGGCTACGGTCGGGACTTGGGAAGTCGACATGACGAATGTAGGATCTGAAATGTCCTTAGTCTTGATTTTGCGTCTTGTACCATCACTTGTAGTCGGACTTGCATTCTCGTAGCCGCGATTTGGGGATGCTCCCGAGCGGGGCGAAGGGACTGTACCCGAGGTCGGCGGATTACGGCCGAACGGTGATGGCATGGGAGAGATAGGCGAGGGCTGGCTCGATTCGAAACCGCGAGATGTCTGTACGCGGAGGTTGCTAGCGGCTACAGGATTAGATTTCTTGGACCCTGGGTACGGTTGTGGTGGCATGATTGGTGACCCTTTGATGTCCGTACCGGGGAGACCTGGGGAGCGCATTGGAGGCCGTGCCGCGGTTCCACTGGAACTAATTTGAAGATTCCGCGTGGGCTGCACATTTGACCGCCCGTCGTTGCTGGAGTCCGAACCACTTCTATCGCGATCATTCCTTAACTGTCCTCTGGATGCTCGGGCCTGTACCTCCTTTCCCTCTTCGCTGAATGTCCGCTGCTGATAAAATATAGGCGGTGGTCTCCGTTCACGTTCGGGGGATCGCTGTCCGGAGGGTAGTTGTCTAATTGGTGTCGATCGTGCGGAATCGGTGTCCAGAGCAAGATCCTGAGACTGTATTTGATGTCTAACTTCCATGTCTGCTTCTTTCATCTTTTGTAATTCACGCTTCGCCTGCCTGAATGCTCGAAGTCCGGCATGAGAATCACTCTCCGTTGATTGCTGCTCCGGATCATGTTCCCGCGCCGAGCTTGCCGTTTGAGAGCCATTTGAAGCCCCGAAACCAAGCATTTTCATAGCTTTGGATTGAGAAGGCTCCCGGCTTCGGTCAGCTAGCGATCCCCGGCTGCTCTTTGAATGTAGATGACCTAGCCCATTTTGCTTTTGCCGTGTATTGGATCCCTGTTCCCTTACATCTACCGGCTCCTCCGACCGGCGAGGCGAGGAAGAACGACTGTCGGTTTCAACATACGTAGTTAATCGTTCACGTACTCGGCGTGCTCCATCTGCTAGCTGACTGGCGAATTCGTCTCGGTCGTCACCGGTAATTGCATTGGTACTTTTGCCCAAAAATTCTTCGGCGGTAGGCACATTAGACGATCGAGATTGAACGTCTAGCATTGGCTCGTTGACATCTAAATCCAATGTCCAATCCCGGACCACGTCGGGCAGCTCCCATGGATTCGTATTTACTCCTGATCCTTGGAAATATTGCGCATCTTCTGGGCCCGCGGGGAAACGAGATTCTAGACCCGACGTAGCGGGAGCGAGGCCGTAAATTGACGAAGCATTACTGTCGCCTCGCAAGTGTTGCCGTACCATGCCGCTTAGACCAGCTCCAGGAGCCGGACCCAGAGTAGGTGAATCCGCAGGCGAGATACCTTTCGAATTTGGTGACATTGACGAATTCTCCCCGGGAATAGGTTGATTCTCGGATTCTGTCAACTTCGTGGAGTCACGAAGAGCTGGATGTTGGCGGTCCGATGGACGTCTCAACAAGACGTGAGGAGATGCACCTGACTTAGGCGACGCAGCAGGAGAATAATCCGAGTCATTAGGATCGGCCAAGAATGACGTTGCAGGCTCCATCGACGCAGACCCGGTTTCGGTGGGCGCCACATAAACCTTGGGCTCCAATTCTCTTCTTGTTCCAGATGATGATGAACTGGATCTATTAGTTACAGAAGATACGTTCAAGTCATCCCGAGATCTTTGCGTGGGCGTTTCCCGACCTTGCTGTCGTTGTAATTGCCGTTGAGCATATCTAGACTCGTCATATGGTTGTAGGGGCTTCTGGAAGACTCCGAGTGCAGTAGCTTTCCCTAGATCATTAGGGTGAATCTGAAGTATCGAATTTTCCTCCGTCTCGCTCATTGGGGGGCTCAGCGGCGGCGCCCCTCCAAAATTTGATCGCATATCGGTCGCGCTAGTCACACGATCGCCGGGGTCCGGAGTACCGGTAGGAGAGGCGGTGACGGGAGGGCTCATGGATCGCAAGTTCGGCGCGCTAGACTTTGCCAGGACCTTTCGCTCGCTGCTAAACCGATCGACATATCCAAATGCCGTAGGCGATGGCGAATTCTGGGCCAGATCAGGCGTCAGAGTACCAAAAGTACGCTGTCGTGTTAGAGTGTCGATGCGGGAAAGGGCCGAAGACTGCTGCTCATGGAGATCATTGTTTAGCCCAGACTCGTATAGTCTCCTGGCACGTGTCACGCTCCTTTCTACAGCAGTAGTGGAGCTAGTTGATGGTTGCCAGTCCATCAGAGAAGGAGTCCGCTGAGAAGAGGTTATTGATGTTGCAGCGGTCGAGTTCCTAGCTAATGATGGGGTGGATGATGTTGTCGAAGATGTTTCTCTTTTTTGGTTGTAATTACTGAGCATTGGCGAATCGGCGCGGAGGGCATCCGCATCTGCATAACTTGAATTCCTCTCTTCATCTTCGTCCCTGTCTTCCTCTGAGGATTTACGCTCCTTCTCTGCCTGCCTCCAACGCTGAAAAGCAGACAAGGCGACATCGTCATCATACAAGGCTCGCCCGCTCATTCCGCCGTCGAGATTTTTCGACGAACTAGTACCAACCGGAATCTTGTAGATCTTCTGGCGCCCGCCAAATAGGTTGTTACCCTCAGTCGGTTTGGAACGTCCCATGACACTGCTAGCCTTTAACGAGTCCGCATCATCTGAATTAAAAGAGGCCTTCCTAGCGAAAGGAGCTGCTGCTCTTATCGATTCAACCTCGGCGATATCCCCCAAACCACGAAAGCCACCGTAATCCAACCTAGACTGCCGCTTAGGGAAAAGAACGCTGTCATCGCTGGCCTTACCGATCTTGGTGTTTGGATCATCCTGCTCCCGTAGCATGGAGAATCGGGCTGAGAGACCGGTCATTAACAAACTCGTACGAAATTCATCATTGGATGGTAGGGCGGCCGAAATATCGATCTCGACCTTCTCTGGTTCTTGGGCCTTTTTCCCTTTTCTAAACGGCCGGAATGGCATAGACGATTCAGAATCCTGCGAAGGCCTGGGCGCCGAAATGTCATCCTTGACCTTCTTCTTAGTTCTGAAGCGATTCATTGTGGATTATACCGGCGTTCGTCCTTCGTTCTCGGGTGAAAAATTCTTAGTTACGACTAGAAACCAGTTCGATATGATGGAAGATAAGTTAAGATATAAGATGCTGGGATAGTATCACGCTCCTTATCCCATTAATGAAAGCAAGTGAAATTGCCGAAAGTGATCGACTCTGGTTAGGTTTGAATTTATTTCGAGGTTCCCTATTAAATTTAGGTAGTGCGAAAAGACGGGAAAGTCGACTCAGGAAGCACAAAGTGATTCCTGCCTGCAATAAAGGAGAAATGTAATTAGTTAAATGAGTTGGGGATGTTGATATCGTGTGGGGGATGAGGTTAAGGGGCTTGCGCTTGCATCGTCGGTGCGGACACAGACGTGCTTGAGAGTTTAGATGCAGGAGGTGCCGCGTGAAATGCAAATTGACTGGCAGATGTTCCAATAATCCTGATTTCCGGAATAGTAAAAACAATTCCTTGGAAGAGGTTGCAAAATGCTTTCCAAAAAGGTATTGGAGGGGCTTACCTGAAGACGGGATGGCTCGTGTCCGGGGCGTTTCACAGATTTGATGGGGGAACCTGGATAGTAACCTGAGTAGTCGAAAGGAAAGCAAGCATGAATATGCACATGGGCCGGCCGACGATCAGACAACCAAACTGAGATGACCCCGTCCCTCTTTCTCGAAAAAGAGCCAATCCTGTTGTCACCTGGTCTAAGAGGACGAGAGAAACGAAAATAGATTCTGCGGGGATTCCTGGAATGGAATATCCGCGACTCGCAGCATACGATGGATGCCAAAGGAGAGAATACTCAAAGTCACACGGATGGACACAACAGACCAATGGTTCCTGTAGGATAGGCTGATGGCAGACGAATGCTGGAACCCGATTTTGTGACTGCTTAATCTGCGAGATCCGAACTCTGGGTCTTGGAATGAGAAATGATTTCAAGTTCTTGTGCAACGGCTGTCTTGCTTCTTCGTCGAATACCTGAGGGGGTCACAACAAATCTCTGTATTTTGCTTCAGCACCCCTTTTCCCTTTCGTATCTTCCACGAGCAGTATCTTTGATGATCGGGGCCTATTGCAATTATTCCAGTCGACCGATCGTTCCGCCTATTAGTTCGAGTATCGCCTTGTCGCTGGGGATGAAATGAGTGACTATGGTGAGAATTGTCGCCGCAGAGAACGAACAATCGACAAGGAAAGCGAGTGCCAAAGAAAGCAAAAAAAAGAAACGAAAGAGATTGACTGGCTGGTAATAGTAGACAAGTAAACGAGGGTCGCTATGGATTCAACACGGACCACGGACCACGGACCAGAACCAAATCAGACAAGACAAGACAAAAACAAAGTGAGTGACGAGTACCTAGGCGAGTCAATGCGAAAGTGGGAAAAACCGAGTGGATGGAAAATGAGGGTGACGAACAAGGATAATCAATGCCAAGAACGTTGAAAATGAAGCTTATCCTGGAAGAGAAGCCCCTCCTCCCCTGCATAACGGTGCAGGGCCCTGCATAGGCGTAAGTGCAGGCAACAAGGGTACCTAGGTACATGTGCTATGTACATGTGCAGGTACCTAATCTACCTATATGTATACAGCTTAGGTATTCTTGGTCTATGTATTTCCTAAGAAATTGCACTGTCTCTTCCTAAGTCACTTTCGTCTCGAAAATTTATAAAGCGAAATAGTTTATCTGATAGCCTATTGGACGATTATATCCTTGCTTCCCACATGTCTTACTAGATTTAGCTTAGATTCTTAGCATTAATAGATTATCTAAATGCATGCATACCTCAAGTACATACATAGTACGCACGGGAGAGACTACACAGGTATTGATTACATAGGTAGACAATCATTTTTAACAGTACCATGCGATGACACGGGTAAAACGAAAAGCGAAGAATTGAATTGAAGAAGAACATAAGTGAACAATATTTAAAGATTAAACAGTGTTTAAAAGATTATAATTATGCTTATGCTAAGCTTAGGATCCTAATTTCATGATACTATTACACGATAAGATCCGTACCTATCTTGTATTATTCTCCAGTTCAACACGAAGCAATTACTCTTTAAGGATTAAACGTGGTACATATTGTAACTTACATGTATCTATATAATGCCAACAAGAAAGAATCATCTGAATAGAACCCGATTAATTAATATATATACATTGGCTTTTTCTAGAACACGACGATCATAATGCTCTTGCGACCCTTGTTGCTATGTATATATTGGTGGATATTTACAGGTAGCTTTACCATGTAGGAAAAATAAATACAAAACTTGTATGTAATCTAGATCCTACATACATAAGTCTACTTGATACCAAAAGACAAGGCCTATGAATACCTGCATTTATCAGATTCGGCGGCATTTATCAGGGTTGCACAACAGCTAAAGTAAAGAGTAGTGCTCAGCTGTCATGCAACGGTCTTATTCGATTGCAGCGATCTCCCATACTTCCCATCATGTTCTATCTACGGTTCGGGTCTCTTCTCAATGCTGGGGAAGATCTCAAGGAATCGTTTGGCTTAATCTCAAACAACTACACATTTGCATATGGCGTCCGTTTAAGTAGCCCTCATTTAAACCCGGATGTCCAAGTAGTTACCTAAACCGAATAGGGAGAGAATATTCATTAAGCGAAAAAGAAGCAATCAGGACAGGCCAATGCAGCCACGGCACATCACCCGTCTACATACATATCTCCCCGCTAGAATGGGTCGTGCACACACATGGAAAACGCAACCTAATCACGCCGAGGACCGAACAGCCAGATCAGATCAGATGATTGGGCTTGCATCTGAACGACAAGGAAGACGCCGCCGCCACTCAGCTATCCTGTTATATGTATTACGTTTCGGCGAAACGCCTCCCTTCTTTGCTATGTACCCGGAATTTATCTTTTTAGGAGTTTTCAGCTACCCATCTCTCTACTATACCTATACCATAATAAACAAGATTCCCATCGACTGATATCATCCATGTACTATCTTAAAGCCAATGGCGCGGTAAGGCTTAAATGCTTGAAGCTGATTGATGACGAGCGCGAGGAGGAAGACCCAACCTGAAATTCAGGGGTTCGTAGGAATTGGCGTCTCAACCTCTCGCTCAAACGTGTATATTGTAATCCGTACATAGGTAGCTTATGAACTCGAATGCCAGCACCGTAGGAGGTACATAGAAACACAGTATATATTACGAAGTCTCGCACTAACTAACTACACGGGCCCCCATGGTCATAGGTCCATATCAAATTGCGAAAAGTGATTGATACGCTGGTGTACACTAAGTCCCATTATCGCCAACCTCTGACCAAAGCTTCCGCGGTCCAATCATACTACTGTTCCTGGCGCTTAGCCGCGTTGGGGTTTTAGCCCCTGGAACCGTGTGTATTCCCCTGAAATGGTGGGTAGCATCCGCAATTCCGTTTTCAGTCTAAAGCTTCTTTTATTTTCTATTTCTTTTCTTTTCTTTTATCCTCACATCGTTTTAATACCTAAAGTGTTGACGATAGGCCAGCATTCGCGATGAACAAAGTGAGCCATATGCCGTCGATGTTTGACAAAAAAAATTCCCATTTGCTTAAGAGGATGATGACCTAAAAGGGAGAATGGCGAGTGTAATAGTACGATATGAGTACCTTGCATCAGATATAGTGTAGTTCGGTGGAAACTTGGATCTAAAATGTCCTTTTAGTGTATCTATCGTATCTCATTTTGGTATAACTATGATATTAGTTGAGCGCTTAGAACATAATTCCGTCATATCACGCCCTTTAAATTTACATAGAAGACATTAGATTACATTGTAACAGTTTCAATGTGTTTATACCCTGTTTATAATTCCCAATCGATGCTTCTTATCTTGCTTACCTAGCAAGTACCTAACGTACGAATATAAGACTTAATTACAACTTAGGTGAAAACCTCCCCTTTTTAACAGATGACCTACCGAAATATCACAGGCAACCCGATACCTCGTTTAAATTCTTTTCTTTTCCCATGAAAAAAAAAAAAGAAAAGAAATAAAGAAAAAAAAAAGCATATGAAATCACGGTAGGTACCTCCGCGGTAATATATGACATTTCGAGTTCCAACTACGTGGATAAACTTTATGACTTGCTGCGGCGTCCACCCCGATCCACTTCGTCTAGGGCTGACTACATGTTATGTACTTACATACCTAGGTATGTATAGGTAGGTAGGTGGATTATGTACCTCTCCTATTTATCTTTAATACCTAACATGTAGATCAACTAAAGAAGTATAAGAAATAATCATGCATAGGCAGTGCGCAAACAGCACTGAGCATCGGTGAACAATTAGAAAAGAAAAATTATATTCGGTCAAGTATGTAAACCCACGCCCAAACATATTAATACTTGAGAAACGAGGTCATTGGGATTATAAACAACATGATTGATCAGTCGACAGGCAAACGCGAAAAGTAGACACAATACCTGCAAACACGCATCTATCATATCGGCACAGAACCGGCTCTACACGCGAACCACATATGATATGTGCATCCGGCAAGCATTGGAATCCCGGGTCGAATATGGTAGTATCGCTATTACCTTAACCAACTCCAATAAAAGGCATAGGTACTCAAGTTGTTTACTTTATATCATGCGATCTTACT
This sequence comes from Daldinia decipiens, assembly GCF_022478715.1. Classification (NCBI taxonomy): domain Eukaryota; kingdom Fungi; phylum Ascomycota; class Sordariomycetes; order Xylariales; family Hypoxylaceae; genus Daldinia; species Daldinia decipiens. Next base: position 343,975 of record NW_026054576.1, on the reverse strand, counting down.
TTGGAAGATGACCTCTTTTGCTCCGCTGAAGAATCCTCCCTCGGGGCTTTCAATGCTTAGCTCTTCGTTGCCGAGGAATAATTGAAGAAGTCTCAAGAAGTATGACCGCGTAGCTCTCACTCACACCGGTTTCCTAACCAGACATGTTAGAATATAGTCATCCCACGCGACTAACGGTTCATGTATGGTACGACAGCTAACAAAATATGTAATAAGATATGTACCTAAATTAAATCTGCAGACAAAGCAACTGTACGCGCCAGCCCAAGATTACTACGTCAAAAGAGAGCGCTACGCAATGTAAACGAATACTTGAGAAAAGTCCATCAAACATATGTAAATGCCACGCTAATACAACTAGCAATTGATTCGTTTACCGGGTTAGAGTACTTAGGCCATGAACGATCAGATCTACGGCGATGTGCACAGCTAATGTCTCTCCACGAAGGCCCAAACGTCATCCCTCAGAATTGTAATTAAACAACAATGAGGATCACGAGATTAGCCGAACAACAGATCGAGATCGAAAGATGGTTAGAGTAGGTAGGTAACTATTTCATGCATAAGATTCTATGACGAACATTGACTCGAACGGAGTTTTGGCTTTTCCCATACGGCTGCGGGATTCTGATAGCTTTAGGTAGGTGGCACGTTTTGCCGTATGTTTTTTCATTTATACAGAATAGGTATCATCCGGTACAGGCCGCACGACGTTCCCTTTGCCCAGAAATGGCCATGGCCTTTCTTCTAAATCCCGAATTTTCCCGCAGTACCATAGCCAATGAGAGGCCGTGGCAATAATTGAGCGGTCGTCACCATCATCGCCACCAGTGTGCGGCGTTCTGAGCAATACGGGTAGTTCATCCCTTGCGATTAGGTGTTGCGATAGTCTAAGGGAATGGAATGCACCAGTAGGAATTCTGGCACCGGGGAAGGGAAAAAAAGAAACGTGGGGTGCGACGGGCTGCGACGGGCTGCGAAATCGCTGGTCACGCTCGCAGTTGATCCTTCACGATCAGCCCCCAACCTTCAGCCTTTCCTCTTAGGTCCTACTGCATCTCATCCGCAAGCTATGATTCGCTTCCGCGAACTGTAATCCCATGCGGGGTAGCTTTCCCTAGTGTGACTCGCGCAGGTCGCCTTGTTTTCTGGACCCTGAGGACGGAATATGCCTGCTCTACATACATATGATTTTTCCCTTCTCCCACTGTGACGGGGAAGCTCGCCCTTGCGGCGTGTATATCAGTCCGGCCTCCCGTAGCAGAAGAACGCAGATGTCTCGCACACACTTCTTCCAACAATTTTCCTTTCAAGCAGATTCTTAGAAGAAACCAAGCATCAGAAGCGACAGTTGCAATTGTATATATCACACTCTTATCAACATCAAACGAGAACCTCACATTGAGCATTACAAAACATATCCACAATGTATGCGGCTCACTGTTGCAAATGCGGCGGCATCTTTGTCATTAACACGGATTGTACCTGGTGCAAGCACAAGGAATGTTCAGACTGCCATTGAATTCGGCCAGTCCCTAGTGGCTATGATAGGGGTGAGGCTACCCATCGCTACCTATTGAGATAGACGTTGCTAAACATGATGTAGTCTCATCTCTTCTGCAGAAGTTCTAGCTAGAACTCATCTTCAGGCAACGGGTCAAGAAAGATCATTGCGTATAGAGGCGGTCGCTGCTTTACGGTAGGACATCAAGGATATTCTGTCCTACAAAGATTACGATATACTTTAGGTAATTGGTTTGGCTTGGCGCCCTGGCGATGGTGCTGGTAATGGGTGCCGGGTAACCGGTGTGTAAAAAAAGCAAAGACGCCCCAGGCATTTCTCTATGGTTTGTCGTCGTTATGATCAAGCTGGTTGGTTTGGATATCTATACCCGTCTCATGCACATAACACCACCTATATAACCTACCTAAGGTACTTTGCCTACGACTCTCATCGTTACGCCAAGGCGCGTGATCATCTACTAATGTAATCAATCAATGGCAAGGAATCTGTATCTTGTCTTACATAGGATGCACGGGCGGTTGCGCGTCAATACATACCAATTTCATGTCAAGTCCCATTATTAGAAGATATGATGCCTTAAGTTGTCTAAGAGAAAATTCGTGGATACAGACTTTGGCAGCATTCTTGGCGGAATTCTTTAAACATGTTAGCTACCACCTCTTATGTTATTTACCGATCTAGCGGTATTGATATAAGTAAGATTAGCGAGGTGACAAGTGTATGTAAAAAGAGGTCAATGACAGGCATTTGAGATCTGGTTGTCTGGTCTAAGCCCAGATCCTTCTAAGCATAATGGGATGTACGGATTAGGTGGCACAGTATAAACTAGTAGCATCTTTAACTTGTTAGTCTCATAGTCTCTCACCAATCAGCTTGTCAGAGATCCGGAAAATTGGACAACTCAACGGTTCTTTCATGGTTTCACATATATACCTGTTTGCTTCCTTAAATATTCGGTTTCCTATTCATCTCACCTACCTACCTGCCTACCTAGAAATATCGATTCAGTTCGACGCTAGACCACTTCGTCAAAGCCGAACCCCTTGGTATTATCCACAATTCTCGGCTGAGACCCCCCCAGCTCGCAAGATGCCGGAGGCCCCTGCTTCTTGATAAAGAAAAGAAAAAAGACTGAATTTCTAGGTTAGTGTACTGCTGATGACGATGACTCTAAATAACTAGGTACCTACCTAGTTTATTTTCTCAAGACAATTACACCCGCAAAGAAAATCCTATGAATCTTCTAATAACTAACCGGTATAATACACGCCTAAAGTTTGTTTATATATTTGCTCTGCTTAACTAGTAGGTTATATAGCGCGGTATAAGCCACGTTAAAGCTTCCTTCATCCCCGGCAGAGTCCACTATTGGATAATTGAACAATAGGCCATGGACGAATAAGAAGACGAGACACATCCAGAATCGGCAGTTGAACTAATCTCAAGAGCCCCCTGAGCTACTCATGTAAGGAAGGTCAGGAAGTTTTACAATGATGTTAGCTGCCTCACTGCCTCATAGCCGCATCGGCGTGTCCTTTTATGTGGATGCAAGCAAACAAAAAGGGGGAGTTATAAACTCATACTCACGAGATATTCTTGCCGTGGTTCATCTTCCTGCATGTAACTGAGTTTTTCGATGCCCGTGAAAGCGAAATTTACTAGAACGAGCTCTCCTTTGTTATAATAAGTTGGCCATATTGCATTCTAGGAATATAGCTCGACCGTGCAGGCTGATTTAAGATCTACCTCCCCAGCTCCCAAACCAATTTTACATCCATCATGGTAAATATCCATAACGAGTGACAGCAACACATTCTAACAGTATTCTCAGGTTTGCAAACAAGAATTTACACTAGGGATGGGTGAATGTTCCTCAGAGTACTCCTTAGAGCACTCCGCGCAACCCATTCCCCCGATGGCGGAGGATGCGGCTTTGGAAATACATGCTTTACCATCGCACGACGGTTTGATAGTTCGAGTGCAGCCGCCGAACAAGCCAATAGATAGTAAATTCCAGCATATCCCCTGTGATATTGTACTGGCCATAGATATTTCTGGGAGTATGCAAGCGCCGGCTCCTGCAAAGATGGTTGGAGACGACGGGCAGTTAAGTTCTGAGCATTTTGGCTTGTCAATCCTTGACATGGTAAAGCATGCCGCACGTACGATCCTAAGCACGCTGGATGAGAATGACAGACTTGGTATTGTGACGTTCAGCAGAGAGGCACGGGTAGGTTCCTTACATACTAAGGGGGGTGGGCGTGTGTGTGTCTACTAATTGAGCTTGGGTCGAAAATAGGTGGTCCAGAAACTGTTGTCGATGACGCCTGAGAATAAAAGGTTGACGCACGAGAACATCGAGGCAATGAGGGCTGATAGTGTAACAAATCTCTGGCACGGAATCCGAGAAGGAGTCAATCTATTTGACGGAGAGCAGAATACAGGGCGCGTGCCCGCAGTCATGATATTAACAGATGGATTGCCGAATTACATGTACTTCTAAGATACCCCCCCCCCCCCACGAAGATAATTCTTACTTATCTTGTTCGCAGGTGTCCTGGCCAAGGTTACGTCCATAAGATACGTAGTACCTGGGAAGCTCTTCCGGCAACTCTTCATACATTCGGATTTGGTTACGAGATAAGGTCAGGACTTCTGAAGTCCATTGGAGAGATTGGTGGCGGCAACTATTCTTTCATTCCAGACGCCGGCATGATAGTATGAGTATTTGGTTCACATACTCAACACCAGCTAACAATGTATAGGGGACCGTTTTCGTCCATGCGGTCGCTCATCTTCAGACGACGTACGCAACAGGATGTACGCTTGAGCTCACCAGCCCTAAAGACACTCGCTTGAGAACGACAGCGGGCAAAGTCATTAACAGGCAGGGGCAAGAGGAAGCAGACTTTAATAGACTTGTCATAAAGCTGGGAAACTTGCAATACGGCCAGTCTCGAGATATATATCTAGAGATCATCGACAGCCAGGGTTGCAGGACCAGGTTCAGCTCCTCTATGAAAGAAACTAATATCACAGGAGAGCTTAGATACTCGCGGATGAGAGTCGCAGAATTCTGTATACTGGCCTATGGCACTACGAGTAACTCACACATCCTCTCCGAGTCCCAAATTGCGTACCACCAGAGCCGATCAATGATATGCGAATTCCTTTCATCCTTATTCCCACTCCAGAGTGATGGCGAATACGAGACTCGCAAGGAGATCAATCCACAGCGTCACCAGATAGTGTTCCAAAGGCTGCTAGATAACATTCCTGCCAGACTCTTTGACGACGAATACAACAGATCTCTAATGGCAGATCTTGTAGGTGACCTCCCGTCCGGTCAAGTGAATTTAGCTCTATCGAGCCAAGAATATTTCAGGCGATGGGGATGCCACTACTTCTTTAGTCTGTGGGATGCGCACGCGAAGCAGCTGTAAGTCCTTCTTACTAGAGATCATAATAAAAAAGAAAAGAACAAGAAGAAGACGACCTTTATCACCTTTTTACGATGTCTAATAACCCTGTCATCTAGGTGCAACTCCTTTAAAGACCCCGGCCCCTTGATGTATAACCAGAACTCATTCTTCACTAAATGTAGGGATGCTCTTGATAAAGCCTTCGATACCATACCACCGCCGACACAGTCCTGTCCCAGGGTTGCCACCACTAGACACCTGAATATGTCACGGCTCAATATGAAGACCGCCCCTTGCTTCACAGGTTCGAGCAAAGTTACGCTGGCTAGCGGTCGAAAGGTACCCGTTTGTAGCCTACGTAAGGGCTCACACGTACGCACGCCCGTTGGAAGCAGACGCGTTGCAGCTGTAGTGAAGACGTTCGTCTATAGGACCGTCATGTGTAGGATTGCCGACCTTGTCATCACGCCTTGGCACCCGATCCGGATAGATAATTTGACCGCTGAATGGATATTCCCCGCGAACTTCTTGCTTAGGTCGGAACACGCACATGTCGTTATCCACTCCGGAGCCATTTACTCTGTACTCTTACAGCCGGACTGCGACGCCGCGGCCCATGCCTTGGATATTGGGGGCATTTGGGTGGTCACGCTCGGTCACGGCATGGTACGTGAAGACGACGTCCGCGCCCATCAGTTCCTAGGAGATTATGGAAAGGTAGTGAGATCTATTGCGACGTTGGCACAGGGAACAGACGGAGTTGTGCTGTCCGGTGGGGTAGAGAGACGGGATAGCGACGGATCGGTCTGTGGGTTCAAAAAATATGTGCCATCAGTATAACAGCGTATTGGGTATAAGGGGAAGCTAAGATTCGAGGGCTGGTCGGCCCTGGTATTCACGAGATGCCTATCCTGAAGCCATAGTGTCAGAGTTTTGATAGGGTAAATCCAGCCGTACCTCGGCATCAATATTAGCTAAAATTGCCCTGAAAGCACCGAAGGTCTCTAAGTTATTCGATATATTCACAAAATATCTTCTACGCTTAAAGTAAGTTAGAAATTGTTAAACAAGAAATTGAGAACCGATACTATAGTATTCGGCTCATCTTATTAACTGATTACATGCACCTTAGACATATCTATCTAATATAAAGCGCTTAGGTACCTATTATTTAAGATTTGGCATTAGTAATTCAATATTTAAGAGTATATTGAGTTAATACTGATACGCCATGATCATCGTAAGCATGTGTATGTGATGGCTAGGAGTTGAATAAAACGTCGATAAAGTCTATCATGTGTCAGTGTCATACTTGGTCCGATACGCTATTTCATTCAAAGCGCCTTGAACCAAGCTCGCTCTGCTCATCTCTTAAACAAAGACGCCAAGGGACTGGTCCGGAAATAATCTCGGTCCTTCTGCCATCCCTTCAGAATCCAATCCCTCCCAATCCTCATCGCATCGGTAACCTTCTCTAGGGGGAACTGTAGAGGAGCGGTTGGAGCTCGTCTAGTATACCAGCCGATCAGTTGAACTCCTGCGTGGATGGCAGTGCGGAAGGCGAGCTCGTCCTCTAGCCTTCCGTACCCTTGGATGAACCCCTCAATCGCGGGCACGGCACCGTCGGTTTGGAAGAAATGTTTCCGCTCGTAAATATCACTGACCATATGTCCGATATCATATGCGCAATGTCCGAACTGGGCAAATTCCCAATCGACAATGAAGAGTTTGGCGCCGTCCAGATGTTCAGTGCTCAGCGACGGATTGCTCGGAAGTAGCACACTGGCTGTGTTAGTCTACATAGGTACCTCTTAGGTATTCACCATGCCGGAGACTGAAAGTAGAAAAAGAAGCAATTCCATACTTTCCCGTCCAAAAGTCGCCATGTATAAGTCCCCAATGCTCACCCCCATCTTCATCTCCAGACGTCTTTTGAAACTCGTTTGTCGCAGCATCTTTAACTTGTTCTAGAGTCAACCGGTGTCCTTCTAGAAGATCGGGAAAGTTATTTTCGAGTACCTTTAGAAAGTTATCATAGGTAATGGCGTACTTCAACTTCCGCATGGGTTCATTATCGCCGATGGCCTTCAACTCTGCGTTCGAGGAAGAGCTCCACGTATGGAATGAACGCAGCCAGGATCCCACGTTGTAACCGATGGACGCAGCCACTGGTGCCGTGAGGATGCTGTTTGCAGTTGGCGACACCAAGATATTCTTTAAATCGACCGCTGCAGGGAAATCTTCCAATACCTGGACATTTGCATCGCGGATGAAGAGGTGGAGTCGTGGTACCTTGACGGCCATGGTGCTAGATGGGAAGTTGCTTAGAGCATGAAGCATGGACTCTTCGTAAAACTAGATAACAGAGGGTCAATTATATACTAATTATTCTCTTCTTATTTTATAATATAACAGGGACTTCCTATAGGGGCGAGTAGGGGGGGAGAAACACATACAGCACGTGACGGATCTAGAGGAAAGTCCTTGTTGACGGCGACAAATTCCGTCGAGTGCTTGATGATAACGGTCGTAGTGGTACTTTGGTCCCCGCCATCTGCACGGATGGGATGGGCTAATTTTCCACGAAATACGAAGTTAGTAGTTCCGTTTGTTAGATGCGTCAGCGAAGAGCAAGCATAAGGTGTTCCTGAAAGCTCTCCTAAAACCTTAGAGACGAGTGCATCTTTCTCTGTTTGGCTAAGAGGCGCCATACTTTCGAAATGCGGATGATATCACCCCTGAACCGTGTATAAGAAGTACACGTATGTTGAATTAGAAGCTTGCCAACCTCAGAGGTGTTTGTACTTGAATGATAAAACGTTTATACTTGTATCCATACAACATAACGTCGATACGCGGGGTAAGAAGAAGAAAATTACCTCCTAACGTACCTGAAGAATAAAACAAGTAAGCCGATCAATAGAGACATTTTGCAACCCCATGGCGTCTTCTACAGGTCCGATTCCTAGATGGCTCGTTTTAGTGGTTGATGTAGGAATGGATAAGCACTGAACAGGGCACCCCTGTTTGGGGCTCTTAGAGATATCTTTCTGATGCAGTGCATTAACTCAGTGTATTTCGATAGTTCTGTATATAGGTAAATATGCATGACCGTCCCGTCTCCGGGATTCTTAGAAGTGTGTGGGAAAATCTGATATGAGGGTCAGGACGAAAAAGCCCACTATGTTTTCAGGGTATAACTGGAAGTAAAAACAGAGTTGCTAATGATTTTGCCAGCACTTTCGCAAGGTCGTGCTTCTTACCATGAAGATGAGAACGTGATAAGTGATCGGCAAATCTCGCCCGCAAAGAATTAGAAGACATATCCATATCGAGAAGAAAGAGATATCTCAGTGCCAATTGCATTTTCCTTATAAGCCTTGAGGAATAGATGATGTAGGCGTACGAAAGCAGCCACAATAGCATGGCCGCCAGTTTTCTTGATACCCTAGACTTCCGCATTCTGAAGCTATGTTTAACGGCGTCGCAGTTCAATGAGGACTACTATCAGCTTGATGATCGCAGCGGCAATGGCTAACCGTAAAAGGTTGACTTCATTATTTCTAGTCAGTGCTTGCCGTAGAGTATAGGCTCCGATATACCTGAGGGAATGCTGAGAAAAAATGCAAGGAACAATGAGAAATGATGGTGGTAATGACCGTCAAGACTCCGAGCACAGTACCGGTGCGAAGAAAAGAGCGGGCACAAATGTAGGAGTAAATGATGTGACAGAAGCGGCTCGATTCTTCAGGCTTTAACGATTCATAATCGATGAAGCCATGTGAAGGGATCCTACTTACCCAGGTGCATAAGATCTTATATCTCATTTATATGAAGCGCTTAGGATTACCGTGGTCTTATAAACAGCTCCGAAATTCAACACATAATTTTGTATGAAGCTACCAATGGACTACTGTCAAGTGAAAACCAAACTGGGAACGATATATGATGTGATAACCCATCCGTTACCAAGTGTATTTAGCGAGGATAGGGACGATGTTAAGACTCATTAGGTAGCCACCTTAGTTAGACATTACGTTGATTCCTAGATTATAAAACATAATTAGATGGAATCTGAAACCTGAATTTATATTTAACTACGGGGTGTTGGTAGGCCATTAGATGCTTATTCTTCGTGACGTTCATATCGCCTTATGAAACAGATATTTAATGAAATTTACTTAAATATACGCCCATTACTAAAGAAAATGCACCATACCTAGGTATGCAGACAACTATCTATAGTTATATCTTATATTTAAAGTCTACCCAAAAAGGCATCCCCACAGAAGCCTGCAACCTAGTCCTTCTACATATCCCGCTTATCCGCCTTTCACCACCCAACCGTTGAGGTCGCACCTTTACTTGGGACAAATTACCACTAAGGATTGATTTAAGGTGCTCCCGAACAAGTGAGCTGCTTCCCTATTTCGAAGTATTATTTTCAAACAGCGCTAAAATCTATACCTACCTACCTTTCTAGTAAGTTTCAAGGGTCGGAATAACCTCCTTATTAGCTCGGAGACATTTCTTAATCTTGCCCGATTCCTTAATTAAATTATAGCACCCTCTGGGTGCGAGGAGGCGAAAGCTAGCACTAATGATTTCGTATGCTGGTTCCCCCATGAGTCATTGTTATATATGGGCTAATCCAGGCCCGACTGATACTTATTTGGGTAAGTATTCCGAGTACACGATGAAAAAGTCGCCGAGGTAACATACTGCGAAATATCGATATGTAAGCATTGATCACACGGAAATTTGTATAAGACTCTATTCTCTATCATCGAGCAGGCAGTATCTTTTCCACTCAAAATATTGATGACCCGAAGCTCTATACAATCAAAATGTCCGAGGATCGAAAACCCCGAATTCTGATTATCGGGGCTGGGTCCATGGGAGTTCTCACCGGTTATCACCTTAGTCTCGCCGGAGCCGACGTGACATTCCTCATCCGCCCACATCGTGCCAAGGCGTTGGATAATCCTCAGATGCTCTATTGCTACGATGATAACAACTTGAAGGAGTATAAGAGTTACAGTTACATTACGAACCCGTTACTAATACTTGGATCGGACTATGACTACATTGTTATTACACTCGATGGTGCCTCTTTGCGAAACGAGGCAGGTGTAGGCTTAGTGAGGACGATAGGCGATGCTGCACGCGGGACTAATACAAAAGTCGTCCTCGGTTCCATATTCTTCGACTTACACGCTTGGTTCCTTCAGCTCTCAGGGCTAGCGGACGAGCAAGTAACCAACGGGCATCTCGATATTCATGCCTACTCCACGAAGGCGTTGACTCTACCACTAGAGGCCCCGGTGGACCCAAATCTGATCGCAAAGGCCGATTTCGCCTACACGGACAAGCTAGGCGATGGTTTCACCGTCGACGATAGTTCCCCTGCCGTGGCAAATGGGTTTGCAGAGATTTACAATGCCAGCGGGGTTTCACGCTGCACCGTCAAGCCTGCATTAGAATGCGCCGTTGCCATAAATCCCCTGTTCCCCGTCTTTGCGGCATGTGAATTGATGGACTGGCCTAAATTTAAAGACATCGATGGAGAGGAACTATGGAGTCTTGTAGTCGCATCAGTGAGGGAAATCCAGGAGCTCGACATCCACGGGGAGCTGGGTAAGCAGGCTGCTAGAACGATGACTGAAGCTGGACTCGCCGCTTCGCTGGCGGCGTGGGAGAAGCATATGATTCCGCTCGACTTACAAGCGTTCAATCGCTTCCATCATGGTGAGAAGTTAAAGGCCCAGGGTCGGGAACATTTGCAAGTTTGTATTTCATATGGCGCAGCTGAGGGGAAGCCAATGGCGGCACTGAAAGACCTGTTACGGCGCGTTCAAGAACACGAAGTGGAAGTGGCCGCGGCGCAATGAAGCAAAGCAAGAGGCACCCCTGCGGCGGGTTTGCATAAAAGTCCTGAGTTTAAGACTATGCATTTACTTTGATTAGCTGTATCCTATATCCTATATTTTATTTCAGTGCCTCAAACCAATATTCAAAATCGCTCGTTTCGTTATACCCTACCAACCATGCTACATTTTAACCAATCACACCTTTACCTTCACACACATTTTGAATATTGAATCTTTAATGCAAGGTTATCCCAGAAAGCTTACAACACATGTTTCAAAAAAGAATTAATGAAATATATATATATATATCGGAATTGTGTTCGCTGAAATCTCGAAAACTGTGGTCTGAGTAACAACATCATCTTTACTCATAATAGCGTCTGGTAGCTTTTCTTGAAAGGGCTTTACAGAATTTTAGGCGAGAGTAACGAGTTCGCTGCGGTCTAGTAAGTCCGCCTCTTATGACGAAGAACGTGCGGGTTTGTTATCTCCGAACAAAGAAACTGGAGTTCGATTTAGCAAAGGCAGCAAGTTAACAAAACAGCCATGACGTGTACGGTACGCGAAGTAGTATTTAAGGAAAGTGACTTATTGTATTTCCCCGGCTATTCTTGATATCTCATGATGTTAACAATAGCCTACCTCGAAATACGCTGCCAATATTCCCTATACCTTTATAGAGATTCCCATCAACAGGCGATAAGAAATGTATTTCAAATAAAAAGCAAATAAGGGGTAAAAGGACACACTCTAGAAATTTGGTTCACTCACGAGAAACATCTAGAGGTATAGTTGGGTTATACTAATCTCACGTCGAGAATTTAAGTCGATTATCTTGTGCTTGCTATGCTTTAATATTGCTTTTATATTTGTTATTAGCACGTTTTAATGAATTCGTTTCGATGCTTTTAGTATTTTTTAATGGAGGTTTGCACCTTTCTTTGGTCACAAAGCAGGTGTTCCTTTTCATCTTAACCGCCGTGGGCGCCGAGCAATAACTTGGGTAAGTTCAATTTACTTATTTCTAATCCAATATATTCCACCTGATTGCTATGCTATCTCCGATGATATGAACTGGTGTGGATTAGGACTAACCTGTCTGGATCTGGTGACTGCATCACTATAGTCTTAAGGGCCGAGGGCCTTTATTATATGCGTAATACGTGGGGCGATTTCAAGCAATTGGTCAATATTATTTTCAATATATTGTGCTATTATGTCTTCATACAGCTGCGGATCATGCGGATACAATTACGGAGATATAGGGTGCCTTGATATCTTGACAAGCGACCTGTATTTGAGCGATGTCGACAAGTCAGCCGTACGCCTTGACATATTAATCTGTATATTCCAAGCTGGACTAACTAGCTATGACATTCCAAAACTCTGCCTCGGTCTTTGTGCTATTTTGTGGCAACAGGTGTGGTATTGTACCATCTTAGGTAAAATTCCAGGGGGTAAATGTAGAACCTTGATAACCAGCGCCATGAACTCTTGAATCCTAACAGTTTCCTCGTCCGTCCTCCATTATTTCTCTCTATCTTCTCGCAAATAGGATAATTTCAATCAACACGTGGGGAAAAAATCACTTTGTTACTTCCAACAAAAGGGGTGTTCTCACTCGAATACCTGATCTTCCTAGTTCAAGCTGTTTTCGAAATTTACTAGGTGTCTGTCTAATACCTAAAACACGCATTTTCATACTATTACTTTTCATATCGCGGTGCTAGAAGCTTACGACAATATATCACTCCAAGAGGATGGTTTGATATCTTTACTGAACTTATACAAATGCTTAATTAAATATTCAGACATCATTTTCCCCGTCTAGCTTCTTATCATATTCCCCTATGCTGACTTAAGAAAACACTCTACTGGCCCTATGTGCTCCATTCAAAATATAGAATATAGAGAGTACTTTAATCATAAAGGTATTACTTACGATCAGAATCATGCCCTAGATTTCCACTATAGCAAATATGAAATGTGGCACCCGGCAAAGTTATAAACGGGCTGCTCTAACTATTATGTTTTCCGTTCACGTTGACGTTACACGCAGCCCCTTGCAGGTCTGACCATAACTTCCATTCTATATGGATATTTTCTAGGGTCCTTGCAGCCTACTACTGCACATGGAATCTATATTATACCTTGCCGCCAAGGCTTGCCGCACGCCGCTGTATTGGCTACCCTATCATTAAATTGGTAATGAATAGCAAATGATGCGTCTATGGTAAATAAATTTTAGTCATGCATTTTACGAATAGATCTAACATATGTTGTAATTTAGGGCTGGGATGTTGCTATTCTCCTACACCCACTCCCACTCTCTTCTTTAAACTCGGTCGTTCTACTTTCATCTCGTCACGAGGCTAAACTCTGCAGGGGATACCGGCGTTGACTTATCACACTATACTATGTAGGTCTTTACATTTCGATTCTTCAACGTAGACTCGCTTCGGAAGAACATCGTCTCACAACTCGCGTGGTTTCAACGGCTGCAGTGATTAAGCGCGCGTGGCGTATTCGCCGAGGCACTGTGGCTACAGACTCTAGTTCTTAGAGAGGCTATTAGTTGCTGCCTAGGTAGATTTGGGACTGACTAGGCTAGATGTTTACACTGCAGTATTAATTAATATAATAATAATGAAACACATAATGCTATTTACAAGTCAAGTATAAGGACCTATTTGCAACTTCTTGATTAAGTTACCAACCCAACCAGTCCATGTAAAGTCTGGATTGGCGCGGGTTGGGAGTAGTAGGTCATTACCGTGAGACTTCGGACACAGCATACAGTATGAAATCAAAAGGTCGGAGCAAGCCCCGTTCGTATTAAGCCAGCCCACGCAGCCTCACAGCCCGACTGTCTCTCAAAGAACACTTACAAGGTAGTTGATTCGACACGAAAGTAAGATGTGGGAGTAGATGCTAGGATTAATTCACAATAGAACTAGCTTATTGGACTAAACCGAGTCCTAGTTCTGACATCGATAGTTGTATTCCTTCCTATTAGCCAAGCGGGCTCGAGCCGATTAGGAGCGTGCGGGCGCCTTGCTATCAAATTTACGGACCAAACCGGTCCCGATGGTGTATATCGTCTGCAGGTTAAGTCTGTGGGTCTCCAGAAGGAGGCAGGACTCGGAGCAGTCCGACCAAACAGCAGTTATCGGGTACCGCACCTGACCATTCTCCTACAGCCTTAATCAACAGAAGCTCACACGCCTTTGGTCACTGGCGTGGCAAATCCCACTCGACGATTCGGGGCGGGCTTGCTTGGCGTACAAGCCAGTTAGCTAAGGGATGGGGAGAAGGGTGGGGAGAAGGGTGGGGAGAAGGCAGATAGAAGTTGCAAGCTATGCTTAACAGATGGGTGAATGAAAGCAGCTGCGGTCAACGACTATGGAATCGAATTCGAATAGGGAAAAGACTAAGTACTATACACGCACTGGAGCTATCTTTAGAGGCTTTCCCCCGTATTCAGCTTCGAAAAGATGTAGATGCTATACCGAATAGAAGCTCAAGAAAGCGTTAGTGAAGCTATCTCGACATCCCTGCCGATCAATGGACATTAACTGGGGTTGCACGACTCCAACATTGTATTTCCCCCCCGCTCTAATATACATCCTATTCGGTATCACGATCTAAACGGATGGCCGCCAGCATGTGATAACAAGGCAAAGCTATTCACGTCGCGTAAAGCGCCAACTCACTAACCCCCATACGACAATCATGTACGTAGATAGCTGTAAAGGGGGGCGAAGACGACTCCAGGGGGTTTGGTTGTAGCTATGTCTTGCAGCTTAAACGAATATTTAAGGCCATCAAGCTCCCCCCTTTTTGATAGCTCGATAGCAACAACATCATCGTACAACCAAGACCTCAAACACCAAAGCAATCTTGACTAGGTATATTTCTAAGCTTTAGCTTAACCCAAACCAAAAACCCATCAACATTCGAAATGGAGCCCGCTACTTGTGGATGCGCTACTTGCTCTTGCGCTGACTGGTAAGCTGCCGGCCCCCTTTCAAATACTACCATTGTCTTCTGAAGCTTGAAGCTAACGTGTACGACTATAGCAACTCCTGCTCTTGCTGCGTAAGTAGCTAGCTTCTGACGAGCTCTCGAAAATACCCTTCTCATATACTTACATTTTGTCTAGTCTCATTAAACCGTTGCAATTATTCGATCCGACCAACATGGCTCAGGAGAGATAACCAGGAGGACTTTGCGGACAAGGGAGAGACATATGCATTAAGGGGGACAGTCTTTACTTTATACGGGGCTCGTCGTGTCTGGTAGCAGATTAACCAGTTGTCTCACACGAGAAATATACACTCTTTGAAAAACCATTGTTCTATCATGCTTGCATATGGGTATCATTATGCCGACCATCTTCCAACGCCGTTTATGCCGTATGCCGTATGCCATATGCTATATGCCATTATATGCTCTATGCCATCGCTCATTACTTCATTCTTTCGACGGTGCCCAATTGATAAGCCAGCCCCTTGCCATATCCAAATTAGCACCCTCAGCTTCACAGGCTGCAATGCACCATTCCAGATCCCAATCATCTTCGGCTGCCAACATCTCGGCCAGCTTTCTTCTACGTTGGTTTGCTTCGTCGACACAAAAGTACATAGGTGTCTGTACATCACGAACCGACTCTACAAGAGGTTTGATTTGCGGTAGCGCAAGTTGCGCGGTGGACGGCTTAGGCTCTAGCTTCAAGTTTGCACGGCCTGTCTTACACCACTCGTTGGCACACCACCTTTTCCCGCAGCCCTGCATCATCTGCGTCAAGTACCGACGTTCGATACGTCGCTTCAGAGCCTTGCCCTCGGGATCGTACAAGCTCACATAGAGTGGAGAGAAGCACAATGAACATAATCCGATGTCATTCCCGGGACCTTGGCCCATCTTGGTGCCCGCATTGACAGCACCATTCTTGCCAACACCATGCTGGGTCCGTCCGCAATTAATATTTCGACAGATAGGAGGCTTCAGTCGGTGCGCCTTCTCCAACTCGTGATATTTTAAATGGGTCGACATATCGCGTAGCCGGATTATCTTTGAGCACAGATGGCAATCCGTAGTCCTCGCGCCGTCGACAAGCTCATGCTCCGTGAGTCCCGTGTGAAGCATCTCCGCAGATGGATTGAACGGGTCACCTTCTTGGCAAACCTCGAGGTGGCAGAATTCGCATAGAATGATTTTGCCGGGACAGAGGGTGGTGCGATGACGCGCGAGGTCGGGAACAGAATTGGTCGAGAACGGACAGGATGGACATTGTCGCTCGGTATGATAAATTTCATCATGCTTCGCTTTTGTGATGTCCGAAGAGCCATTTGCTTCATCGTGGGAGCAATGCCAGTGATTATTCCATTCATCTGACGTCTTCTGGAAGACATTGTGACACTGGGGACACGAGACGTTGTTACGGAGGCAAAAGTTCTCGTGCAGAATTATAGTGCGTTTAGGAATCCACTGAAGGCAATTCTTGCATTGTTCTTCATCAGGAGATCTCTCTTGTATTTCCACGTCCATCGAACCGGGGGTTGCGGCCCTTTCTACCGTCATCGCGTTCTTAACCCTCAACTTAAATGGCCGAGGGGAGAGATCAGTTGGCTCAGTGGATGTCGACTCGGGCAAATACCCGTGGACTGAGATAAGCACACTTTCGGCATTCTCGAGTTCGACATTAGTAGGTTCAATAGATATGCGCTTACTGCCGTCCTGCGTATAGTTGAAGACACCGAAGACATGCTCTGCTTGGCGAGGTAACGCCCTCTGTCGCGTAGATTTGGGGCTTACAAACAAGTCTACGCTGTACTCGTCTGGCAGCTCGCTAACCTCAATTTCGAGGATCCTTGATCGAGCCCATGAGGGTAGCTCATAGTCTACATAGTCCCCAGGAAGAACTTGGCCGCTAACAGTCTTCCAGATATTGAGCTCTTGACCGACCGAACTACCACCGGAGGTCCCGGGTGCCCTTTGCTGCTTAGCCATGATCCGTCTCATAGTTTCTCTCGCCTGCTCCTCGTCTAGGGCCTCGATATCGACTTCAAGGTCCGTATTTACTACACATATACCACCCCCCTCAGGCCGAAACCCATCGATCAGCAGCCGGAAAACTTCGCTTTTACCCCCCGACACTGATAAGATGGTACCGTTCGTGAGGGTTGTAAAACTTTCGCGTAACTGTCTCTCTAGAAGAGCCTTCCAGTCGTCGGGGTTGTAGCCAGCCTCCAGCGGTCGTAGACGAACGTAGGTGCCTTTCGGCAGAGGGTTGGCATGGACAGTTATTTGGGGTATCGCGGCCTCATTATCGGAAGCATCAGGGGTATCTTCGGGTATCCCCTTGCCTAATTCGATTCCTAGAGCTTCCAACAGATACGGACTTAACAATACCTCGCCCTCCTGCGCAGAAAACTCGCGTATGCCGGCATAAACCGCGTTGTTATTCGAAGGATTAACGAGTCGGAACATGAGAGGGCTGGGTAGTTGTTGGTACGGGTCGCCACCGAAGGCATATGGGGCTCGAGAGGATGTCGAAGCATACGAGTTCCGGAGGGGATTCGTAGCCGAGGCTGAGGCTGAGGTTGAAACGGAAGACGAAGTCGAAGCGGCAAGTAGCTGTTCGAGAGCAGATTGCGGGAGGATAATCTTGTCGCCATTCAAATCTTTAGAAGAGTATGTCGCTGGCGAGGCGACGTTCAAAGTTGCTGACCACTTGATCGCGGGTTGTTCTTCCATCTTGATTTATAGTGAAATTAGACAATATCTAGCTGGATCGGCGTCGTTTTGTATTGTACAAGTTTCGGGGGAAGCCAGTTTATAAAAATAGACTGGGAGAGACATCCCTGAAGAAACAAGGGGAAGAATTAGAAGATTAGAGGTGACTACGATGGGGCGACGGTCAGACGGGGTTTTAAAAACACCCTGACAAGAAATCAGGTTGTGGGGAGGAAACCATCGTGCGCTTGTAGGAGTGAAAGAAGAAGGATTGAAAATGGATTTGAAAATGACGAAAATCAGTCAGCCATTTCCGTAGAGTTCCATGACGCAGCTTCCGCCCTAATATTAGCGGATACTTATGAGATACTTGCCCCGCTATTTAGATTTGCTACAATTTATAAGTAGACGGAGAGTCACTCCGTATATTGCCGACGCGACTCCGGGGCTGCTAATTAAAAAATACGTATCGGTACCTCCGCCCTTTAGCGCGCGAAAAGAAGCCCCAACGTGCAAAATATAAAATACGGCAGCGCGCATTGACTTGAGAGCTAATGTCTTTTATTGAAAGTGGACTATGTGCCTGTAAATTACATACTTAATACCTGCCTACCTCTTACATGTAACATGAAGCTGGGAGTCGTATAAAATGTTAAAAGACCCAAGTTAATATAAGTATTAACTAAGTCCATTGGAAGTCCCAAGTCTCCTTTTATTTGTCAAAATAAAGTCACAAGATCGAGTTA
This sequence comes from Daldinia decipiens, assembly GCF_022478715.1. Lineage (NCBI taxonomy): Eukaryota > Fungi > Ascomycota > Sordariomycetes > Xylariales > Hypoxylaceae > Daldinia > Daldinia decipiens. Next base: position 325,674 of record NW_026054576.1, on the reverse strand, counting down.
CTAACAACGTGCATTATCCACGCCGTACTATCAATAAAAATAAGCCGGGTTCTCTTACAGAGTACAGAAAGTCAACTTGGCTAATGGACGATAACAGAAACAACAAGTATACCTAGGTAAACACAGCCAAGACTATTGCGTACATTTATTGAAAACATGTCTGACAACGGCTAAAGTTGTATATTGCATTTCTAGGCACTATGTACGGTTACCTGGACTACAAAGCCAAGAGTTCCATTTTGAATCTTAGGGGAGCCAAGCAAAAGCCAAGCACGATGGTGAGATGGTTGATAATGACGATCTCATTCAAGACTGGATTTATTCCGTATTTACTATGAGGTAAACAACAAATTGCTGACCGACTCCACGAAGCGTCCCACCAACAAAAGAGGCATTACGAAGTACATATAACACGATATAACACATTACACACTACCATACGGATTACATTATCTGGACATATATTAAAGTACACTATTCGTCCCCCGCATCGACAGGCAGACATTCAGTGCTACCCAAGTCTCCATGTTCGTAAAGTCTAGATTCGAGAGCGAGTTATAAGCTTGATGCTGCGCTGGCCTCGACAATCATCATAGGTAACTTAGCGGTAGCTTACTTCTCTCAAGGGCCAGTTACAGTCTATGATCCTGCATATGTATCTGCAATGCGATGCGACGCTGTCGGCTCAACTTGCCAAGGAAAGGCAAAACCCCAAGAATATTGCCATCGTTGCCCAAACTATACGCAATGGTGCAGGCATCTTTAATGAAGAAGCCTTTACCAATGCTTTTGACATGCCTAATCATATACGACGGTCTTGGTGATGGAGGCGAGGTAAATGATATAAGAAAAGGGTTGGAAAAAAACACCTCATCGTATCCCCTCTCTATTAAGATGTCCAGGGGTACACAAGGTATAGATTGCCATGTCTCTTATTCGATATAAATTATAACTATTTGTCTTACAGAGTAGAGTAATAAGCAAGTAGACCTGTCTAGGTATTTACCTCTCAATATCAATTTACTCACCGTCTCTTATTCAAGTTGGGTACCTATATATAGTCTATACATACCTGTCTACCTACATATAATTATTGGATCAAGGGCTATCTACTTTAGGTATACGGCATACATATATCTTCAACCTTGAGACAAGACAAGACAAGACGAAACAAGAGAGGCTCTAGGTTACTCGACTCCCTAGAATCCACTACCCTTTTTTATATACTACCAACCTATCTCATCTCTTCTTTATTTAATCTAAATCCCGAAACCTAACTTAATTATTTCCCACTGACTCGTCGTCTTATCGTGTGTCTCTTTTTCTCTCTCTTCTTTTTAACCAGCAGCTGGTCTGTGTCTGCATGTGATGGCATCTGGAGCCATCGTTCAACAACACGCGCGCGACTCATCTAGCAACGCCTTTACGGACTCCAATCCCTTATTAAACCTACTCACCAACTCCCTCGTCCTACACCAAACTATCCCCTACCTACCTATCTCGAGTATTCTCAACCTTGCCGCGACTTCGCCGTCACTCCGCGAACTTCTTTTATACCGCACCCCCGGCGTCTTCCGATACCTCGACCTAACCCGAGTCAAGATCGACCATGGCGACGTGGTCTGGTTTAACGTCCAGATTGACGAGAACATAACTGAGGACGATTTCTACTCGGGTCCTCTACGCACTATCTTCCGGAGCATCCGTCGACGCGACATTTTACACCAAGTCCAAACCCTCGTCCTCGACGGCCTCTCCGTTACCGCCGAGTTCTGTAACGACATCCTCGTTGACCCCTCCTTGCGTGTGCGCATTCTCTCCATCCGTGATGTGAAGAACCTCAACGAACGCAAGCTGATGCAAAGCTTGCGCTACGCTTGTCGATCTACCCGGCCCGACGACACGCCTCGACTAAAGGCAGTATACGTATTCGGAACGAAGGACGTTCCCGCGCTACCTATCCCGTTGATAGCTAGACAGCATGGCACCGCTCGAAGAGGTGCTAATATTAGTATTGGTTGGAATCATAAGTCTCAACATACGCTGAACGAGTCTATCCAAAGCGAGGGAGACGATTGGTATCATAAGAAGGGCCGCATCATAGGAAAACACATCGCTGACGGCTGGGCTGAGACACTCCTTGACTGTCGGCAAGTGATCAAATTTGATGCTGTGCTCTGCACAAGCCCTCGTCACCAGAACTCATCCGCCTTTGGAAAGGTACCAGTCACGCCGCGCGGAGCAGCGACTGGCAACGAGAGCCTATGGAACGTTGCTACCTTCGCACTCGGCGGGTGTGCATCCTGCGGAACCGCACCAGAGGGGTTTACGGTGTACGGAGACTCTCCGCCGGAGGAGTTACCTCTCTTGGCACCTGTTCCGCTTCATTCATCAACTATCAAAGCAGCAACTTGCCCGAAGCCCGACTTCAGATCCGAAGGGACAGAGGGGGCCCATAAGTTCATCCCGAGATGTCTAGAATGCATTCGCGAACGGTACTGCTTCAGCTGCGCCCAGTGGTGGTGCGAGGCTTGCTACCAGATACCAAGCCGTCAAGAATTAAATAACCAGATCGTGCACACCTTCGGCCAGACCAACGGCGTAGCGGAGCATGAATCGGCAACTTTTGAGCCGTCTAACGTTAAGGTACGGAAGGGTTACTGTCCTAATTGCTACCTAGCAGCTGCAGGGGCAAATGCAGGAGTTCCGAACCCCTTTCCGCCCTGAGTGGTTGCGAAGCGGCCATACAGGCGAGAAATATACTATTATCCCATGACCCTAGTTCGTGTAGGGATAGCGAGAGTGGATATCAACTGCTTTCGGTCATCCCCGGAAATTGTATGCGGCGATAATCCCCAGACGCAAATATACTTTTCCTTAAGAGTCTCGTTGTGTGGAAGCTCTACGAAGTCCCCTTGCTAACGTTGTTGGCTCTAGAACCCCGAGATCCCTAAGATCAAACGGAGTTGTTGGGAGTGCGAACACAACGTATGTTTCTATGTTCTCCCTTTGTATAACTAGGACCAATTATGCTTACTCGCGTATTCCAGTGTCTAGATTGCATCGCCAATACCCAGAAGCTTTGCAGAGCCTGTGGCGGCGGGTACTGCATCATCCACTACGAAGGGTCTACACTCACGCTGGTATGTCTCTTGTCCTCACGGGTCCACGGGTCCCTCTGAGTTAAGCTGACTTTGAACTCCAGTGCGATTGTACGATTGTCATTCCATTCCTGCAATTTGTAGTCCGAGTCAACTAACAAATTATTTATTCACAGGGTGTTCGAGGAGAAGCGGTCGCCGATCTCGCGAGATGTACTAACGGCAAAGCCCATTCGGAGGTATAAGTGCTCGATTATGAACTATCGAGTATCCTATTATGATTAATCTACTACCTATTACGACTATGATCTTTAACTGTTCGGCCTAGGGTTCCATGGTCACTGGCGGCGTTACGGGTTCTCTACTCCATTGCCACTCCTATGTTTGGTACGGTCGGTTGGGCGTGTATTGTTGATATTAGTTGCAGTAAGGCGTGGTCAACGACATGACATGCGGCCTTATGATTGTTTCTCTTGCGTGCCCATCGAGTTCGAGGGCCAAGATGATACCCAACTCAGTTATGAATGAGCATATTTAGTTTTTATTCGGTAAATCTATTGCTGCGTGTTCCTCCTATCAATGTGTACATCAACTTGGTTGTTCGACCTTAAAGCATATGGGTTAATACATTTCATATGTAAGATTACCTGTAGGTAGTTAAAAAGGTCCAAAATAGCCTCGTCGTATGAGCGATATGTTAGAGCCAAACCGGTTCGATATTGTCATCTGTGACGTAAATCAGCGCGTGAGGCTTAAATATTCTGGAAGTGAATTCTGTCTCGAGGCAAATCATAACTCCAAGCCGGTGGAGAACTTGCGCGCAACCCACGCCGCACCGAACTCTTCATACTCTTGCTTTGTAACGGACAACGCGTTGATGTTCTCATGCTTGGCTAGATTAGCACCACCTAGCCATGTGCTGATTATCGGATCCACAGGGCGAGCAACCCGGACGAAACATTCATCGGGAGCGAGCTGCACGATTTCTTTTTGTAGTCGTTCAACAAATCCGTCAAAAAGGGAGTTGCCGCCGACGACGATGATATTAGCAAGAAGACCAGGCCATAATCCGACGGGTAGAAGGCGTAAAGATTGCATGACGAGATCCGCAATACCTGGCTGGCGGATACCAATATCTGAAGGATGGAATAGCAATTCTGGAACAGAGAAGCGTTCGTTCCGGAGAGTTATCACATCCTCGTTAGACTCCCCAGCACGCCCAGCCGCCAGTTTTCGAGCCTTTGAGGCACGAAGAGGATCGAAATCCCGGAGAATGCCCTTAGTTATCGTATGGAAATCGGGGAGCACGTAATCTTTAGCTATTCCTCCACCATTGAGAAAGGTGTCCCGACGTTCGCCTCTTGTGCCCTTCCAGGTACGCTCATGGTCTCCTTTATAGTCGAGGGAAACATAGCAAGCAGCCTCCTTCATCTCGTTGACAATGTACGTCTCGTTACGCATGTCGTAATGACGAAGAGAAAGCAACCGCGTCAAGTAATTAGTTAGGAGTTTACCTCCAACATCTAATCTTCGAATAGCAGGATGAATGGGTCTGCCTTGGAGAAGAGGCGTAACGGTAGTATGGGAATATCCGGTATCGATGAGGAGTAAAATCTCGGCAGGAAGCTGGGCAAGGGTCCCGGGGTCTCGTGGTGTTCGAAGGATACCTTGCACGTCGTGATAGGCATTGAGAGACGGGCCTAGGATAATAGTTATCAGCTACGGACCGCCTTCAACGGCTTACAGAAGACGACCGCGACATACCAATTCCCCGGTAGTAGCTAGCAAACCCAAACTCTTCGAATACCATTTGATCGCAATTCGTCTGTAGTATAGGAAGGGAGTTTGACGGTTCGGTAAGTAGTAACCGAGTCTCTGAGGGATCGCAGGGTTGAGGAGCCTTGTCATCAAAGAATTCGTGTTCCCATATCTCTTTCTCAGTCTCCCAGTTCACGACGAAGCCTTTCTCCACGGGTCGCCTAAAAGCGATCTCGCTGAAGTCGGTGCATTTATTAATATTGGAAGCAATATAGATCTTCTTGTTGCGATCTCGAGCGATGCAATTCGGTATTATGCGAGGCTCGTCTACGACGTCACCAGCCACATATCCAGCCTTTATAGTGTAGGCGCCATTGTCGAGAACCAAGGTTCGGGATGGTGATGGAGGTTGATTTGTTTTTGATTTCCTTGTAGGGGCCATAATGACTATTGAATATTTACATTAAGGTGATACCGTGTCCCTACCACATAATCTAAAGCGTGAGGAAGGCGAGGAACATTAGACATCGGTAGCAACATTCATGTTGAAGAAACATTGAAGCTATCAAGAATGACGATGTACATTTTCGATGCAACAAACCAAAAAAGAATTCAACATACCTGTATTTTTAAGGGACCTTAGGTAATCAGGTAATGTACCTTAGGTACCTGTGCCCACTAAAAAAAGAATTATATGAGGTACATACCTAGGTACCTAGGTACATAGCCAACATTGAAGGAACCCCTCGTCTACTCCCTAAGTACATAAGTAACCTTATAAATAAAATGCCCCCCTTATTATATATACGAATAAATATCCCTTAACATTAACCAATATTGCGATGATGAGATTATATATCGTCTCTCATACCGTCTTTTAATACATCATTAACGCCAGCTATCGCGATAATGGGCTCTTATTTTGGATTTATTTTAACCCTATTCATTTCCTCCTAAATCCAACAAGCTATGGGCACCTGTCTAGTATAAGCTACGCCATCATACCTAACGAATACTTTGAATTTTATAGCTCTAGCTCCGTACTGTTCTGATTATAAGTCCAGGTTACTTCATTAACTATTCAAGCTATCTTCACCTACGCAATGGTGTTGGTCGTTACCCACTCCTTGAACTTGTCAGATCGAGCGTTGCCCATGTCGTGAATCCATCGTCCCACATTGTCATGAATGCTGAAGCCCGTCTCAGGGTTTGCCGGCTCCTCAACTGCGGTCTTCGAGAAGGCGTAGGCGAAGTTTGTGTCTGCGGCACCGTTGAGGATGTATGGGTTTCCGTCAAAATCAGTCCAGCTAGCACAACCTGTGCAAAGTGCCGTGAATTTGAAATGCGTTTCGTTGACGCCAGTGCCCTTAAGGACCGTGTACTTAGCATCCTCGTATGCACCAGGTAAATAGTATCCCCTACGTTTGTTAGTCCGAGATTGCTTGAGAACTAAATGGTTCATATAATTAGAGGCTTCACTCACGTAGCTTGACGGGAAGAAAATTGAACATTGTCTCCGTCGTGCCATACGAGAGTCAGGGGGTTGTATGTCATAGCACCGCCCCATGCCCATCCGGCCCAGCCCAATCCTACTGGCGCCACGACCTGGAGGATCACATCATAGGCAGCATCGCCGGTTGCCTCTGCGGGAAGAGCTAGTCGGTAAGTAATACCGTCCGTGCTTGTGTAAGACTGAAAAGATATTCCAGTGTCGGCGTCGACGAATGCAGTCGAGTCCAGCTGGGCGAGAGCTGAGACACTGTAAGTACTAAGGCTCGTCCCGTTTTGCTTTCTTTCAGGACTAGACAACTCTACTTACCAGACCCAGCAAGGCCAATAACACCAGCGGTGACTGCGGACCACTTCATGATTGGTTTTTTTTTTAGAGGGATATTAAATAGACCGAAGTGACCAGGGAGCCGATACGAGTGTCTAGAAGGTGGCACCCTCCCTTTATACTAACAGGCGTCAACAGCATCGTTACATATAGGACATGGCTTCAACCGAGGGAAATTAATTTGGAGAACTGTCTCCGGAACGGCCAATACGGGTAGGCCAATATAGTACTTCTGTATATCAAGGTACCATCTAGGATACCACGCTGGATACTCTTCATGATGTAAGATCAAGGAGGTCCATCGTTGCCCCTTGCTACATTCGCTTGAAGGGGTCAACACCTATTAGCGCGGCTGAAGCTAACATGGCATAAACAGCAGATTGGCCAGAACCGGAGCAATCTTCAGCGCCAAGGATATGTTTTCTAAATGTGGTATGTTGTATACCGCAGACTTCACTACTCTGCCATCAAACTTCGGGAATGGAATTCGTCACTCCGCGTGGGGTCGCCCAGTTACAATAGCCCGAGTTGGGAAAAGACACAGTCGTAGTCTTATAATAATAGCATGTGCCCACGTAGTAGCGAGAAGAAGCCAAGAAGCGTTCGTCCCTGCATATCTATGTCATAAGTAGGACGAATTAGTTTTACCCTTCACTTGATTGGATCTTTCGGACACCTGGCAAGGATTCCCGGAGACGACATTAGCCTGAATCTTCAAATGGGTTTACTTTACCACTACGTTCCGCTCAGAATTTCTGCCAATAAATTATTCGCGAAAGAGTCCAGGCGATCTTTCCCAATTGTCGAATTAAGACAGGCATGTCTTTATCGAAGATGTCTTATACCCCTAAGTCCCCACATGGGAATCAACTTCTTAACCTGGGTTACTCCAAGTCAGCAATTTAGCCTGGAACATCATAACAAAGGCATCTGTGATATGTATCCTAGGTAGATACGTAAACAATAAGCAGATAAAATAGCTGATCCCCTTCGCCTCATACTGCCGCAGTATGACATCAGGAATAATCATAAACATGATGCTGGGTCAATGCTGAAATTGATCGAGGGTAAAGGGCTATGAGCGTAGTTTAAACTAAGAGTTATTTATATCGAAAACCTACATAAAGTCACTACGACAGCAGATAATTACACGCCATGGTCCTCTAGTAGAGTAGACAAGGTACCTAGGTATGCAGCCAGGTTTACGGTAGGTCAACATGAGAATAGATTTCATTCCCCCATCCCTTGTAACTAATTCACATTATAAGCCATAAAATAACAATTAAGAAGTAGGATTCCAAAAATAAATAGAACGACTTCATCATCTATAAGCATCTAAGCGGCTCTTCTCAACAGGTAGTTTTGGGATTCAAATTGTGAGATCGCGAGGCTTAGTCATGACACTCAGTGGCATTATAGACCAGCAGCGTCGTAGTATTATTGATATTCAACGTAATAACTATATAATGCTATGTGACGATACCTATAGCATATATAAGCCCATCGGAGACCGGTAAACGCTACCGGTCCTGGTAATAAATAGTATGTTAAGTGTCAATCTACTACAAAGCTTAGGTCGTATCCAATATAGGAAGGGCTGAAAGCGGAACCTAATCGAACACGATCAAAAGGCAAGTTAAAATTATACGTGAAGGTATCGTCTAGGTTAGGTTACGAAACCCCTGGTAGATGCAGCGAGTAACGCCGAGTACTAGGTCGAGGCGGTTAAACGAGCCACGGCGCATATGTATCGCGCCAATTTGTCGAGATGAGTCTTCTTATACTAAGCGTGCCGAGAAAGGCAAGGTTTATGCTGCCGATCTGCCATGGCGCCATCTATTGACCCGAGGCAATATCAGCCAGTCCGGCATTCCAATGAGTTCAGCTTATATAGTAGAGACGATCGTGCCGGAGGATCCCCGGAGAGCTGAAGCTTACTCCTAAACAACTCGAACATGTGAAGAGGCATGGTTTGTGGGCCACTTTGTTTACAGTATAAGAAGTTACTTGTATTAAATATAAGCTTTTAGGATTTTGATATTATAAGTGCACGTGTTAAGTCATAAGTATTCGTATAAGTCTGATTTACTTGGTCACATTTATTATAATAAATAATAATAATGAAATGATAATAAGTACGTATTACAGGCTCATATATCTCGTTTCTCAGTCTCTATAGACTTTCGCTTGTTTATGATTTCATAATCCAGGAGGAAATGCAATCCGTACCTATGTATACTGATGGCGTCCTCAGAGCTCTACAAACAGATAAAGCTCTCAGGATATTTCGGCTTATCTCCTATCTCCTAAGAGATGTATAATCACATGATTATCCCCAGCTCCAAGAAGTGGCTGCGCTCGAACTGTTCTCGTCTCGGTAGGTACCGCAGTAGCGCAGTAGCATAGTAGCGGCGCCACATAGTTAACCGCATGCAGATTAAAGCGGATTTGAACTGGATGACGTGATTCTACGAAGTATTCTGTCTTATCTTGCATTACCTACCTAGATACCCTTTGATATTCTAGATTTTCCGATATCTGCTTTCCTATCGGATCGGCTTTGATCGGAAAGACTGACTCTAACATATATCGATTTCCGTACCGATTTCCGTTCATGTGAGACATGGAAGTTCGGTATTACATCTATACATTTGTAAGTGTAAATTTATGCAGCATTAGCACCTCTCCCGTCTTGGACCGCTTGCAGAATAAGCAAAATTCCATCTTGACTTCCAGCCGGTCTCGTTCGTAAATGGTCCAACATTGTCCCTCTCGCAGGATGGCTTTTAGGATGGCTTTTGGAAGAGTTTTATTTCCAAGACAACCAAGATGATGACGATGATGATGACCGATAGGATTACACGTACAACCACACTCAAATAACCAAGTCAACCTCTTGCCTTTTATAATATAGTCTAGTCTGTCTAGTCTACAGGTAATCTTTATAGTCTAGTTCATCCCCCACTTTCACCTGCGGGACCCTGAAAATCCCTCGATTCTATTTCTAATCTTGAGGTATTGTCTACTATAGAGTCGAACAGTCCCCCCTAATATCGAATATCTAATATCCAATATCTCCTTACATTCGTCCATCACCAACTCATACCCCTCGTTCTTCGCCTACGTAGCCTCATTGTCCGTATACTATATACATTATAATATAAATCATAACATACATATTACTCTAGACAAGCAGAGAGAGAGAGAGAGAGAGAGACCGCACTTTCATAATGGGTTCCCTCCCCCCGGTCTCTAACCCGCCGCGCCGGCCCCTCCACGATTCCATCCCTCCTCTAGTCCTGGGCACCGCTACCTTCAACACGCAATACGTTCCAAACCCCTACGATCTACCAGCTATCTCTATTGTTTCGCGTGCGCTCGACCTCGGCGTCCGCGCTTTCGATACGTCACCGTACTATGGGCCATCCGAGTTGATATTGGGTGATGCACTAGCTCATCCCTCCGTCGCCACGGCATATCCTCGCTCCTCTTACTTCCTCGTTACTAAAGCCGGCCGCATCGCCTCTGACGTCTTCGACTATAGCCCCGCCTGGGTCCGGTACTCGGTGCTGCGAAGTCTAGAGCGTCTGCACACCACTTATCTGGACTTGGTTTATATGCATGATGTCGAGTTCGTCTCACCCCCTGAGGTGCTAGCCGCCGTGCGCGAGCTGCGTCGTTTACGCGCTGAGGGCATCGTTCGCTACGTTGGCATCAGCGGTTACCCCGTCGAGAAGCTGTGCGCCCTCGCTGAGATGATTCTCCTTGAGACGGGAGAGCCTCTCGATGCTATATTGAGCTATGGCCATTATACCATACAGAATACAACATTGGGTACTTCCGCTATGGCTCGGTTCGAGAGTGCGGGAGTCGACGTCGTCCTCAATGCCAGCATGCTTAATATGGGCCTGTTAACTACGAGAGGCGCAGCTACCGGACCCTTAGCCTCGTGGCATCCGAGTCCGGAGGGATTGAGAAAAGCATGTCAGGATTTGGTATCTATCGCGGCAGATGCGGATGAGAAATTGGAGGTTGTCGCTATCCGGTGGGCATTGGACAACTGGTCAAGAATCGGCGCATCTAGAGGTAGCCATACACGAAAGCTATCGGCTGGGGACCGAGTCGGCGTAAGCGTCATGGGCATCTCGAGCATCCCTGAACTAGAAGAAACATGCCGTGTATTCCAGAGCGTAGTAGAGGGTCTCGAGCCGGAGACTTCTGATATCGAACAGTTGAAACAAAGGCAATGGAGCTTGGATCGTCGTCAGAAGATACAAGGGATAGTAGAAAAGATGTGGGCAGTCCTAGGCCAGTGGAAGGACTACAGCTGGACCAGTCCCGAGCCTGGGTTCGTCAATGCGAGAAAGCCTGCTGATATCGGTGTTACGCCCAACGACGGGATTCTTGTCAAGTATGCCGCCAAATCTAATGTGAGTGTGAACATTGAGGAGTTACCGTTATCCGTTATTTAGGAGGTAACCATACAAATATACCTACCTCTTATCATAATGCACGAAAATCTTTCGACACGGAAATCCGCGCGGGGTTAACATGATATAACTCTAATAGCGCTATAAACACGCATTATAACACAAGTGATGATTGTAGTTCTACCCAAGTGCTTCCATATGTTGAACGCCTTAGGTACTATTACACACAATGCTACCTAGGTAAAGTTGACTACCAGGTAGTTACCTGCGTAGTGGTCAAATGACTCCCATTTACGACGAGTGATTCTATTCACTTCTTACATCTAAGTTAGCTTTTCTAGGTCAGTATAGCCAGAGTTGCCACTACATGCTATGGCGATGTCGACTATCATTTGCAACGAGGCCTAGTACATAGGAGTAAACAGAGTTGCGCTGGGTTACTTAGACTGAGGGATTAAGCCCCCTTGTACTTCATCGATCTGGCTCCGGGGAATTAACTTATATCGCTTGTGAATGTCAACCATCTATGATACAATCCTCAACTCCGAACTAGAGAAAGTCAACAGTGCCTGCCTCCCCGTTAATGCAGATATTCATGATCTTCAGTCCCATTTATCACCCTGACCGGAAACCGCCCCTGCAGCGAGAATTTAATGATGGCGAAAAAAAAACATTTTCTATCGTGCGACCTCTTGCGGCTTATCCGCCATTGTAACGTGTCCGATTTGCTTAGAATCCCGGTCGTCATCGCCAGCACGCGCTGGGGTCTCCGGGGTGATCATCAGTTGCGGCGGAGCAGTAGATTCTCCTTTCTCTCCTTCCGCGTTCTGGTTGCTTTGGAGGGTATCAAGTATGGGTAAACTTTCTTTCTTCTCTCCTCCCTCTTTGACCGGATGGTCTGCGACATGTTCTATATGTTGGCCGTGAGCTTCTTCGGCCTCCGCTGATTTACTTCCCGGGCTCGCTTCTTCGCTTCCGGGTGACTGGGCCTCGCCATCTAGGGGAACACCAACCATCTCCGCTAAGCTTCTAAAGTTGAACATGGGTTCCGAGTTTGCGTTATCGCCCTCCTCACTGCGCGCAGCTAAACTAAGGCCGCTGGATCGGGGATCTTCGCCGTCGGTATTGAGATGCATACCTGTATAACTAGCCGGTGTACTTTCAACCCCACTAGAGCTGACAGAGCTGGCGTTGCTCATCTGACGAAGATGAGACGATCCTCGGGGAGGCTGCGAAGGAACGGGAATCGGTAGAGACGCGACGCCAGAACCGCTTGATTGACCATCTTCATTTTCACTACGATCGACTGCTTTCCCTTTGCTGCTAGCCGGCGAAGTCAAACCAGGGTTGAAGACTGGGCTCGTAGCTCCGCTAGTAGCTTGAGAAGCTACGCTGGTTTCCGTGCGCAAGTTACTGGCAGCACTATTACCTCGCTTTCGCCCGAATCCCAGACTAAGAGAGCTCGCGCTCGCACTACTACCACCGCCTCCGTACACCTCCCCCTTCTTTTTCGCAGACTTGCGTTCCTCCTTCTCTCGCTTTTTTGCTTCTTTACGGGCTTCTTTATCTGCTTTCTTTCGTCGCTCCTCCTCGTCCGCTAGGCTTAACCTTATTGCCTCCGCCATCATTAGGTTTTCGAGGTGTGCGGCATCTATCCGTTCTCGGTTCGGGGCAGCCCGGCTTGAGAGAGTGCGAGGCCCTGGTTCAGGACCCGAGGGAACATCAGCCCCGCCATCGTTTGGTTGGAGGTTGGAATTATTGCCTGGACTCTCGTTCCCCCGATTGTTCCCTGCATTCCTACGGCTAAAGCGAGATGACCGACCGAAGATCGTACGGGGTTCTTGATTTCCCATTACAAAAGCAGCGTGGTGTAGAGCATCTGCAGCTGCTGCCCTCCGACGTTGTTGCGCACGAGCCGCAGCTAGTTTCGTAGACCAGTCGGGCCGGATGCGGTCAGTAGTGATAACTCCCGGCGCGTTGGCAGAAACACTCTGCGTTCGCCGGCGGCTAGCATTGGCAGATGTAGTCACCGGTGGCGAAAGGCTTGAATTGAGAGAACTCGAAGATGACATAGCCGTGCTCATAGCACCCAGTGTAGTATTGTTGAATGCATACGTTAATCCGCGGCGGAAAGGGGGAGGCTCGTATGTCACGCCAAACTCCGTCTGGGTACAGTACGGACATCTGGCCGGCTCCATGATAAGCTCGCCTTCATGCTCCTCGGGGTTAGGCGGCGCCTGACCTCCTTCTTCGTCGGCGTGGTGCTCGGGAAGATGCGGATCGGGACGTTTAATCTGAACGAAACATTCGCTGCAAATAATTTGGCAGCAGCAGCGAGTGCGGTTGAGGTACGGGGGATAGTACATAAGACAGAGGGGGCACTCAATTCCCTCCTTGTACAGAAAGACCTCTAGGGCCTGACCGTTGACGAATGGGTCGTGGGGTAAATTAATCTCGCGTGGTGTAATAATATCCGTATGTGAACTATTTCGAGATATGTTAAGAGCTGCTGCCAGAGATTTTTTATGAGGCTTGAAGGGCGAGTTAGTTCTCGGGATACTGGGGGATGTAGGAGAAGGCAAAGCTGAGCCCGGGTTTGAACCAGGGTTGTCAGAGGCGATTGAAAGGGTCCGAGGGCCCATCGGAACGGTAAGGTTCTGTGTTGAAGTACCGGGGGAATCTGGTGACCTAGGCTGCGGGATGAGGTGCTCGGGGACTTCGTCAGCGGGAGGGATCTCGAGACCGCGAGCTGCGGCGATTATCTGGTGTTCGGCCCAGTTCTCCTTAAAATCATCCAGTCCACGCCAAAACGGCGCTATCTTCCTCTCGATCTGTCACATTCGGTACTAGATTAGCTGGAGACTGGAAATTGACCCGAGCCGGCCGGTAGGAACAACATCGCTCACCTGTAATTGGCGTACTACGGGCTTGCTAAAGTCCTCGGAGGCGGTATATACACCCATTGTCACCAGGTAGCCCCCGTCTACGTTTTCCTCTTTCATACTACGCTCGCGCTCCTTGATCCGGACAACTCGTTCTCGTTCCAACCTCCGAGCTTCCTTCTCCTGCTTTGTCTCTCGATGTTCAAAGGGGGCATCTTGCTGACGCGAGCTCGACGAGCCACCGAAGGATAGGCCTATGCCGCTCAAGTCTGGTCGACTAGCACGTCTCGATCGATCAGGAAGCTCTCCATGGTAGCCGGCACCGGTAGAACTTCCACCAGGATCCCCACGGGTCCCATGAGCTCCCATACGAGTGCCGCCCCTCGCATCTTTCGTATGTGTATTGCCCATCTTTTTTTTTATAGATGCGCCGGAATCCCTCAACTGACGATGCAATGTGTGTAAATATATATGGTCCGATGATCTTCGCACGATGGGGATCGGCAGAGGGGCGTAGGGGCGTAGGGACTACGGCCACAAATGACCAGCGGGGATTTAGTTTATCGGCATACAGAATGTTGAGTATTGGACTAGTGAGGAAGTTGGAAACGCGCCAGATTTCGTCCGTATATTAATATTGCAATTGATGATTGCAAATAAGTAGGATGGGTTTATCATATACTATCCTATCGAACTGTTAGGATGTGGCTCTAGAGATAAAATATGGTAAGCAGAAAGAGATACGCAGGTAACTGGTCTGTGGGCTGACGGCCATCACAGATACAGACACCAGGACGAAAGTCAGCCTACTTCCAAGCCAAAGGTGGATGTCGTCAGTGGTAGTACTAGCAACGCATGATTTCGAGAGTATCCAGTAACATTGACTCGGAAACCGTTCGAGGATACCAAAGACTTGATGCGTCACTGAGCCAGGGTTCAACAACTAATCCGACTCTATGCGTTGGTGTAGCAAACAATGGCTTAATCCCGAATGAATGATAGATAGGCATCGATATTGGACGGAGGCCCCAGGAATGTGTGCATAGATGAATGCGCGGGTGTGTATTGTAGGATATATTCTAGACACAGGGCTGGCTGGACTGGGCTGGACTGGTTGGTTACCTTTTTAGCTTGGCTTAGAGACGTAGACCAAGAAGATCTTAGACCTTAGACCTTAGGACGAGTCGGAATCGCTAGATTCAATGTGCTAAGAGCTGGAACTCTTGGGCTATCTTGAACTCTGGGACTCTGGATTTCGGAAGATTTGTGAGATTGTCTAAGCTGGGAAGCGAATGACGGCTTCGGGTTCGGCCACTTCTTTATTCCCTCGCGGGAAAAGAAAACGAATGATCAGAGTGCTAGATTAATTCTTGAACTGAGTATTGAAAATAGTCACGCTAGACCTGCTTTCCACTACGCCGTCCTGGCCAACTAGAAGGTAAGAGAATAAATGATCCGACTCCGAGGGCAACTAAATGAAAGGCGAACTTGGAAATGGATTATGATGAAGTAATGTTCAAATGTTTCGAGGTGGGGGGTGCGCGATTGTTGTCAATGTATTTCGTACTTTACTATACATACATCCATGTACCTACCGCACTTTCCTCAGTTAGGTACTTCATGTACAGTTGGTACCTGAATGTATGTATCACTTAGTAGCCCCATATATGCCGCGTTGAGGTTGTAGGTAGGTTAGGTACATATAGTGTATGTACCTAACCTACCTACGTCCATGTCTTAGGTACATATTGACCCACCTGCCAACCTACAAACCTCCCCGCGAAAAATCTCACAGTGCTGAGGAATCGACGACACAAGCTTCAGGGCGCATGCATAAGGTTCGTCCCTTTCCTCTCTACTACCTATGTCGAGTTATACTAAATAGCATCGTTACGATTTTTAATTTAACAACCCCCACGTGTGTGAGATTATAAATCTATAGCCTTTCACTTATATGCACGTATGCTTCCGGTATCCTCTAGGTTAGATGCCATTCTAATAAGAGTTGCCGGTGCCAAGCTCTTTAACCATCCATCCCTCATACGACTTAGCATTACGTACCACCTATGTTGGGGAACGCCATCTCGATTTATAGGTAAACTACCTACCTAGGTACCTAAGGTACGCAGCAAACAGCAAGGCATCCACCAGTTATCATGATGTCCAAGATTCTTTGGTTACCCATCCCCCCTGATGAGCCTCCTTATCGACAGCTAATCACAAGCTTTCATTCCAATGTCATGTGCCCACCATTTACCCATTCAGTGATTATATTACTAGGGCTCAAGGTCATTCTTCAAGTAACGATATATAAGTTCACCACCATATCAGACCTTTAATCATCTACATAGGTACCTAATATATATATATATATATATATCCAACACCTACTAGTTGGCAACCTAGAATCACGCTATTCGTCTACATCTCTAGGTCCATTCTCCCTAAAATACTCCTCATACTCCTCCCAAGTCATATGGGGAAACTCGGTTGGTCGTGTAATAGGTACGAACGACATGCCTCGCCTTTCAAATTCTCCTAGCCTCTCTCTTGTCTTTTCCTTGGTATTGTTCACGCTGTATACTCTGATCCGATGAGCGCTGCTCGTCACATGCAGACCCCAATTCCACGTATTCCTAACCTCGGTCGGTTGAGTGTTGAGGCTGTTATCCCAGCACCGTACTACAATCTCTATCCACCCTTCAACATCGCAAGGCAACCACGTGTGCCAGATGCGCCAAGCGAACTTGTGCTTAGGGCTTAGATTTTCCGTCGGTACAGCATACCACGAGAATCCACCGTCGGCGCTGACCTCGACTCGCTCGGGCCAACGGCCACCCCCTGAGTACGCCCATCCTTTAACTTCAATTTTCCCCTCGTGTAGTACGACCTGTTTATTCCAAGGCGACATGATAGCGCTGCTCACGGGCATTTCTTGTATCTGAATTCCATCGATCCAACGTTGGTTATGCTTGCCTACTTGTTGGTTGAAGTATAGGTACTCTCTGCTCTGCACCGGGGCTCTCGTCGGCTCCGGCATTGCGGTTATGCGATATAACCACTTGACACTCCTAGCACCTATATAGCCCATCACTACTGCTCTGACTGGTGCGCCGTGGATCTTGGGAAGAGGTTCCCCATTCATTTCCCAGACGAGCATAACCTCGTGAGATTTAACCTTGGAATAAGGCACGCTGATGGCGTAGTTCATGACCTCGTTCGTTTTGAAGTACGTATCGGCACCAACGAGCTCCAGATGCTTTGCACCATCTTCAAGCCCGCCGCAATACTTTATCACCTTCTTAAGTGACACTCCCACGTATTTTGCTGTCCCGATGGCTCCCTCCGCCCAAGGGGCATTGATCATTTCGTCTCCTTCGCCAGCGTACAAGCCTATCTGCTCGATTCGCCGAGTACCGCTGCACTGAATAGTTACTAACCTCTCCATGCGTGGAAACCGGCTCTCGTCCTGAAGGTCCGACAGCGTTAACTTCTGGGGCGTCTTTACCAGGCCATCTAGACGGAGAAACCACGCGGACGGGTCGATGGACGGGATGCCACCGTGATTGCGGATAAAGTGTAGAGGATTCGGTGTGATCGGCTGGGCAGTTACGAGTTTTTTAGGTGGTTCGCCGTTGTAAGGGAACTGGAGGAGATGCAGCATATCCGGTGACTTTTCTTTCAGCACGATAGCCCAAGATTCTTCTGGAACTACTGCTAGACGGCCGCCAATGGCTCGATGCCATAGTTTCCAGCGGATTCCTACTCAGACGAAGATCATTAGCGTATTAGTATGATAAGAGTATATGAGGATAGAGCAAAACTTGCCTTCAAGAACTGGATTGGTACCAGGAATGGGTGCCAACTGGAATTCGGGTGGCGGAGGGAAGGTTTGAGAGACGAGAATCTCATGCGCCCTGCGCTTCTTGTCCGGGTAATCTTCCCATTCAACATAGCTTATATAGGTAGGTAGTCAGAACAACTTGATTCTCCAGATTTGAGATTTGGAAGGGCTATAAACTTACCCATCCCAGCCAACCAATTCGTCGACAGCTAGTTTACTATCGAACTTTTTCGGGATTGGCTGGATCGCTCGTTCCCAACCTGTAACATCGCCATTTACCTCGGTATGCTTCGTTTGGTCAAGCATATGCAACTCTACTCCTACTAGGCCCTGCTCAAGCTTCCACTCATCGCTAGGCTAGCAGGTTTTGGTTAGGAAATACTTATTACGATTAATTGTCTATCCAGGTACCGACCTGAAAATTGTGAACAGCCTCACGCTGCGGGATATCAGGCTGCATTTTGAAGAAGAATTCACAGCCGTATAGGTTATAGGCAAACCAAGGAAAGGAAATCAAGATATATATAGGGGTAACTAATAAGACGCATAGCTTAATTGTTCAAGATTATAAGTAAAAAGAAAGCATTTGCAATAGCTTAGGATTCATGTATCTATATATCAATTTGTGCTATCAAGTGCTGACTGAGCGCCCATGACGATTCGAGCGTAGGGAGATGAAAACGACGTAAAGATTCGTCATACATAATCGACCTGCCATTTGTCAAAGCTAGGTATGTCGTATCATAATCCCCAAGATCTGTTAACCTTTAAGCGTTAGGTAAGTTCATGGCATAGATTTGTGCTTGCGACAATATGAATGTTGTAGTCCTTGAAGAGAGATCCAGCTTTATATACCTAAAGATAAGTAAGTAACTACCTAGGTATATTTTCGGCACTCTTTTTCTTTTTATAAGCCAAGGGCCCGGGTGTGTCGTACATTTAAGAGATCATGTACCTACCTTAATGTAAAAGGCATAGGTACATGTACATATTGAATGTACCCAAGTGAGATACAAGATGATATCAGATACCAGATACCAGCCGTAAGACCACCTAATGTAGAAGTGGGCAGCTGGCAACTATTAAAGCTTAGGTAAATAAATGCATGGAACCCCGCCTTCTTTAGGTATTTGTCCCGCAGTCGCGCTCAAGGTTAAGAAAAAATCGAGAATTTACCTATTAACATTTACATTTTAACCAACAAATATATTCGAAGGAGCATGGCAGCAAACAGCATAGCCGACGATGCCCTTGAGGCTTTAAAGTCTGTAGTCCAATCTACAACAAGCCTCATATCGCAACTTGAAGCCCTCCTCCATTCGATAGCATTAAACGAAGCGTCTTCAACAACAACAACTACTACTACAACCCCGCCATCGTCATCATCGTCGCCGAATCCCGTGTCAATCGATCCTCTATCCCTAGCTCACGACTCAGCAACCTTAATAAAGGCGCATACAACCAAATTATCTCTTCTCATTATAAATGAGCCGTTCACGCCCTCCGCCACATCCAAAGTCCTCCGCGAGCTAGTCGCAGGTCCAATACCAGCTTTGGCTTCTGCCGTTCAGGTGTGCGATGTCGACAAGTACACCTTAGTAGCTCGCCAAGATCTCGCATGGCGATGCTATCGTGTACTGAAGGAGCTAAAGAATCTTATAGGGATCATACCTCTAGACGGAAAGATTCTGGCTGGTACACAGAAAAACGGGGCTAAGGGGGATAGAGGTAGCTTGGCCGCCACAGGTGTTATCTGGGCCGCTTGTGACGATGTAATCCTGCTGAAGAAGCTAGGAATTGCAGGATTACTTGTAAAAAAGGTGGAAGAATATAGGGATACGCTAAAAGACATACTTGAGGAGCTCAAGGAATATAGTGAAGAGGTTGATGAAGACGACGATGACGATGGTGATGCCGACGAAGCGGAAGAAGGCGGAGTTAACAGCGTCACAGACCAAATGCAAAACACACACATCTCGACACAGGAGATGCTCGACGATCTTATGAATCCTCGCCACATTCCAAGGGGCGACCCAGACAAAATCCGGGACCGGCTTGGATCTTGCCTAAAGCGACTACGCTTGACCACTTTGCTCTATACGGCTATCATTAAGAGGCGGCTGAAATTAATTCCGCCAATACCCACGACGACGGCGCAATTGTCAGTCACAAAACGTCTTGATGAGGTATTCCCCGTATTAAAAAGACTACCGCATCGATTTGGCGAGGTTGCTTGTGCCTTTTACGAGTTAGATCGCAACTCTATAGATCGCACGATGGACTCTTGCTTCTTTGATGCATTTGCCGCGTCAGAAATGTTAATGAAGTCGTGGGACGGCCAGAGAGACGAGTTTACGGAATGGGCAGATAAATTCCAAGTTGGCATTAAAAAACCGGACTAAGGAACTGTATCACTGCTGATATATAGACATGCTGAAAAAAAAATATATACATTGCTCGTCAAGACGGACTCAAAAAGGAACTTTTCCCAAAACAAGAAGAGATTATATCACGAAATCTAATGCCGATAAAATGCAGATAAAATGCCGTAAGCTCGCGCCGATACGCTCTCGAAACGAAACGCTTATAGTTGAATTGCGACGGAGTTGAAGTTGACCTATTCGATCGTTAGTTTAAGGACGTTGGGATGACTTCGTTTTAACTAGAGGGACTTACATGTCCTGTAGCGGGACAATTGTTCGAGATTTCGGGACCCGTTGTCGATTTGCCGTCGATGGTGACGGTGACGGCACCGGTCTTTCCATCGAAGGGAACTTGGTAGAAATAAGCCTTACCGACGGAACGCAATGGGCTCACGGATTGGCTTGCACCGCCGACAGAGACGGTGATGTCCTTGGGAGAGTTAGATAGCGCAATAACCGAAATAACATCCTGCGTTCCGCCCGCTGCCGAAGCGCTTCCGCCCTGGCCCCAGACGGTACCTACGAATAAATGTTAGCACATACCGTCAAGTAACGGCGAATATGATTATTCCTTACCGCCATCACCGCAGATAGTTGCGGGCGTAGTTCGGTACCATGCGACAGCTCCTTCGGACGGTAGAGCAACATCTGCGTTACCAGTCTTGTAGGCGTTGATGAAGTAAGGCAATACGAAACGGAAAGCTGAGTGTCCGAAGCCGTTGATGTAACTCTCAGCACCGCTCACGATCTGGGCCGCGATAGGGTCGTTGATGTAGCTGGACTCGCCATAGTCGTTCCCTATTCGAATTAGCCTCCTGCTAAGAAACCTCAGTTGCTAGCAGACGCGATATGCTTACAAGTAATAATCTCGATGTATTCTGGCTGAATCTCCAAAACCTGCGCCCAACGGTCATACCAAAGAGAGTCGCTGGATGAGTACCAGTTCTTGTTGTATTGCGGGAGGTCTATGTTTAAATCAGTTCCCAAGCCTGAGCTGAGTCGGGTCCATGCCCAGATAAGTTTCCACTCATACCAGTATAGAAGTAAGGGCTGACACCCATCATGTACGCCTTGCCCTGAAGGGACGACTTGTAGGCAATATCGTTACCGGTGTTGATCGAGTTCTCGTTCGCGTTGGGCCACGCACCCCAGTTAACTATACCGTGTAAGCTACCAAAGCAATTGCAGGGTGGTAAGTAAGAGATATCACTTACAAGCACCATCAATCTTGTCGAGCTTGCTTCCGACGCCAGCGGCACCTAGTGAAGACCAGTCGGGAACCACTGCACCGTTACAAATTAGCATTGTAAACCAGCAGAAAATCATCATCACATTAATTAATATCATGATTCACTTACAGAAGATGTCTCCCGTAGAGGAACGCACATTAGCCCAGTTGTCAGACCAGTCAGGCCCTTCGAAAGTCGAGACGAATGGCTTTCCGTTGACCTTAAGCTGGCTACCAGCATCCTTGTACTGGTTGACGAGCGCAATAACCTGGTCGGTATTCCAGGAGCTAGCAGCCATGTCGAAAGACAAGAACAGGTTGAAGCCGTTGGCTGCGGCGGTATCGTACGCCAGCTGCAACTGCTCGCCGTTCCACGAGTCGGCCGACCCGATGTTCAGTGCGAAACCGTCGATGCCTGCCGACTTGGCTTCCGTAATATCCTTCTGCCATTGGTCCCGGGACTGTCCGCTCGTCAAACCCACCATGTAGTGAGCAAAGACCTGACGGCCGTTACCCTGTCTCGGGAGAGTCACGCAGGCTACGGCGGCGGTGTTGGCGAGCAGCGCAACTGCTGCCGCGATGTTTAGACGCATTTTCAAAAAAGAACAAGCACTCGGGCCTGCTAGATAAACAATATGAAGAAAGGAAGAGACGATGTTGCTGTGAGGAAACGATCAACAACCGTCAAAACCTGGGGTTCGTGACGATATATATTTATATAAATATATGTATTTATTTAAGAATCCAGTATTTTATATGCAGTACATGCAGGTCCTAAATTTGGATCCAGCTCCTGCTTTAGCTTAGGTGACATTGCAAGGCGGGCTATGCTTAGGGCTATCAGGGCTACCGTGCCGGGGTGGTGGATTGCGGGAATACACCGACATTGGCCGCTATGAGCTAGCGATGTTGCTGATGCCATCACCGTCCCCTCGTGCCGCCGACTTTCACCTGTAGAATATAAGCCAAGCTTCGTAAACGTCTCATCGGAAGACACAAACGTATCATATAAACCAGAGCATATTGAGATGAGTAAGATGAAGACTTCGGGATTCTCAGAAGAGATACCTAGCTAAGTTTAGGTGAGAAGAACGGTCTGGCAAAAGCAATAATCGCCCTTTCTGCTATATCCACATGCATTTATCGCTTATTCTATGTATTGATATTTTGGGCTATTTGGTCACTAGGAATATGTCCCTATGTAAGTCAGACTATGGGCCATGAACGAACAAGGTAAGGATAGAAACACACGATGTCTATGTAAACAATGAAGGATTTTAGCAGCTCAGCTCGGCACCGGTTGCTCCTGATAGCTACTAGCTTAATGGGGCTCCTCGCGATATGTTACCTGGTGTGAGATATACAGTGTCAAAGCATTTTCACATTAAAAATATTGAGAAACGCCAGTCCCTATCCGAAGTAAGGTCTATTAGTCGCGGCTCGTTGATGAATCATTAGAATCATGGCATATGGTAACCACCGTCCTTCTTTAGTAATAAATGCCGAGGATGAAGGGTAGAAAGAGAGCTCCTCATACAAACTAAATCGACATCCTCACTAACTATCTAGTTTAGGTTGTATATTTTGGTGGTATGTTTTGAGTACAGTGGTCCACTCCTTCGATCAGCCGCATCCAAATACAATACATATATGGCTTAGCTTAGTAAATGTTTGAGAGATTTGGCGGAGTAGATGGTCCAGCTCGGGGATAGGAGTTAGATGACTTTTATTCGCTGACGCCTGCACACCCCGCGTCACGATTTGGGAAGGTTGGTAGCGAAGAGTTATTTATATCGACCGCGGCCCCATCGCGGTCGAGTGATCTTCAGATTTATGGATGAAACGGGTTGCCCCTTATTATATGTATTATTAATAAGTAGGTGTATCCGCATACATACCAGTATATAACGTAGGGCTACGAGGTGTCGTGTCGTGTCGTGTCGAGATTGGGATGCCCAATGCCCAAGAGGTAAAGATCCAACTCCCTATTTAAGTAACGACCTCACGTTGTGGCTTTCCGCTTTCCAATCTTTGTGGCTATGTATCTCCCCCCTCTTCCCCCCCTTTTCAATATTTTCCCCCTTGAAGCTACATTAGGTATTGCTTCTTCACTTCTCCACTTTCGAAACCCTTTCATTTCCGTCATCGTAGACGCCATCACGAGACGAGGACAACTTACAAAAGTCCATGCCTCCATAATAAATAGTAGGGTCTTGCTTCCTATATTGCCAATTATTTGGGTTAATGCATTGCTAACGTCAGTCGTTCGACTGACTCTACGTCTACATAGTGATATCGTTAGTTCTCATCATCGTGCGTCTTTTCTTTATTTTCCCAGTCTGTGCTTCCGGTGGGATGATCATGTTCTAGAATTATCGAGCTTCCAGAATAGATCTCTGAGAATCTAGATAGATGGCTTCTTCTCTTTATGTGCTAATGAATTAGACTCTACGGATCTCTTGTTAAATAATTCCGTCAATCATGATGTGCCCATCGGACGCTTTACCCGGTTTCTAGCATCAGTCCCGCCTCGTAGCGTTGCTCCGTCTTCTTGATTTGTCTAATTCGCCGATACATCACCTGCCAGGAACCGCTTGAGGCCCTTCGCCTTAATGATACCCTGTTCTTTGTTTCTCCTCACACATACCTTGGCTAATTCCGTCAAATCGTCAAGTCAAGATCTTGCAATCCCGGCCGCATCTCATTTAAGGGTCTTGTCTCGGTCTTGGACTGAACCGAGATAATTCAAGTGCGTTTTGTATTTTTGCGCATTTTCAAGGGGAGGGACCAATATCTTAAGAGATATATATATCACATATGGGGTAGGTAATAGTAATTTAGTAATTGGTAGATGTAGCTATAAGTTAATCGATCTCCCGATCTACATTGGAGTAGCTGTTGGCTGTTGCTGTCGCTGTTGCTGTTGCTTGGTCTAGTCTTGCATCCTGCGATAATAGACCAACATGATGCTTCACTTATTCCTTCTATCTGTGTGCGTTTTCGCCTCTTCGGTGTTTGCCGCGTTCGGCTTCACAAAGTCCGGCAGCAATTATGTTATCGATGCTGGTTCGAGCAATCCGTTAATCTTCACGGTGGACGGCGGTAGTTGCGATATTACTTCGATCAAGTATCGTGGCACTGAGCTTGCTGAGGGTGGCACACAACTATCATCTGGCCTCGGTTCCGCTACCGTCAAGGTTGAATCCGTTACAGCAAGTATGTTATTAGGTCCAAAAGATACATATACGCCTTCGACTCTTTCTTACTTTCTATATAGGTTCCGTCAACTACGTGAAGGTGACCTGCACCACCTCGACCCTGACGCATTACATGGTGGTTAAGGAGGGAGAAAGCAATGTCTACTTGGCTACATACATCAACGAAGAGCCTTCCATAGGCGAACTGCGCTTTATCGCCCGCTTGAAGTCTTCTGTGCTGTCCGAAGAGTACCCCTACGGCAAAGTTTCAACGACCGCGGGCAGCTCTTCTACCGTGGAGGGATCCGATGTCTTCGTTGTAGACGGAGAGACACGATCAAAGTTCTACTCAAGCACTCGTTTTATCGACAAGGACGCGCAGTGTGTATACGGTGGCTCCGATGTCATTCACGTATGCGTGTTGGCGCCGCACCCCGAATCCTCATCCGGCGGTCCATTCTTCCGAGATATCGAATCGAACAACGCCGGATCCGCTACTAACCTCTACTGGTATATGAACAGCGGCCATGTCCAGACCGAAGCCTTCCGAACCAACGTCCTGCACGGACCTTATGTCATGACCTTCACGCGATCTGGTGTCCCCAGGCTCCGCGATATCGACACTTCCTTCTTTTCGGGACTGAGTGTCACCGGCTACGTCGCCGAGTCCGGTCGTGGTTACGTCTCCGGCACCGCTTCCGGCATTGCAAGCAGTTTCCAGATCGTCGTGCACTGGTTCAACTCCGCAGCTCAATATTGGACTATTGCTTCGTCCAACGGTGCTTTCAACTCCCCCGCGATGAAGCCCGGTACCTACACGATGGTATTATATCAGGGAGAGTACAAGGTTGCCACTGCAACTGGCGTCTCTGTCAGCGCTGGTAAGACCACGTCGAAGAACATCGCTAGCACTGAGACATCGCGCACTTCGCTCTGGAAGATTGGAGAGTACGATGGCCAGCCCACCGGATTCCTTAATGCGGACAAGTTCCTCCGAATGCACCCATCCGATAGCCGTATGACAGCTTGGACGCCGGTTACTTACACCGTCGGTTCCTCATCTCTCAACCAGTTCCCCATGGCGCTCTTCCAGACCGTGAACAACCCTGTGACTATCAAGTTTAACTTGAAGTCTGCTCCCGGAGCTGCCACTCTCCGGATCGCAACCACTTTATCATTCAGCGGAGCTCGCCCTCAAGCCAAGGTTAACTCGTGGACCGCAGCGGCCCCATCGTCGCCGACGAAGATTGACAGCCGAGGTGTAACCCGTGGAGCGTACCGGGGTCTAGGCGAAGTCTACGATGTCAGCATCCCTTCAGGGACTCTCGTTGCGGGTGACAATACCATCACGCTCACCTCCATCTCAGGCAGCAGCGGCACTACCTTCTTAAACCCCAACTTTGTAAGCATAACATATCGATTCCTGTTCTGATCGTATTTGAACTAACGTAAATGTTTATAGATCTTTGACGCCGTTGAGCTCTTCACATGAGCCCCTTGGCAACTTCAGAGACTAGTACTATTAATAAATATGTATATATTGATCGTATAAACTATATTCTTGCCAAAATATTTGTTGTAGCACTCTCAAGTTCAATAAGTGAAGTATAGGCTATAGCCTCGTGGTAAATGGAACAGGTACCGTTGATAATATAAATTCAATTCATTCTTGACTGTATCGCCAGTACACGAGCTTTAACCCTCGTCGTTTTCTATGATATAAGACCAGGCCAAAGCAGATAAAGCTATAGCTACCAGGTATAACCACCACACAAGCCCGATAACACCCTCCTCGACGCCCATGGCGAACACGTAACCACCTACGGCGGGCCCAATGGCGCGTGCCAGGCTCGCCAGCATATTGCCAGCACCGTGTATAGTCCCCAGGACCGTCTTCGAGGGTGCGGATTCAGTTAAGAGAATCACAGTGCTGGGTATAGCCATAGTACGTGCCATAATCTGGACGCACACAACGAACCCTAAGAAAACCCAGCGAGCTCCATCCTCTCCGCTACCCGCTAGTAGCGATAGGTACGGCGCCGCGGCGTACGTAACTGGGAACAAAAACAGCGCGATTCGAAAGACGCCGCGGGTACCGATGCGCGCCTGCAACCGTGGATATATAAAGAGCTGCAGGAGGATACCGCCGACGCCGAAGATCGAGAGCCATATGCCGATAGTAGATGAGCGTAATCCCAACCCTCCCGCAAAGGCGAAGAATGTAGCCTCGCTGTTGTCGACCGGAGGGCTACTTAGATAGACGGGGAAGATGTGCATGAAGGCTGAGTTGTGTAGCGGGAGCAGTCCGAACGAGACCAACGCGCACACCACCCTACGCGTCCAAATACTCCGGAAAGGAAGATTACTACGGCCGATAGGTGTCGTTGTTGGTAGAGGCTTCTCGATCTCTTGCTGGGTTTGACCCAGGAAAGTATCCTCACTGCTGTCTATCCTCACGTATTCCTGCCTTTCTTCCTTTCGCCGTAGACGCTTAGCCCAACGCATAATAGCCGCTCCGATCTTGAGCCCAATATCGCTCTGGTCCTCCTTACCAGGAAGGGTTTCTTTGAGACCACCTGCTGCTAAAATCAGAGACGCAGCTAATATGGCGGCGTTCAAGAGCGCAGGTAACGCGTACGGGTATTCGAGGGCCCAAGCCACGCCATCAGGATTCCGACTCGTATTCAAGACCCCGTCCGGCCCAAACAGCCACTCCAGGTTAACAACAGGTTCTGCTAGACTTCCGCCCAAGGCCAGGCTAGCCACCATACCGGCGTTAAATACCAGAGGCAGCAAGAGAAAAGCTTTGGTCTGATACTTGCGCTCGCGCACGACTTCGGCCGTCACGGTGCGCATTATACCAACATTCCCGTTCGCAAGACCCGCCAATATCCTCCAGAACAGCAGAGCGCCAAACGACCGGGAGAACCCGAACCCAACGTTCGCCAGCACGGATACCGCCAGTCCGCCTACGATCGACAGTCGCCGCCCATGCTTATCCGACAGCCGGCCCCACGGCAGACTCACGAGAAACTGCGCCAGCGGAAACGCGGCTACCAGCAACCCGGAGAACTCGGATATACGCGCCGCTGCTGCATCGGCAGTTTCCTGAGGCTGGCCATCGTCGCCGGCGCCGGAAGGGTATGGGGTTGCGGGTGGGAGGACAGAGCGTACGAGGTAGAATATATACGGTAGTAGACAGACGTTGGAGAGCGGCTCGGATAGACGGCAGAGAGATAGGATGAATAGCTGGTCTTTGTTAGGTAGATCTCGCCATCGGACTTCCGTAGGCTTCGGCGGTGCGGTTTGCTCTATGTTTGTTTGCTGGCCACTGGTATTTTCGCGGGCCGTGTGTGCGGCGATTCGGATTTCGGAATCGAGGTCTTGTGGTTGGTGATATATAATTAGCTTTTTGTTATTACAACAATATCCTCCTGTCTCTCTCTCTCTCTCCTACCTACTACTTACCGTTTCCCGTGGAGAGCAATCTCTCGGCTGCTTGCATATCCCGACCCATATTGACGTTTGTATCGGTTTGGAGAGCTTGGATGGTAAGAAACCACTCAGCTCTAACACCACTATTGTTTGTCCAGTTTTATAAACATGGCTACTCCTGTCTATAGGAGAATAGGTCCTTCGATTTTACTCTTAGATCGGTGTGTTTAGAAGGAATAAGAGAAATTCAAATTGTATTACACGAGAGCTATTCGACTCTCGTCTCTGAGATAGGAGGTACACGTGCAAATGTTCTCGGCAGCACAACATGCTACGATTCTTCTCTTATATCTCTCGTCTGCGGAAGCCCTCTCCGTCTGAGTTTCTCCTAGGGTAAATGTCTACTATCTTGTCATCTTCATTAATTTCATGTTTTAATTACGCAGACCAGATTCAGTAAACCGAATTAGACATAAGGCTCGTCCGGCTCCGAATCGAGGGTTATCTCCCAACGGCAATATACCCAGCGGCTGGGGTGTTACCAAATGCAATTTATCCGCATCCAATAATACTCGCCGCCCCCTACGCGCACAACATCCAGGTGCCGAGTTACTATGTACGTCCACTCGTCCCCTACACTATATTTGGTGCCGTGCTACGTACGACTCTTGGCTTGCATTCCCAAACGCCAGTAGATTTTTGGGGAAGACCCCCCGGTGCCAGCTATACCATACCATTATAACACTCAACGTAGACAAAATAGTCGAGGTTCGAAATCTGGATGGCAGGCTAATGCGGGGGTGACACGCAGCCATTTCTTCGACGCGGGAGATATTCCCAGCGCGATGGGTAAGCTGTGTGTATACTCTCCGCGGGGCACTAGTTATAGAATAGGCAGCTGAACGAGGTCAGCTTGCTGGCTCACGGAGAGGGGTGACATTATACTATAGGTTGCGCTTTGAACTTATTAAGGGTGTGAAGCAGACTATTTTACACCTTTTTTGGATCCGAATAAGTTGTTGTTGACCCTTCGGCTTTTAGATCGTAAGCCAGATAGACGCTTTCTCCTTTCTCAAGTTTAGTTATTGTCGCCTTGTTGTCTTACATAGCTCTAAACTTGGCTGTTATTCTCGGCATAAACTTCGCGGAGTAATGATGGCGCTGGTAACAAAAGCTGATATTCGGCTTCACTTATTATGCATATTCTTTGCGATTGGCTCATTCGTCTGGGGCTATAATGTCGGAATCCTCTCATCTGTCCTGGTACATCCAGGATTTCTTAAAGCGATGGGCCATCTTACACCGTCGCGAAAGGGAGTAATCACAGCTATTTATTACTTGGGAACATGGTATGGCTACACCCCTGTATTCTCTATCATCTACCTTTGGATATACTAATTAAGCTGTAGTGAGTCATTGGAGTCATTTATACCCTACTGCATCTTCTTGATAAATCATACGCCACTCCACGAGTTTGAATGATATGGCATTTCATAGTTCTTGAATTCGAGACTATGAGCTTTCACGAGATGAAGGCTACGTTCTTGAGTAAAGCTAACCCATAGTAGGGCTGAGCTATATTTTCATCTCGCACCCGGTCAGCGATCTCTTCGGGAGGCGGTACGCAGCAATGACGGGTATATTAACCGTTGCTGTCGGCAATGCTTTCGAATCTGGAGCGTCTGGCTCGGGTGCGTACGCTATGATGATAGTCGGCCGAATTATATCTGGTATTGGAGTGGGCATGCTGTCAACTTCAGTGCCCCTATACCAAAGGTGCTCTCCTCTTTTCTCTTATTTAGAAGCGGTCAAGGGTTAATATTGACTTCATCACAGTGAGGTTGCCCCGGCAGGAAAACGAGGGAAATACGTCGTCCTGAATCATGTTGGCTTTGTTGCTGGCCTAGCAGCGGGTTTTTGGTAAGCATTTATAACTTGTTCGACTCATTCTGAAATGATACAACTAAAATAATAACTTATAGGGTTGGATACGGAGTGACGTTTTGGAATACAACTGAATATGGTATATACGTATCGTGGCGGGTTTCCCTTGCTGTGATACAGGTCCCCTGTGTCATTTTTGCAGTCGGGCTCCCTTTCATCCCCGAGACGTGAGTCGTTCTCCCAAGATACACCTTTTTCTAGGCCCCATCAATGTCACTAATAAACATGATATAGCCCCCGTTGGCTTATTGAACACGGTCACTATAACAAGGCTCAAAGGTCGCTGCACTGGTTACGAGATGGTAGTTTTACCGAGGTCGAGATAGACTCCGAGTTGACGCGCATCCGAGAGGACGTGGAAGCGCACCGGGCGACTGGAGAAGCTAACTGGTTGTCCTTGTTTCGAGATCGGAACCTATTCGAGCGTCTATGGCGCGCGTCGTTGCTTCAGTTCATGGCACAGATGTGTGGCGCTACCGCTATGAAGTATTATTTGCCGACACTCTTCGCCAAGCTCGGCCTTCCTACGCGCGTTACGCTGCTGGCCGGAGGCATTGAATCGACTCTTAAAATTGGCATGACAGTCATCGAGATGCTTCTCATCGACCGCCTCGGTCGAAGAGTAACATTGACGGCAGGATGTGTCGCAATGGGGTTTGGCATGTTGGTAAGTTGATATAACCTGCTGCAACTCTTATTGTCTCTTGCATAGACCATTGACTAACAGTTATTGATCCAAGATCAACGGAGCGTTAGGCCAAGTATATCCGGATAACACCAATAGAGCTGCTGATGTAGTCTGTATCGTATTCATTTTCATCTATGCTTTGGGATATAGCATGGGGTTCGGCCCGGCAGCTTGGGTATACGGCTCCGAGGTGAGAACTATTCAATGCCTCAAACTGAGTATCGAAATGCTAACGTAAAATCAAGATATTCCCTACCTCCGTTCGTGCTCGGGGACTTAATTTCTCTGCGTCGGCCGGAGCTATCGGCTCCATTGTCGTGGCTCAAGTTTGGCCCGTTGGTATCGATACAATCGGCTCCAAGATCTATTTCTTTTTCATGGCAGTCAATGTCGTCTGTATCCCAGTAGGTTCTCACTACCCTTAATAATTAACCCACCGGTGCCCTATCCTAATATTAAATTTAGATCATCATCCTCTTCTATCCTGAGACGAAGGGTCGACCTTTAGAGGATATG
The DNA here is from genome assembly GCF_022478715.1 of Daldinia decipiens. Taxonomy (NCBI): domain Eukaryota; kingdom Fungi; phylum Ascomycota; class Sordariomycetes; order Xylariales; family Hypoxylaceae; genus Daldinia; species Daldinia decipiens. The sequence goes on along the minus strand of NW_026054576.1, from coordinate 294,391 downwards.
GACTTGCTATTTAACAAAGCTATTGGAGGAGTCGGCGAGGAGGCTGACGAGGACGAGAACGAGGACGTCGACGAGCATTCCTCTGCCGTGCTGCCCAAGAATATCAGCCGGCCATCGCAGAGCTAACATCTCGAAGGATCGAGATTAATCAATCTATCATTTCGGACGGATCTGATACTCTGGTGGAAAAACTAGGTGTATATATTAAAACAAAGCTATATTGCAACAACTCGATGGAGGCTAGTTAGACAAACACAATTCTACCTGGATAGGGTTGACGAGCCAAAGTACTTGAACTTCTGAATTCATTAATATATAAAGCACACATCGTTCTGGTAGCTGGATCATCACCCTCCAGACCTAAGCTATTCCGAGGATCAGCGAACCAATAACAGAAAATAAAATAAACCCCCCAATGCCTCTGGTATCTACCAAAACGCCCTCCGAATGCTACCCACTAATAACCGTCGTGACCATAATACAAATAGTGATCGAATCATGACAAATATTTCTCACTCTAGTCCCATTTGAGCCTCGTCTCCAATGCCCCATTGACCTTGGTCTCTCTGATGTCCCTGGATCTCCAGCTCTAAGGCTGGAGTCAAACTACCTTCGTCGTCGTTAGAACGTAAACTAGCGGTCTCGCTTGTGCGCCTAGATCTATGCGTGCCGCCTGTATTTCGTCGACGTAGTTGAGGGCTGGACAATCTGAACCTAGCAGATTTTGATGATGTGCTAAGGACGGAAACCGCATCGTCTTCCTCCTTTAATCTACCTTTAGCAGACCCTTGATTTGAAGACGTGTCTGGAATGGAAGTCGAGAGGGTAGACGCGGTGTCCATTCTCTCCGAGCTATGCACCGAAACAGGGGGCGGCCGAGTCGGCAATTCGGGTGGCGGGGAAGAAGCCGTCTCGCCCGAAACCTCCGAAACCTCAACAAGTTCGGCGTCGCGATACCATTTTCGTCGACGTGTCCAACGACCCCAACCATCGTTACCTCTTCGACCGTTCTGCCACTATTCAATTTTAAGCAAGATCAGCCAGTCAAATTGGGCTTAGCATGAACCGTACCTTGTTATCGTAGAAGATCCATCCATTTTTGCCGGCATCTGCATCGTAATCTGTCTCGTCCATATCGAGCACACCATCGACTCGCCATTTGCTTCCCTCGACCCATCTCCACTTTGCATGCCCGTCTTCTACCTCTGGCAGCTCAAACTCGTCTCTAGGCGGGACTTGGTTATTGTGCTCGTCCGTCCAAGCCGCTCGTTCGTAAGCAAATAAATTGTTGGTCCAGCCTAACCCTAGCCAGCGTCTCTGGTTTTCGTAAATGATAAAAGTGAAGCGTACGCCTGAGTCCTTAGCTCCGGAGCGACTGCTCCGTTTTAAAGCCTCTGTCAGAGCAGATTTTGATATCTTTGTAACTTCGCGTGGCTGCTTCACCTTAGTGGTTGTGAGAGTCCCATTCCCATCGGCACCTTTAGGCTTTGTCTTAGCTGGCTCTTCAAATTGCAATCCCGTGACCAATCTCGCAAGCCTGCGTATAGTAGCACTTCGCCAAAGCAGCGTTCTGGATACTCGGCAGATCTTCGAGTGCCATGTAAGCACTAAGGTCCCGAACACCAACACTACCCTCTTCGTTGTTAAAATTCTTAGCGGCGGGAGCGTTAGGACTACCCAAGCGGGCGTAATAGCCAGTATTCGAACAAATAATGTAGTGAGTGCTGGTCTCGTAGTAGCGCTGGTAGCGGTCCGTTGGGTAGATAGGAAATCGGTCATTTCGAGAAGAGGTTCGAGTAGAATATTACACCTGGTCGTAAAGACCTTGACAGTGTCGACGATCTCATCCAAGGTTTTTTGATGCCTCGTACTAGTAAGTTCGCTCGAATTTCGCTGGTGCGAGCCGCCTGCGCCTCCTCCGACGGATGCGCTCGATGCCTTTTCTTTATTATTCGCCATGCTCGGATGTTCAGCCCAGCCACTGCTTGATAATGGACTATATCGTCGCCCGTACATACCCCCTACGAGGCCCATGACCACAACGATAGGGCCGGCAAATCGCACAATGACGTCGCCATACTGAACGGCTGACCAGAAGATGGCAAGTAGTATAAAACTCTCCCACGGATCGCCAGTAGTCCAGGTCAATAGGCCTACAAGCTTATTCAGAGGCAAAAGGAAGGGGTGACTGTATGCGAGAGCACGGGTAATCTGGGGCGGCGTAGCGAGCAACAGTGGCGACTTCTGGTGGACTAGAATAGTCGATCTCCGCTTCGCAGCGGAGGTAGCGGTCGATAGGTTCGCTGTAGAAAAGGAAGCATAGGTGGGAGGGGCGTAGGTAGGAGGAGGGTCGGAAGGGGTAGAGGAGCCGTCGACGTCGCCACGGGAAGTATGTTTCGGGGTCGACATGTGTGTCAGCCAAGGCGTGTCCTATAGCGCGGAAACAAAGTAGAATAGAGGGTCAGTATATGCGCATAGGTGGATGTTGGTAGAAATGGAAGAGCCGGTAGAAGGTCTGGGCGCAATTGCCGAGGCTTATGGGCTTATGTGCTTTTGATGACGCCTTCAATAAACAGAGATCATAGGTATGTAAGAGAGAGAGAGATGATGGAGGGAGAAAAAGAAGAAGAAGAGAGAGGAAGAAAACTTGTAAGAGTAAATCGTGTAAATCCTGGTGATTGATAAGGGTATGCGAAAGGACAAATTACATTTATTAACTGACTAGGTTAGGCAGAAGCAGAAAGTGATAAACTTACCAGAGCAGCCATCAAGGGCTGAAGTTGAAGTGGTTTGTGACTGCGCGCAATGCGATGCGGCGGATTATCGATCCTTGAAGACTAAAGAATGAAGTATGAAGTATGAAGTAACGTTAAAGTACTTTTGAAGGTTATTAGAACCTTAGGCTCTTATTAAATCGGACGACTCGGGCTTGCTCATCTGAGAGCTCCTTCTCAACCTTATTATTGTCGTTGCCGCTGCCGCTGCCGCTGTCACCGTTTGCTTATGAACACTAGTATGAACACGACGTCATTCAGCGATGGTGTAACTTGGTTATGTAACGCGGTAATGTACACTCTGGTATATAGTGCTAGCTGTTTGAAGTGTAATCTATCGCAACACTACATACAAATAAATAAATATAGAAGACATTGGTGTAATAAAAAATGAAAAGAAAATAAGAAATGATTCAAAGAAATCTTATTTTCAATTTGGCTTGTGATGATCCCGTACCTTCACTCTCTGAGAGCCGATAAATGCCTTACAAGACAAGACATTGCGCGCCAATAGGTACATAAGATGATGCGGGTTAAAGGTAACTTTAATATTGCCCATAGTGTTAGGTACATACTACATACGTAAAGTCTTAGTTGCCTAATGTAGCTTAAACCCCTATCAGCCTAGCGAAGCTACTCACAACGCGGGGCAGTAGCGCTAAACCCTCTCTCTTGCAGCCCTCGGTATTTTCACATGTGATAAGTACCTATGGAGCTACCCAGGTAGGCGGTAACTCTAATACGTAATAAGAAAGTGTTATATGTATATAGGTATCTACCTAGTTGATATCCATGCCATGTACCTGTATCATACAGGTATGTATAATAAGATACCTTTTAACATATACGACCAGCGTAAACCTCTAACTAATAATCTAAGAAAAATACCAATTAAGGCTTTTCGTAAAGTCATCGTAAACCACGGTGAGAAAGAAGCACAAGCTGTTTTTCCCTCTCTTGAATTTTATACTTAGACGATCAGTTTTATTGTTATTTAAACCCCGAACCCACCTCCAAAATAACAACTCATCCCAATATCCATATCCATACAGGCTAGACTTTCTCCAAGCACCTAACGTCGGGGTTCGCGCTTCGAAGCTGTCGTATAAACCCGCGACTTTGAATCTTGCCAGCTAGGAGCTTACTTTCTTTACTCTGGCCAAAAACGAGTTTCCATGATGAACCATCCTTGTTGTTTAATACTATGACGCTATTCCCGTTAGATCCCGGGACGGACTCTCGTAAGAAGCTGGCTACTTTCATTAAATCAATCGTAACGTCTACCGGACTTCGCCAGGTCGCCATTATCTTTCGATCCTTATCGTGGAAGAGCTTGACACAATCTTCTTCCTCGTTCAATCTCTCCCACGATGTTGCTCCATTGCTACATTGCGATAATTCAAAGTCTGCACTGCCTGGGGACGATGTAGCATCGGCAAAAGGGTTACTGACGGAGTAGCTAGATGTAGGAACCTTTGCACCTGTTGTTTGGTTGGTAGAGGAAGTAATCGTTTCGGTTTCAGGGAGCTGGTCTCCCTTGTGCTTGCTTGACTCATTCTCGCTTTCTTCCTTATGCTGTGTTATCTGGATCGTTTCTTCAGTGGTAGCTTGTCTACTCTCGACAAGATGTTCTTTATCCACTATTATTTCATCTCCCGCATTTATATGGCCGCGCTCCTCATCGATACTGGCCTCCTGTTTCGAGTTTAAGGCCTGGAGGTTTCCATGAGGATTACACTGAATCTTGTCGCCAGTTTTCGACTTGACATCATTAGACGCCCCGTAGATAAGAAGCGAGATATCCCTGTCTCCATCGATATCTTTGTCGGCAACATGTGCTTCCTTGTTTCCCTTTATTTCAGGGATAGGTGTTGTAAGGATATTATTGATTATTGCTGCAAAGGTTGATTCCGGCGATGCAATACGACTGACATCAGTTTGAGGGGCGCTGGCAGCTCTATATCCCAAAGGCAAATCAACTACCTGGTCAGCACGTTGTGTTGTATGGGAACCTTGTAGCTTTTTCGTGCTAGATGTATGACTTTCGTGAGATTCTTGTGGGTTAATAGGATATGAACACGCTCGTCTCGCGAGCCCCCGTGCTGATTCCATTCCTGTAACCATCGACGTAAAGAGTTGGTTCTCTCCCGACTCTCGCGATTTTTTAATTGGTTTATTTATATCTTCGGTATCTTCTATACTCCGTAGGCCGTAAAATGCCCAGGGGCGATCCGAGGAACCGCTTGGCTTTATAGCATGCAAAGAGGGGTTGTCCCAATCATCTTTTTCGGCGTCGGAAGTATCGTCAACATCAGATCCGGAAGCAGAATAATCCTCATCGCCTGGAATTTCGCCACCCTTCTTCTGCCACTCTTCTACCAACATTTCCGTATTTGCTGTAGAAATTGACATCGCGTCTGAGTTGGAGCATAGGCTATCTGAATCGTCTTTATCTGCTGACGAATCATGACTAGTAATAGGATATCTTTCAGGTTCTTTACATCCTTTAGAAGGGATGATTATTTTAGCAGACTCATCCCCAATCGGGGTTATTGGCGAGATCGACGGGGGCCGTGATGTTGGAGCTAGTTCACCAATTAACACAAATATGCTTGGCTTGCTTGGATGGATGACTTACGATAAAGACGGGCTTTTTCCCTGTCTTCCCACGTACTGAAGCCTTCTCTCTCAGCAATCCAGCGACAGGCAGCATTGAAAGGATGGTCTGGTTTGGACGGTGGCGTGCGTTTATATAGAGGGAATTTGGTCAGATATCGAGCTGGGAGCCACGCTACAGTCTGAGCTTCATCGAAGAACATAACGGGAAACTTTCTTGAGTCAACTTTAACGCCGCCATCTTCATATCCTGGTGCCCAGCCAACTATTTTGTTTGATTCGTAAATATAGCAGTTTGGCGGGAAGGAAGTCTTCTTAAGGAGACCAGTGTCATCGAGGGTAGTATCTTTCAGGCCGCTTCCGTCCTGACTATCCCACCCGAGTATCATAACAGGGTAAATTTCATTATTATCCTCTGAACCACTGTTGGACTTCCAGCGGCCATAATAAATATTGAATGTCTTAGGATTGGTAATTATTTTTTGTGAGTTGGAGGTGTTCCGGCGATTCGTCGGTGTGTCTGAATTCTGACGAGCCCGAACTTGTGGTTTCTTTGGGGTGAGATCCGCGCCCAGCTTTGCTGTCCATGACGAAGACGACTTTTTCCCTTCCTTATGTACCTTTTTTTGCATCTTATCTCTTTTCTTGGACTGCTTTTCTGTTTTAGCAAGGGGTGGCTTATATCCATTTTTGTAACTTTCCTCTGCAACCTGGTTGTTAAGTTTGACCAGTTCCTCGTTGCAGTCAACCACCAAGTAGCCCAGTGTTCTAACAGCCATATCCCTGTTTCTATCGAGGAAGCCGTGACCTCGACCATTAAGATGCCTAGCGGCTCCCTGAATAGCATTTTTAGTGAACCGAGCCTCATGTTTCTCACACTTTAGAATGTACCACGTCCGACTACCGCTCGGCCACTCCACGATTGTATCCTTGTGTTTTGCGGCACCATTCTGGTAGACTTCTTCGAATGTGATCGTTCGAGTTGGTAGATGAGCATTTTCGTCTAAGGGTGTGCCAGCCAAGGTTGGGTGGGAATTGGTAAATGTTTCGACGCACGGTCGCTTAGGGGGGTATTCTTTCGACGTAGATGCCTTGCGTTTCTTGGACTGGACTCGCATTATCAGACGTCTTTCTCCACAGATGGTTTCATGGTGGACGGTGCAAGTCAGGGATTCATCGGCCTGGCCTTGATTATGAGACTCGGAAGAGATCCACGGCATATGCTGATGATCCCCCTCCGTGCGATTGGATTCAATACTTACATCTTGAGGCTGTGAGATGAGACTGCCTTTAACACCAGCAGGTGCATTCGCATCTCCATTTATAGCCAAAGAGACTTTAAGTTTCTCGTGATAGGCAATTTCATGACGAGCACGCTCCGCCTTCTGTTCCTTCTCAATGATCATAGTTCTTTTCTGGTGGCTAGCTTCAATCTGCCGTATATCATTCTTAAGGCTTTTTTCGGCCATAGGCAAGATTATCTCCCTGTACAAGGCCGGTGGCACCGTTGCCTTTAATTTCCGTAGGTCTCTTTCGCTGCTCTCACGGAGATCTTGCTTCTCCTTTTCAAGTAGATCCTCATGAAAAGCAAGTTCCTTGGCATGCTTGGCTATCATGCATTCCTTCTCCTCGTTCCATCTTTCATGGATGTCCAGAGAGGCTGGAGGATCCATTTGGTAAAAGATGGTATGAGTACGTGGAGTAAAAGCTATGTATCGTTTGGTTGACAGAAACTAGTGAATCAAATAAAGCAGATAGTACCTATGTAGTACCTAGGTATGTATGTGAAAGTATGAGAAGTACAATTCCGGGGTGAATATAACATGGAGTGTAGTTGCCATGTAGTTCCAGGGAATGCCAAAGAAAGTATTCTAAACCTAGGTACCTAGGCATCCAAGTCAGTGAGGGTGACGGCAAGAGACAGTACGATAAGAAACAAATATGCAGGGAAGGAAAGGGGGAAGGAGGAAGGGAAAATGCTGACCGGGAGGTGTAGTATAGAAGTGCTCGTTTATCGCCTGTTTTCAGGCCGCTACTTAAGGCCGAGTTTGCATTGTGAGAACAGACGCGCCGAGACTAACACGACGAGTGGAGGGGTTTTCTATTTTTGAAATGACAACTAAATCGTTGGCAAGGAATATTCGAGTCGGTTGAAGGAGGCAAGTAGCTCTTTTACTCGATAAAAATGAGCTGGTATAAGTTGAAATGAGATTAATGTGGCAATTGGAGTCCAACGTTAAAAATCGACAGTTGGGGCAAAAAGTCTTTAATAGATGCGGGTAGATGATAGGAACGACTCTGTTGGTGGGTTTGTAAACTTGTTCTTCATAGGTAGGCTTTCAATGGTGCAAATGAAATGAAATAAAATAAAATAAAATAGGTACCAAGGAAATAATCCCCCCGAGAAAAGACGTCGGGTTGTTGGCTCTTACCTCAAAATTCAAGCTTAAGATTTATCAAACCTCACCTTTTAAAGAAGTAGGCGTATCGGACGCGAAGCTACCTACTTAACATATATATATGTGTTATATAATGGAAAGGAGGTGCTACCTGCGAAGTTTAAAAAAACAAACGCGACCAGCAAGATTAATTTATTTATACAGTTACCAATGCTGTTTACGACATAATAAGTACTTGTTATCTACATAGGTAGGTTAAAATATATTTCTTTTTATTTGGCGCTATCGCACGTATGTAAATGGTAACACAAGATAATAAAATACCTTGCCAATTAACCATTTATCGGGATGTATTTATCAAAGTACATAAATTTTCGTATGTACGGAAGTCGCCTTCAAAAGTTCTGTCCATAGGCCAGCCCCTGTCAGCTTGATAAGGCTTGGCAGCTGTCGGGCAGCCTTCCCCACCTGGCAGTCTAAAATCGTAAAGTATATTAAAATATATCCTTTATTATACATATGGTGCACCATACGATTAAAAATATTAGAAAATAATTTCTTTAAATATTTAATAAATATAATAATTTCTTTATGTTATAATATATATTTTAATAAATTACTTTTTATATTTAAAGTATAATGAGTAGATTAAAGTATAGTATATTTGGAGGTACATTTATTATTATGGCTGCCAGTTGCTGCCAAGCCTTATCAAGCCGACAGGGGCTGGCCTATGGACAGAACTTTTGAAGGCGACTTCCGTACATGCCCATATAAGAGATCATCACTGCATGGAAGTTTTCATGCTGCCCTTGTTTAATGTTTTATTGAATACATGGGTGTTTCCAAATGATCCATATTTGCGGGGCACTTGTCAGGCATTAAGGCAGACATAAACGAGGCATCAAGGGCTCCCGTAGGTACATGTAGTCTTTAAAAACTAACATCGCACTTTCACGATAATAAAACCAGTTTCGCAACAAGTACAAAGCTCGGCGGTTTAAGCGCTTCCTTAATAAATCAACGAATAAGGCAAATAACTCCAATGTTTATAACATTAAGTAATTACAATAACTTCAAGTTGCAACCCGAATACTTGCTCTTTAAAACTCGGCACCCCGATAATCCTCGGAATGAGACATCATTGGTCCATAGCCGGCATTAAGACTTTATACCAGCATAGTAAATACGACTTCATTCAATGTTACCATACTCGCTCCTATGCATACACCGGGTACATACTCATACATTAAGTATTAAATATGCAATAATAACCCACAAAACAAACCAAGTGGCGCTAAACCTATCGTTTTCCTCACAGGTACGTTTTACAGACAATCCAGAATTGATACAACCTGCCAGCCTGCTTCATAAGATATCACCCAATAATATCGTGTGCTTTATGCAAGTCTTGGACTTCCCGGCACACTGCTTCCTGAACGTGACTCATTACCACCGCTTACCCCCACGCTCATCTCTACCGCAGCTGTGATATGCTGGCTTCGTAGGGAATATGTACGTCTTTCCTAGATAAAAAGGGTTATAGCATGCTTAAGATGGCAAAACAGGGGCTTGTAAGTAGGTATGTATACTTACCCGAAGATGGGATCTATCACAATACAAGTACGGACGTAGTGAAACAATTGCTGTTGCGCGAAGACTCTTAATAGTTCCGGTTTTAAACCCAAAAAGACCTAACAAATCAATTGTAAGATACATAGTATACGAAGTATCGTAATAAAAGAGACTTTGCCGATTCTATTGTTAGTATACTCTTAGCTATAAAAGCCAGAGCTGAACCCTTTATAACAGGATTAACCCGCCACTAAAGTGCTCAGCTAAAAAGAATAATTAATAATGGGCATGTCAATCAAGATGGTCACAGAGCCGAGAAAATAGGACTATGATCCCATAGAGACCTAGGTAGCCAGACGTCAAAAGAGTTACAAGTCTAATGTCACAGAATGCTTTCAATACTAGGTATATCATTATGGTAAAGTTGCTAATGTGAACGAGGCATACACGTGCCCTAGCAAATTGCTCTACCTTGCATCACCGCTCATAATTGTCATCCCATACCAACTCCGTACCAAATCTACCCATCTACTAGTTTACAAAACTTCCTTTGGGTACAGATATAGCCAACGTGGGCAGATGCGGTGCGTTCACCAGAACGAACACCAACCAATATAATGCTGGCAGAGGTTCTCGAGTTTAGTTGCTTCCATGATTAACTTGTTGACCTGTGTTAAGATATCCAACTCGTCGGTCGGTTTGAAATCTCGGCCAGTTAGCTTCTGGTTCACGCGGTCTAGCACTTCGACTGCGCGAGCGTTTTGTATCTCGGCCATTTCGCCGTCAAGCATCTGGCCTGTACCATTAATCAGACTTGAGTTCGTGCGTGCCCTGGCGCGAGGAGCGAGTGGACCACCGGGATGGCCCGAATCGACGGCGCCGGCTGCTTGCTGTGCAGCGAGAAATTCGGAAGGCGGGTGCTCGGAATCTAGGATACTCGGTCTACGGGCTCGCTGAGCACCAGCACCCAAAGATGATTCGCGTTCGGAACGGAAGTTGGGGCCAACGGGAGAGGCGGCGTTAGTGAGACGCCAGGTCAGCAAAGGATCGTGGATAAACTATAATGGCCCAGTATTAGTAGGAACATAACTTTTAATAGGAATGACAATCACTTACGGCTTCTAGGACGGCCATAACACTTTCTTTATTCTCCCTAAGAACGCGCATGACATGCTCACACGTAATCCGGAAGCTGCCCTCGATGTTGCTGACTTCCATTGCGTATGTGAGCATTCTAGTAAGACGGAACGGGACTCGCTCGGGATATTTATCTCGCTTCATGGCAACCTCGAAACAGTCACCGAAGTCGATATGGATAATCTTCCCGGTAATGCGGTCGAGCATTAAATTGCTCGGGTGCCTGTCACCGAGACCGAGAATGTAGCCAACCATGCTCATGACACCTAGGCTGCGCGTATAGTTCGTGCGCCTTTCTAGCCAGGCCTCAGAACTCTTACTCTTTAGCCATAAGACGCGATATAGATCCTGGCCGGTGGTGTTGTCTAGCGCGTAACCAAAGACTTCAACCTTTTGCATGAGAGTAAGGTTGTCGTAGTCCGGTGCCATCTGTAACATGATGCGGTGCTCTATATTAAGGAGAATCTTTCGGCTCTCACGATACTCGCGAATTAACACATGTAATGTGTCGCTGTTCGGTACCCAGCCGAGAAGTCCCGAATTCTGGCTGAGGGGTATTGCTGGATATTGCTGAATGCTAAGATGGCGTTTGTAACACTCAGAGTCGTTAGCGAGTAGAGTGTTGCACAAACCAAATAGCTGCATGACACGTTCGTCTTGCCGAATATCCTCATGCCCCTTCAATAGGAAGGAATACTGAATTCCGTCGCTCCCGTTGGTGTTCAACTTTCTTGGCCGCTGCTTGGAGTTGATCACGCTAAAGGTTGAATCGAATGAGAGGATGCGAACGATAGGGGCGCCACTCTTGTATTGACCGGGAACTGCCAGATCGAGGTTCTTGGCTGCTAGCAGTTTTGGAGAACAATACGCAAGCTCCAGGGACGACATCTGCGGGAGTTGCCTCCCAATCCGACGGAACACCTGGTAATATAGATCCCATGCCTGATTGAGATCGTTCACATCGTGACTAGACTCGTACTGGCGGCACCACTCCCGAGCTTCGGTGAGGTCTCGACCAAAGGTCTGCGCGAAACTAATCTCGCGCAGAGTCTCCGGTCCTCGCTCCAGTAACTCATGCAATGGCCCAAGAGTAGCGAACATGCCCTCGATGTTGTGATCTCCAAAGTATAGTCGAGAAGCCTCTTCGAGTCCTTCGTGCCAAAGCTCGTGCCATAATACCGCGACACGGATAAGCTCGTGGCTGACCGTGTCGGCCTGTTCTACGAGTTTGGCGCTGTGTGCACGCATGCTATCCATAATTAGTGCCGCCGACTTCGATCTCCTGGAACTCTGGGCCGATTTCATCGCTACGGTTAGAGGATATACCAAGGCTTGAGGGTGATTACGCCCGACATCGGCGAGTAGATTGTGAATAGATTGGCGCACTCGCGTGTTGGGTTGATTGATCCGGGCGATGAGCTGCGGAATTACCTCTAGCCATGTATCGACGCTGACGGTACCGAAGCCTTGAGTAACGGCTGCGTTGACTTCGCTGCTGCCACCGTGCGCAAACCACAAAGTGAGGAGACGTAGGGTGTCCTGAAGGGCACTTCCAGACGATAACGCGATAGACTTGAAGAAACCCTGCACGGCAGGGACGACGTGGTTGATGATGATAGTTGAATCTGGCCTCGGGACGTTCCTATCGGCCGGAGGTGTGAGAGCCTGGACGATTTCGAAATTGGCTAAAGCCCACGCGTGCCATGCCTTGTACCATTTCGGATTATATTGAGTGGCTTTTGAGTAGGAAGTTAAGATGTCCTGAACATTGTGGTGCTGCCAATCGTGCTTGTTTAGGGAGACTTGCCACTCTCCCTGCTTCAGGAAGCATTTTGCAAGAAGCACCGTTTGGTCTTGAATTAGCTTTTGCGTTCTAGAGCTGGGCATACCCGCGTCTGCAGCATTATAGCCGTAGTCGCTCATCGGGTCTACTCCGTTGGGTGCGGCCTGTATTGACGCTCTGGCTATCTCAAGGCTCTGGGCAGAATCAGCCGTGAATTTTCTCAGGCAGAATAGCGTCTTCTCAGGGTGACCTGTTTGGCGTAGCTTCGCCTGTTGTCCGTACTCCCAATAGAACTTCAAGACGGCGTAGACAACTTGTGGAGGAATCCTCGCGGCCGTGCCTTGCTGAGGGGGGCCGTTCTGGCTCCAGTAGGGTATTATTGTCTCGAGGGGGTGGTCGGTGCCGATGAGTTGTTTGAGCGACTTCTCCGCTAAACCCATCCTTCCGGATTTTCGACACAGGTTTGCAAATTTAATCCACATGTGCATATTCTCCGCGGGGCTAATAACCAAGCCGCGGAGTCGTAGCATGCGCTGCCATACCTCAACATTCCTTTGACATCCTTTCAGACGGTTCTCCCACGTGCGTCGCATCGTAGCCTTCTTCCTCTCATCAGCCTGTTTATAGACGATGATCTCCTCGAGTTCTGCAAGCATTTGTACTCGGACAATCACTTGGTATGCACGATTGTAGGACTCGCTCACGAGCGCGCTCAGTTCCGTATCGAGACCCTCTCGTGTCTGTTGGATACAGGCAGCGGCTTCTCGGAACTGGTTGCGATGCAATGCTAGTATTGCACCGAAGAATGAACGGTCGGGCGAGTTTCGCTTCATAGACTGTAGATAATTATCCATCGAGTCCCATTTACCCAGACCCCACGCGGCCGCGGTCGCGAGTGGTGCAATACGCCTTTGAATCTCGGGCGCCGAGTTCGCCCACGTATTACTCGTTAAGCTGGCCAGGGCATCCCACTCTCCAAGAGCATGCAAGCAGCGCATCTTGCCCATGACAATTTCGAGCGGAACCGCTTGATCTCTCGGCATCTCCGCCTCCCTCTTGTTGTAAAATTGCAAGGCCTCTTCCCATCGTTCTAACTTCTCGAACCAGGTTTCTCTGAGCTGGATGCCATCTTTGTAAAGCTGCGCCTTGCGAAGAATGCCGATTGCGGCGTCGTACTGCTGGAGCTGATTGTTTATGACGATCAAGGCTTCAACAGCTGGTCCGCTCTGGTCCTGTAGGAACTCTAATTCCTTGTAATGGAGGGCTTTCGCGTATGCATGACAACGGCCGGCCTCCCTACCGAGAACCCTAATATCAATAGGCAAGGCTTTGTCGTCATGCTCCATGAATTCGGCTAGGTTGAGTAGGAGCCCAAGTAGGTCTGGCGGGACGTTCTGGGACCGTATGGCATTCTCGATATTTTGGATGAGCTCGTCCTGGAACTGCTCGTAGAGCTCGCTCCAACATGAGACGAAAGCCGAATTAAATAACTCACGGGCAAGGGGAAGATGCACACTACCCAGAATAGCACAGGCACGCAGGGCATGATTTGGCGACTCTGTAAGGAGAGTTGTGCTGAAGCGTCGTAGCCATTCTTGCCAGTCTTCCTTAGTAGACTTGCCTTTGGTATCCCAGGCGGCTTTCAAGTGAATCGCGTTCATCTCGAGTTTCTTGTTGCCAAGGTCAGCAAAAGATGGCTCGTCTAACTGGTCAATGAACCGCGTCTCCGAACTCAAATCTTGCGGCAGAGCCTCTCCTTTCTGTAGCTTGCTGACAAGAAGCTCGTAATTTTGATGTTGGATCTGGCTGGCTTGCAGAACTTTGTTGACGGTGCCCATGAAGTGTAGGTAATCCCGCCCGAGCTGTTGAATTAATGCACAAAGAGTATCCAGCGCTGCTACGCGTAGAGAGGATTCTCCACTAGCAAGAATTCTAGTTAGTGGATGGATGATTTTGGCGGCGTAGTCGTTTAGGTTGACCTGACGAGAGATCTTGCCAATGGTCTCAATAGCCGACTTCCTCAAGAATGTTGGCTGGCCCTGCTTCTCGAACGTCCGCACGACCACGGGGATGATTAAATGCATATATTCTTCGCTGCTAGAGCCAAATACCAGGAAGGCATGCAGGACTTTCTCGGAAGGAATCCGCTTAGTAGTCGCATCCTTCTCTAGGACGCCAAGCATCGCAGGGAGGAGGCCTGCGAGATAGATCTTGAACTCTCCCTCCAAGGATCTCGAGATGGCCTCAACAAGTGATAATATTGTAGCTTGGAGCGAGGGCGATGTATCCCAGTAATTATGGAGCGTGTCGATAATCTGTGGCAGGTAATTCCTGATGTGCTGTCGTACGATGCTAACCAGCGTGGCCAACTGGTTGAAATATGATTCGAGACGATTCTGTGGGCAGTCCTTGATAACTTCTAAGAACGCGGGAATGATACGGTCTAGGAATTGGACACACTCTAGCCCGAGCGTGCGAAAGATATTCATAATGGCTTCGATAACCGCGGCATGGTGCGGGGCGAGTGAATTGTCTTTTAGGATGTTTAGTAGGGCGTTGATTACGACAGTAGGATAATACTCCTTATTAGAGGGTGTTAAACCTGTCATCATGAGCGAGATATCGGTCATCCTATTGGTCTCGACGCGCCGTTTGGCATCGGGAGCACGCTCTTCTACTTGCTGTTCGTTGTTTTGGTTAGCTTTCTGTTTATACAAATGTGGTTTCTCCCGGGAATGCTTTGGGGTTTTGTTAGGGGGCTTTAGGGAAATTCCCTGATGCTTCACTTCAGCAACAGAGTCCTGGTCTAGGGTGAGAGGACTTCCAGTCTCACCCGCGTATTTCTTTAATCCGTGGACACGCCGCCAGGTATGGTCATCTTGGGGATTCTGTACCTGATATCTGTAAGGATCCAACGCCCCCAAAATCCCCATCAGCTTAATCGTCTCCTGTCGTAGAGGCCCTCGCTGGGGTTCGGCGCGGATGATGTGTTGAAGTAGGTCCAGGAGCTCGGGATACTCGAGGTAAGGGTCGATAACGTAGCCAGAGTTACTGGCAAGCTGACCAAGAGTGTGCAAGGCAGCTTCTCGCTTAACGTTAGAGGCGTGGTCCTTCAACGCATCGATAATGATCGGCATAAGCTTATCCTTATAGGGAAGCATGTCTTCCCCCCCTACCGTCGCAAGCTCGCCGATTGCCTTGAGAATAGTGGCTGCAACGGCATGATTCGAGTCACCAGCCTTCGGAAGGAGGACCGAAATCATTGGCTCAACATATGGCTTGATTAATCCTTGGGCGTTCTGCACTAAGTGGCTGAGGAGTTTTGCGCTCTCCTCTTTGTTGCGTGGGGCATCCGAAAACTCGAGCTCGGTAAGCATCTGTATCAGTGTCTTCCGCAGAGAGGGGATCACATAAGCTGGGTTATGTCGTGCTAGCCGTCCTATGATCGAGATTGCTACTTCCCTGATTTCGAATACTTCATCATTGAGCGCGAAGAATAACGTCCGGATGTTTTCGGCTTTTGCCAGGTGGGGATCGAACCGCTCGTCGAGAGCCGCAAGTACGGTTCGCCGTATATTCGGTTCCGGATCGGATACACCTACAGTTAGTAGCTTCTCGATAACATCTCCGACAACCTGCAGCGCGTGGTAACTTGTCTGATTCACAATCGGATCTCGAACATAAAGTTGGCAGCAAGTGAGAGCAGCGGCTTCGCGGATTTCGGGATCGTCGTCTTCGACATATTTGATGGCAACGTCGCGGACGAATTCATTTAAAATGTGACCTCCATATACCGTTAGCATATGGCGTTTCTGAGACCGAATTTTGCTCGTAGTAGGTAAAAGGGGTAGTTGAGCCAATAATTGATTGAGCTCGTGCGATAACCAAGGATTTAGGGTAGTAGGATAGGATAGGATAGGATAGGATATAATTATTACCTGAGAAGTCAAAGCTTCCTAACGTATTCAAAGCCAGCTTCACCTCAGCCTTCCGGTGTTCATAAGCTTGCAGATCCTTTGCGTCTTTAGGTATGATAGGGACAGACGAAAGCGTATTCGGAATAGGAGCTCCAAGGGGTTTGAAGGGTTCTCCACACAAGACTTTACTTAGCATATCAAGGAGCCTCTCCTGGATGGTAGCTTTCACAGGCGGTATATAAAATGCCATATCAACCAAGGCCTGTGTGAGTTTCGGAGTAAGCTCGCACGCAAATATGGGATCTAGAAGCGCTTCCATGTATTTGCTAAGAGTCTGGCCGACCGCAACGGCGAGTCTGCTAATACAATCAAAAACGGGATCAACAGAACCTCGTTTTCTAGATTGAATGCTGAGGCCATCTCGGACATAAATCAGAACACTGTCAAGATATGGAGCGATGGCACTCTTCACCGAGTTGGCAATATTTCCGATAGCCAAGAAAGCGTCATTCCGCTCTTTATCTTTCTTGAGCATGCCAGATAAATAAAGCATAAACTTGTGAAGATAGGTATGGGCAAAGTCGGCCGGGGAATAATTGGCCAGGTCTGGGATGAGTAGGACTACCGTCTTACGGATAGTTACGTCGCGATGATCTTTGTTACGGAAGACGATCTCACACGCCTCCTGATAATGCTCCTGCATATACATGCCTCCCTGCTCAAGAAGCTCCTTAAGAACTAAGAGGGATGCATGGACGTACTCAACGGTGTTCGTCTTGAGGCCGGTGATGGTTTCATTGTACATCTTGGTCATCCACGCCTGCTTCATCTCCTGGTCTCGCTCTCGAATAATGCGGAAACAGGCACTAACCGTCTCGGCAGATGTCGCGCGGATCAGTTGGCGCTGGTCGCGAAGACCAACCCATATTAAGTCGAAGATGAGGCCAACATAGGTGTACATTAAGGTGGGCGCATTCCGGGCCAGCTCGCGGAGGACCAGGACAGCACTATATCTCTTTTCCTCCACCCTGTCCGATTGAAGCCATTCAAGAGCCGTCTTGACCTCGGATTCGACCAACTCAGATATCAGCGATCCACCAGGTCGACAGAGCTTTCCGAGAGCGATCGCTGCGGGTTGCATAGGCACGATATCCTTTCCTCTAAGGATAGTCTTGAGGTTCGCCGTGAATCGGGTGTATTTGGCAGTGACGTCGACGCCTTCGAAGTCGACTAGCGCGTCAAGGGCATAGACACCACCCAGACGTTCGGAGGAGTCGTTACCATGGAGCATCAAAGTCGTGATCTTATTATTAACGGAATTATAGAATACATGGAATTGTTCTGACTGGAAGTCTGCGGTGAATCGTGGTCAGCTCATGTAGATAGAGACTGGAAGGTGAAGGTGAAGGTGAAGGCGAAGGCGAAGGCAAAGGCCGTCTCGACGTATTTCCTGGTAGCGCAGACAAGAATCGTAAAATACACACCTCTGAAGCAAACAGCGACCAAATCTCTCAGTTGAGCAGCCGCCCGCTTTCTTACTTCATCTCCAGCCCTATTCGGAATCGCAATAATTAGTTGGAACAGCGGGGTTTAGCAGAGGGAAGAGTCGCACCTTGATTTTAGTTCTCTAGTGATAGTATCAAGGGCCTCCAGGGCCAGCTGCTGTTGTTGCGCCATGGTAGGCGGCGGCTGGAGGGGATATCGACCTCGTTACCCTTCAGCCGCGTCGAGAACAGCTTCAGGAATTAACCTCGAAATGCATCAAGATCAAGGGTACTACCAGAACCACTGCGACATCCGATCGCAAGGACCTGTTAAGAGAAAACCAATTTGGCAACGATGAAAAAACAGAAGGGAAGAGGAAAAAGAACAAAACGTTGCGTGAAGGCTGTTGTTGTTATTGGAGAGTGTCTACACGCCTTCACCTTTGCTTAATGGGGTGTATTCAAGCTCGTGGACGAAAAGGTAACAGGGGAGAGAGAGAGAGAGAGAGAGAGCTGTACAAGGTCAAGGTATGTACCTATGCACCAAACTACCGGTGACCTAATAGGTATCAAGTTTGAAGTAATTCTTATCGGTTAAGTGCACACTGTATAGCATATGCAAGATATGAATAGTTTTTAAACCCAGCATTTAATCATTTATGTACCTAGGGCACATCCGGTACTTACCGCTAAGCTTTATCTTATCGATAGCCCTGGCGTTTCTTATCGCGCCGGTCGCATAACAACTTCTGAGATCATGCGATAACTACCTAGCTTTATTTCCCTTCCTTCAACTACTCGAATACTTATCCTGCAGTTTGCTCTTTCAATTGCTTGAATACGCCAATCCTCACATAGCCTTACTCTTCTTCCACTCCCAGGTCGAGCAAACTCCAATCCCATACAATACCGTCCTATTGTCGTATACCACATTCTTCACCATGGGAAACGATGGCGGCTCCATTCCCAAGCGGCGCGAGCTTGTAAGAGAAGCCGCCCGGCTGCCAACCGCCTCGGAATTAAAAGCCACGGCCTTGGAGTCTTTGACACACGCTTGGACGATGTGCCCCTTATCCGACGTGCCACTCGATTTCTCCAACACGGTGTCAGACTGGCGGGGGCGACTCTACAACTACGAATCCGTACTACAGTGCCTAATGCCCTCATCTTCCGAGACGCCCGTATCAGAGACTCAAGAGTCTGAGTTTTCTCGCACGGGGATAAAGAGCTTGAAAGACGTTGTGAAACTCAAGATTACAACAAAGAAGGACGAGAAGGGACGTGAGTTCGCGGCCTGCCCCGTCAGCATGAAGGAGCTAGGCGCTGCCACTAAGAGCGTGTATATTGTCCCGTGCGGTCATCTCTTCGCGGAGGTGACCATGAAAGAGATCTCCGACACTGAGACGCAATGTCCCGAGTGCAGCTCATCCTTTGAGAAGCGAGACGTCATACCTATATTACCAACGGACGAGGCTGAAGTAGAAAAGCTGGCTAAAAGAGTTGACGATCTAAGGGCATTGGGTTTAACGCATAGCTTAAAGAAGGATAAGAGTTCCGGCAAGAAGAAGCGCAAGGCCGATGATGCGAAGGAGAATAAAACGAGTAGCGACCAGAAAGAAAACGATATCAGCAAGACTGATAAGAATAAGGAGGATAAGAATGGCATCGCAAGCCGGATAAACAATCCCATGACTGCGTCTCTCACAGCCAAAGTGCTAGCCGAACAAGAAGAAAGGGCCAAGCGGAGGAAGATAGCGGATGGATATAAGAGGAGTGAGGCTGTGAGATGACGTGCCGAGATAGATACCAAAGGGACTTGACGTGTAACTAGTCGATTAATACCACAAGCTATGAAGAAGGTCACTAACTTTGCATATTACTTAGTTATTCTATTCGTGTCTTGTTTGTTTTAAGGGCTCTTTTTCGGAACCGACCTGATCGTATATCATAAATTCTTATCTAATTTGCCGCAGATGCCTCCAGGGAATTGATTCTAAAGCACTAACTTATAGGGGCACAAGGACCACATCACAATTCGTCCTTAGCATGGCCAGGCTCTACTGTCTCTTCGCAGACAGCGGGTGTGCCCACTTCCATCTTGTAAACACACTTCTCTAACTCGCTAACCCGCCATAACTCTTCGGTCTCAGCACAAGCAAGCCAAACATCCGTCTTGCGGTTGGGGCCATTCCAGCAGCCCTGGCCGTTTTCGTACTTTAGAACCACACGCTTGCCCCGGCCTAGACCCTTGCCGTCATGACGCTCTTCCTCGTCCGCCTCATCAAAGTCGAACCTGTCGAAGTTACCCATAGTGGTCTTTCCTCCTCCCTTCTTGCTCTTCTGGCTCGTCTTGTCCATCCAGCATAGCTCGTACTCATATTCGCCGGCCTCAGTTGTAATGCACTTGCCTTTCAGATACCGGAAGATATCGTCTTGGCCGTAGTCCTTCTTTAGGTCCTGCTGTTGCTCTTCCAGCGTCCGCCTTTTGGCGTTGACATCATTGGCGACGGAGTCGTGGGCCTCCCGAGCAGCCCTAACGAGACGAGACTCGCTCTTCTCAGAACTCGTATCAGCCAACATACCATTTTCGATCAGCCATATCCGTAGGGAGCTGATCTTATCATGAAGGAATTCACGAAGCGGACCAGGGAGGTAAGCCTCGAAACTGTATACTACATTGAATTAGCTTATGCACAAACATGAAAGGCTTGGGCATCTCTAGGGACGTACAAATATCGGTGTCCGTTGCTTCGTCTTCTTCGAACTCCTTCCAGTTAATGCCAGACTCCTCACTATCCTCCTTCATGACTTCTGTGATATCATTCTCGTTAAGCTGTTCCTGGGCTTCTCCAGCCTTCTTGGCGGCATAATCTTCCCAAGCTCTGACAGCCTTCTTGACACCTTCGTCGTTGAAGTTGGGGTTGTATTCCTCCTTGAACGCCGCCAGAACGCTTTCTAGCTCCTGAACCTTGGCTGTGAGCTTGTTACGCTCGCCCACGACTTTGCTCAAGGTGTCTCGTAGCTCATTGACTCTCGTCTTAGCTAGTCCAGTGAGTACACCAAGCTTTCCAGGCCCTTCGTTTTTGACGACTTTGAAGCGCTCTTGGCGCTCGACCTCGTCCAGCTTCGTTTTCAACTCGTCTCGCTTAACCTCGAGCTCCTTAATTTCATCCGTGAGACTGACAATCTTGGCCTCAACCCGGCGGCGGAGTTCCTTAGATTCCTTCACCATGGTCCTCCGGCGTTTATTAGCCCTTTCCAGATTATCTTTCCGCTCCTTTTCTATTCTTCTCCATTCTTTGCCGATTTCTGCACACTTGTTCTCGCATTTAACTCCACCCACGTTTCCGTATTCCTCACTACCATCGCAGCAAAGATCGTAGTCGCAGACACCGTCATTTACGTACATAAAAGGGACGTATGCACCGATATGGCCCTTGTTTGCACACCAAAAGCCGGGCAGAGCATTTGTGGTGTTTGTAGTACCGGAGAGAGAAGCAGGCAAAGGTTGCTCCGGGGAGAGACGATCTAGTAGAGCACATGCCGCAGTGCCAGGCTCGTCTGTGCCATCAGGACAGTCACACGAGTTGTCATTTACTCGAGAGGCAGGGATAATTATCGAAGGGTGGCCTATGCATGTGAAGGTATCTTTGGTTTCGTAGAATTTCACAACTATGAAATCAATTGGTTAGTATAATTGGACTTTCAACTCCACGCAGATTATACAGTATATAGTATACGGTATACAGTCACAACTAAAGAGGCGAAGAAATATAAGAGAACTGACATTCTGGACCAACACCACGTGGTAAGGAACCAGCTGTAACGAGCTCATTTTGAGCTATGAAGCCCAGAAGCACCAAAGCCTGAGATTGGCGCATCTTTACGAGGGTGGAAGAGGGAAGGATTTATTCATGGATGGGGAAGTCAATTGGAATTTTGAAGCTTCTCGGGAAAAGTTTATTGTTTAACACAAAAAGTTGATTAACACAAAAGTTAGCACAAAAGTTAACACGAAAGCATCTCCACCATTCCGCATTTCGGTCCCCACTACAGCTGGCAAAGCTTGGCAATCTTGCTTTAGGGTTCCCTGCTAATGTTGCGTGGGGGAGGGACCCTTGTTCGCCGTTATGTAATTAGCCACATGTCAATGTCCCAGCGCTCTGGAGTGGGTAAGTCACCTACCTAGGTAAGTACCTAGGTACCTACTCAAGTACCTTAAGTATACCAGAGATGCATCACCTAAAGGGGTTGAGAAAGCTACCTATATTTTCTCTACCAAATCCAAGACATAAAGAAGAATATATCTTATTTATAAGAAAATCTGGTAGGTATGTCAAAGGACTCATCCGTATATATCAGTTCAACTTTGTAATATCTTCTTGTTAATAAGTCAAAGCCAACTATGATCCCCTATTAAGTATGTATAACTATAGAAAATATAAGTTGTCGCTTATTTTGAAAAGAAAATTTATCAAATAGTACGGCAATATACATATATCCTATTCTTACTAGGATATGTAACCTCGCATTCGTATACTATACAATAACCCCTAGTTAAAGCCGTGTATGCTGGCCATTAAATATTTGATGAGATACCAGGTTGGATGTCTTCTAGTTTATCCATAAGTTCACCGAAAAACTTCTTTTGAACCTTTTGACCCCATTTCCCAGTGACGTGGTACGCAGGGCTTTGAAAGCGGTTAGACGGAGATGCTGCAATAAAAGAGTCTAGAACTACTTACATTTCGACATGACAGTTTGACAGATACTGACCGTTGGTCTCTTGACCAGCCAGCAAGCCATGAACTAGAACACGGCTACCTTCTTCGGTAGATCGAGCTAAGAGCTTCTCGAATATCTTAAAACCACGGCTTCCTTGGGATTCGTTTGCTAGGTTAGACTTGCAGAAGCTCGGGTTTGGCGTATTAATGATACACGCCCCCTTTCCAGAAGAACTGGTTCTTTCGGCAAACTCGCGCACGGCGTAGAGAACGAGTAACTTGCTCAGGTGGTATCGTCCAGCCATATTAGCTTTCTGGGGGTCATTCAGCCGGTCGATAATGCCGGGGCTATCAGGGTCAAGCTCAGCGAGCGGAGCAGCGTAGTGCAGCGCACTGTTTGGGATCGAATAACGACAGACGTGCCCTGTATTCTGCCCAGATTCGCGCATTTTTGGCAGGAGGAGCAAGTACAGAAAAAAGGTGCTGATGACGTTAACATTGAGGCTCTTTTCGTTGTGTTCGCTCAAGCTGAAGTTAGCGGTCATAACACCGGCATTAGCTAACACGCCATCAAGACGGGGAAGCTGAGAGGCGCGGTTCGCGAAAGACTTGATCGAATCATAGCTATCCATATCGACGGGCCATACTTCGATAGAGGACTCGGATCGACCTGTGGAATTGAGTATTTTTTCCCTCGCATCGGCGCCTTTGGCTACAGTTCGTACGGCCATGATTAATTTCCCAACCCCAAGTCGTGATAGATGAAGGCAGGCTTCGAATCCGAGGCCGGTATTAGCGCCGGTCACAATAATAATTTGATTAGAAAGCTCGGAATTTCCACTTGGAACTGGAAGCTTCACGAAAACCCTTGAAAAAATGACGGAGCCAACTCCGTATAGCGCTGAAAAGGCGGACATGGCGACTTGAGGGCTTGTTGAGGCTGTTTCTTGTTGGTAAAATGTTATAATGCTTTGATCTTGAGGAGTCAACTAGATGAGAAATACATCACATCCCAAGGCGCTATTTTATAATCCATTTTGTCTTACCCTCTCAAGGGGCTATGTCATGTCAGTAATTTCCACTTACACGGATTTTATATGTCCCTTCACCTATGGCGTCTGGTGTGTATTATTATCACTAGCTATGTCACTTACATGTTGATGTATGAAGGATTCTAATTGGGTCGGGGCTTGTACGCCTCATCTCTATCCTCCAACGGGGATAATATCTCCGCATCCTTCTCCCCCTAAGCTCCGGCCCCACTGCCATGAGGCAGAATACAGCCACACAACCCGCCGCCGTACTATATCTAGCGTGTATGATATCTCCGACCTACTACGGATTTTGCGGATTCCTTCTTAGCCGTGAGAATGGAGTCTTTACATCTAGGTATGATAAAGCTTCTCCCCATTTCTATAACTGCTGTATAGAAAAAACGAGCCTTTGGACGAATCCTATACTTCCATGGCTAGCATTGACATTGGCCGTAAAAAGGTGGAAAAGAGAAACCGGCCACCTGTTTCTTGTGAGCCATGTCGGACTAGAAAGTATGTTATATCCTTATGCCCTTAATATTACTGCGTGCCTAGAATATACTTACGTGCATCTTGCAGGCTGAAATGCAATCGGGGTTCACCATGCGACTCCTGTATAAGACGGGATAAGGCCTCACTTTGTAACTATGCGGCTAATGCCAGCCGAAGTGAGCCTAGTAATAAGAAACCACGCGACTTAAAAGATAGACTCAATACTCTAGAGAATTTAGTGTCTTCTTTACTGTCGGGCGATGCTGTCGTCCAGCCGGGACTGACTACTAGAGGGGAACTCATCGTAGCAAAGTCCGATGGTATCACATCACCAGCAAGACATTATAATAAGTCCGCAGAACACGATTCGAGTTTTACCAGCCAGAGTGCGGGAGAAGATGCTCTTACCCCTGAGACGCCCCACCTACAGGAAACTGCGGATGGTCAAGTGAACTATATCGATTCTAACCATTGGCTATCTATCTTGGACGATATAAAAGAGGTTCGAGAGCACTTATTAGCATCAAGTCAGCCTGTATCACGGAATGAGAAAGGGGTTACTACAGATCGCGTGGTATTGGACGCCAGTTTTCTGCTAAGCTCAGACCAAATTTCGAGTCTCGGCGAGATTCTAAGCTCGTTGCCATCTCAACCTATCTGCGACATGTTACTTTCTTGGTATTTCGGTTCCCGGTTCATGGTTCTAGGTAAGGCCTTGAGCCTAACATATATGAACTAGTCTACTAACTTATACGGTAACTAAGGTATCATACACCCGGATAAATTTCAAAGTGAAGTAAGCCTTTCATTCATATCATACATGTAGCTACAACTTATAAGAATATAGTACGCTTCATTCTGGGAGTCGCCATCAACAACACCGCCGCTTTGGGTAGCCCTTCTTTTCTCTGTGCTTAGCGTCTCGGTTAGTCTACGAAAGGTATCGAACGTAAGAGAGCCCGACGGGTTAATCCCCCATGTAAGTATACTACAACAGAGAGCGGTGCAGTGTCTAGTTCTTGGGCGATATGCCACTGCTAATGCACATGCACTCGAGGCATTTCTGCTTCACATCCAAAGCTGCTTTTTCAGCCGCGAATGTAATCCAGTTGATTTGTGGTTCGAAATGGGCACAACAATCCGGTTAGCATTCAGGATGGGCTATCACCGCGACCCAAGTAACCTGACCGGCATCTCCCCTTTCGATGGGGAGATGCGGCGGAGAGTTTGGGTTAATATATTTCAAATAGACGCATTGGTATCTTTCCAAATGGGCTTCCCAAGTATGATACCAACCGAGTTTTGCGACACCAAGGTTCCGAGGAATCTAGAGTACTCCGATCTCCATCTCGACATGACAGCACTACCACCATCGAGACCCCTTTCTGAGAACACTCACATCCTTTACCTTATCGTCAAAGCTAGTGTGATGGCGGTCTTCAAAAAGATCGTTGCGAATACCCAATCGATATCAGTTCCAGCTTACGACGAAACGATTGGGCTGGACGCTGAAATGAACCAAGTCTACAGCATGGTTCCAGAGCTTTTGAAGAGACGGGATGTCAACCGTTCTTTTATAGACCATCCTTGCCTTATATGGCAACGATGTACAATAGAGATCCTCTATCTAAAAGGTCTTATCATACTTCATCGACGATATATCAGTTATGAGTTAAGAAGTCCTAGATTTGAACGATCACGGTACGCATGCGTTGAAGCAGCTCTCGATATCGTTTCCCGGCAGATAGATATACATAAGGCATGTGAGCCTGGTGGACGATTATACGAGGACCGGTGGATGTTCTTTTCACTATCAGTGCATGATTTTCTTTTAGCTTCCATGGTTCTCTGTCTCGACTTGTCCGTCCGCATGAGATCTCGAAGTGGAGTCTTGACCGAAAGAAGAGATACCCAGCAGCTTGCAACTAGAGAGTACCGGGCGCTCCAGGAGTCTCAACAGATATGGGAAGTTAACAAAGCAGCCTCACCCGATGCTCAGACTGCAGCACTCGCGCTTGGCCTGATGATCAAGAAGGTTGCACAAAACGATGTTGGTCTTTCTCTCGCGGAGGAAAATATTTCGTCAGGGGTCACGGATCCCGTTGTCGATTCAGAATTGCCATACGCGGCTACTATGTCACAGATGATCGACGGATTCGAGAGTATTGATTGGGTAAGTGCCTACACGAGAATGATGCGGAAAATAACAATTAGGTTTCTAATCAAAATGATAGAGTCTGCTGGACCAATATTTGCAATTTTAAGCATGGAACATACGTCAAGCTTGTTATAGGGGTTCTATTCAGTGCCGTGGTAAGAATTCCCCAAATATTACGACTAGGTCACGGGTGAATACTACAGCGATTCAAATTAATGAAGACACTTATGTGGTAGCTCTTATAGGCAGAGTACCCCCTGTAGTCACTAGCTAACAATACATAAATTTGAACTTTTATAGACTTGGGTAACTTAGGTAGTTATTATATATCAATATAAGAATATCAGTAGCATTGGTATTTAATACCATTCTAAGTATCTTTATAACACTCCCTATTATCAGTGAACGTAGGTATATATGGTCTGTCTTTTAATCAGTCAAAACTTCTATCGTGTTTGCTAACATAATAACATGTTTCGAAGCTTTACGGATTAGCTAGGTTAGTTAACTCCCTAGGTAGTCTTTTAAGACTGAACTATGACCTGTAAAGCTCTTTAATAGCTATATGTTATACAATCACTAACAACCCGGATTATATAAAGTAGCAGTTAAAAGTCTCACATCCGTGTCTTAACGCCTAGACACCACGCAGGTGCCGAACAATAGACCCAGGAAATGCGGGGCGATTCTCCAGCGGCTAATCCAAGCTCGACTGGCCAAGACAAGAAGGATACTATGTAACCTAGGTTAGAGCAATAGTATTTTGATTTAAGGGGTAAGATAGAGAGGATCTGGCTTCCCCACATCATCCTAACTTGCTATTCCCTAATAATCATAGCCTCATGGTACATAGATAGACCCTTGACCCTTCTCTTTCCCCTGTCCCCCACAAACTGCCGTTCTAATAGCCCCCCGTCCAAATGGACCAGGCAACTTGGAAGCTAAAATCCCGAGGTCACCTTTCGGCTGTATGTACTGTTGGCGCGTCATGGCGCTTCCTTCTTTTTTCTTAAGATGACTTGTATCAGAATCCCGGCCGTCACGATCAACTGGTGGTAAGGATTAGATAGATCTGAAATGCAACACCAACTTGTATTTTTTTTCTTCTCGATTTTCCGCGATAATTCGTAGTAGAATCGTGTTTAGTGCGCGATATACATAGCTTTCGCCACGTCTTTTTCTTTCCTTAGTAAGATACTGGTTTAGTAGTAGTGATTCTTCTTAGAGAAAGGATGGCAACAATTGGTAAGACATTTGATATTTCCCATGGCTTCACATGTGCGAGGCAACTGACTGACCAACGCAGCTGCGGCGTCGATAGCTGCTACTGCGGCCGGTCTCACGTATCTCGACGGCAAATTCCATCTGCGACAGGATTGGCAGAACATCCGCGCAAAAAAGCAGGGCGCAAAACTCTTTCAGAAAGCTTGTGAGCCTACCTTCTAAATGCTACTACCTACATGTGAACACAGCTTACAAAAACCTCTTCCGCATATGTAGTCCGAGAAAAGCGTATCTCGTCCTACTATTTCTTCGAGAAGCATGCCCAGACTAAACCCAGTAAGGAGTGCATCTGGTCGCGCCAGGGCAGCTTCACTTATGCCGAGACATACTACCGCGTCAACCAATACGCTCAGTGGTTCTTACAACATGCCAATGTCAAGCCTGGTGACCTCGTCGCCTTTTTCATGGCCAACAGTCCTGAATTTGTCTTTGCTTGGATGGGTTTGCTAGCTATCGGTGCAGCTCCAGCCCTCATTAACCACAATTTAACTAGACAGGCTCTACTGCACTGTCTGGGTATCTCTGAAGCGAAACTCATACTGGCTGATGGCGCGCCTCAGCTACTGGAGCGCCTCGATGCTGTTAAGGATGAACTGGCTGCGCAAGGGGTGAGTATTGTGAACCTGGCTGATGTCAAACATGAAGTCAATGCGACAAAGGGCGAGCGGCCGTCCGATGAGCTACGTGAGAACGTCCGGCCTGACTCTCCATTTGCTCTGTTTTACACTAGCGGCACAACCGGATTACCCAAAGCTTGCATGCTGCCCGCGGCCGCCGGCTTTGGATACGGCGTCAGTATGGACTGCGGTTTCTCGTACGTTAAGGGCGACGATCAGCGCTACTATGACTGCATGCCCCTATATCACGGTACAGGAGGTATTAGTGGCATGACGCAGCTGCTAACAGGTCAGACGCTATGCATCGCGCCTAAGTTCAGCGTGTCTGGGTTTTGGGACGACATTCGAGACAGCCGAGCTACGTGGTTCGTCTACGTCGGCGAGACGCTGCGATATCTACTAGCAGCACCACCGTCACCACGCGACAAAGAACACAATGTACACTCCATCTATGGCAATGGCCTGCGTCCGGACGTCTGGAAGCCATTCCGCGACCGTTTCGGCATCGATACCATCTTCGAGTTCTTCAACTCGACCGAGGGTATCATGCCGCTAGATAACCCGGCCCGGGGTGACTTCCGCGCCCATGCCGTCGGCCACCACGGTTTCCTGCAACGATGGCGTTTCTACCACGTCTTTGTGCCGGTTGAAATCGACGTTGACACAGGAGACATTGCGCGGGATCCCAAGACGGGCTTTGCGCGACGCGTCCCTTACTCGGTCGGCGGCGAGATACTTGTTACGCAGCCGCCTACGATCACACCGGCTTTCCCAGGGTATTACCGTAACGAAGAAGCGACATCGAAGAAATACGTGCGCAATGTATTTCGTAAGGGTGACTTATACTACCGAACGGGCGATGCGCTGCGACGAGACGATGATGGGCGGTGGTTCTTCCTAGATAGGTTGGGTGATACGTTCCGTTGGAAGGGAGAGAACGTGTCCACGGCCGAAGTGTCCGAAGTACTTGGCCGATTCCCAGGTGTAAGTGAAGCGACCGTGTATGGAGTATCTCTACCGAACCACGACGGAAAGGCCGGCATGGCAGCTATCTTCATTGACCCGGCCGTCAAGACTTTTGACTATAATGGATTGCTGAAGTAAGTCTAATATTTCCTCTCCCCCTTTTCAAAAATTACGAACCTTTTCTATGTCACTTTTGTTTACCAACGTAACGCATTGAACTCTTCCTTCTCCGCCTCCCCGCTTCCGCTTCCGCTTCCACTTCCCAACAAAACGCCACCAATACTCCCGTATATCACACGTCCAATACAAATGAACAGGTAGAGTATCGACATATGCACATACCCTTCCTCCAACCTCCCTTACAAATATTGGAAGAAGTGTCACTTCGCTCCTCTTGCTGACCACAACCCTCACCGGAAACAGACACGCCCGTGCCCACCTCCCCAAGTATGCCGTACCTATCTTCGTGCGCCGCATTGCCGCACGCTCCGCTACCCACAACAACAAGCAAGATAAAGTTCCGCTCAAGCGCGCCGGCGTCGACCCAGCTCAGACTGCGCCTGACCCTGTTTTTTGGGTTCCCGACCACGCCAAGGGCGGCAGTGCCTACGTGCCCTTTACGCAGCAGGACTGGGACGCGTTGGAAGGCGGTCGGGCTAAGCTATGATGAGTCCAATGCAAATCAAGCGCCTCCTTAGATCTCATTTAGATATGACCATGTGGGACGAAATGCCTGACGAATCGGGTGGACTATGTATATAATATAAAAACTAGCGACATTGCTTTATATACGGCGATATAGATACGTGACTCAAAGTACTTGCTGTGTGATATGCATACGAAGTGCCGACTAATCCTAGCCATGTCCTGGTCAACCGTACATGCTTTATCAGCTAGTATGAGAATAGCTGCGTCGTTAGCTTGAGATTTGAAGATCCCGCATCATCACAATTACTTGCCTCTGCTGTCCCTCGTATTCTCTGAACTTTGCGAGGTACTTACTTATTTAAGGGTTGTAGCTCACCAAGATGCTAAAAATATATAAGGTACATAACCTATCTTTAAATCATGTCGACGTGGGTATAACTCATTTCGGAAATAGTAGCGTCATAAGGACGTGAATAAGTAGAGCGTGGTTTACAATTATATCCCCCTATGTGCTGACGCCAGGATCTTAAAGTTTATTTTCAATAGATGTCCATCGATCAGCGCAACGCGCGGGCTGTTGGGCTGGTACTGTCGATTCCTAACTGGGTGCGGACCGTCTCGGCCACTGCTCCGAGGTGTAACCAAAAGGTCTAGCCGTGTTAGACGGCGTTTATATGCGAGGGAAGAGGTGTCGACGTACTTACTCGGTTCCGATGTCTTCGCTCTTAGTATTGAAGGCCCCGGCGTTGATCTTTTTGACGAGCTGGGTGATATACTACTCCCTGATCTCGTAGACTTGATAGCACTATTGCCGGGCGTCCGGGACTCTTTCATAGAACGGGGAATGACCTTCTACGGCTACTAGTTAGCAGTGATATAGTATATTCTAAGTTTATGGGCCTAACGCACATCGCTGTCACCGTCTGATAGATTCCAAGGATCCTTGTTCGCCACCAACTCCGCATAGTCTGGGCGGGGTACGCTCCTGGGCGTGCGGCGTGGTTTCTCAGCCTCTAATTCCTCCTCGTCCGACTCATTGGTATCGCTGACAGTAGGATTCCGGGGTTTGCTAGACGGCGTATAATTCTTGTCGTCCTCTTTGCTCTTTCGTATATTAAGAGCATCTGCTGCTTGGATATTTTTAGATCTCGACCTTCCGGGAATGACTGGAGACATTAATAGTTGTTCCAATGAAGCTTTCAAAAAAGAAAAAGGAAAAAAAATGAACTAGCTCTCCTCTAGGTGTATGACAAGAATGCCTTTACCTACAGGTATGCGGCGATGGGCCAAGATGTTCCTTAATCCAGTACTTGCTAACCAGGCTAGAACCTTCAACTATAGGCAACGATTAGTACCTATGATAAACCCATCCCCTATATATACAAGGGAAGGTTGCTCACTTTCGCATGCGAAGTTTTCAAAAATGTATTCATTAGAGAGTTCTTCGCCGTTTTGTCCCGTTTCGCCGTGGCTTTGGAAATGCTTCAAAGCTCTGTTATATGCTAGAGGCGGGTCCGTGAAGAATCCCGTTTGGCAGTTGGGCCTGTTGCATCGTATAACAAAGAAGCCCTGACGTTCTGCATGACGGAAGATACGCTCCCCTGTTTCTAGGTTTGGGAATGCGATCTTGCGGAATATATCCGATTGAGATCTATTTAGACTCTGGTCATATATTAGCCGGCCAAGTAGCAGCTTAAAGTGACAGCGACAGCTCCAGTTCGTTCTTACCTTTCCGCCATCTACTCTCCGTCGCTTACCACTTGCGGTGCTATCACCATCTGCGCTGACCCGCTTAAGAGCTTTGCTAGTCATGGGATTTTCGGATAGAATCTGACTTTGTATTTGGTGGTCGAAATTCGGGCCTATGTTCGGCGATACGTTAATATTGGTAGGACTTGAAGAGTGACCTTTAACTGAATTAGAGGTTTCTTCGTCGTGTACTTGCGACGCCAATGGAGGTATGCTTGATAAGACATCTGCGCCAAGAACAGTGCTAAAATAATTATCGCGAACCGGTGACATAAAAGGCGTTGGGGGTCGAATAGTCAGGGTTGAAGCACTGGGAATGACGCTGAGATATTTGGGGGTAACGGGGATAAGTTCCGAGACGGTACTCTCGATAGTATCAGGATCGACTTCGAGCAATTGTAACTTCTTGCGCAGACCTAGGATTAACTTCTCCTTGTCTTGTTCATACGCCTGACGCTCCTTATCAACCTCTCTGAGGAGAGCCCTCAGCTTTGGCACGTGGCTCCGCGCCAACTCATCATCTCGCTCGCGGGTCAATTGCTGTAATTCCTTCTTGACATAAGAAGAGGCGAAATCAGAAATAGCATTGTTGAGTTTGCCGACAGGACTGCCATGATCGCCCGGCGGCGTCTCGTCAGCCATCTCAATCTGGGGATTGAATGTTCATGGAACCTCTACGGATGTATAATTGGGCATAGATAGTGTTCGTTTCAAACACTGACCATCAACTACCGATTAATACCTAGATTTTCTAGTTCTAGGGTAGGGCTTGAGTCTGAAGAGGTGGAGAGAGAAGGGGGGGAGGGAAAATCCCTGCGTCAAATTGACTTTTTTTTTTTTTTTTTTTTTTAGAAAAAAAAAAGATTGAAATAGAGTTGAAATAGATAGATAGAAGAAGGATCGAATGAATAGATGATCAAACGATTAAACGATTAAACGGAAGAATTAAAATGATCTGGACCCGTTTGGCCAGAGCATAAGAATAAGCGACACATGCAGCTCCAGCTCTGTTCTCCGCACGAAGCGCCTGTACCGTAGAACGCCGCAGAATAAACCCGCCGAACACGCAGGACCCCCAGAGATGCGCACCGGGCCGTACCCCGAATAATTCTGGGCTTGATACCGCAGTGTGACGGGAAAGTTGTGGCCAATCACAAGTTACGATTACTCACAAGTATGTTGGTGCCGTAACCCGAATGGAAACGGATCAATCGAGAAATTTCGGAGATAAAATGAGACGGAGAAGTAAAATGTCTGGAAGGAGAGAAAAAAAAAGAGGAGACGTTTTAAGACATCGGATATAATGAGGAAAGAAGATGAGAGAAATTACCTAAACATTAACCTAGTAAAAAAAAAAATTCAAACATGTGGAAGTACCAAGGAATTTTTAGATGTTACACCATACTATCAACGTATTTTATGAGGTACCTACTACATATTAGGGGAGGAAAGTGCGAACGACCTCCAAAAATAGGTTGGGGTTTAGGTAAAACAAACCAGATCTCGAGCACGCCGCTTTTAGCCGGTTTTTATGTTACACAAACACCTAATATATAAGACATCTTACCTAACCTAACCTATAAAACAGGTACATGTATCTCTAATATAAATCTCGGTTTCTTGCACGGGCACGTTCTAAACGGATAGCCAAATTCTCTTATTATTATTAATACAAATGACTATCGGTATCAATTATACCAACCACACCACACTTTAAGCAGCCCACAAGTTGCGACCCGCGCAGCTACTATAATTCGTATTATATATCTATTATGTATTTTTTTATATTTATTATATAGTTATTATATATCTATTATATATCTATTATATATCTATTATATATCTATTATATATCTATTATATATCTATTATATATCTATTATATATCTATTATATCAGATGCTATTGGATTGACTATGTATTACGTAATAATATGAAAGGGAATGCAAATAACGATCGTGTTCTGATTGGTTGTTCTAAGGTAAGAGAGGAGGGGTTCCCCCGAGTGGGGAAAGATATCTATTGTACAAATGCGTGGGCTGTGCGTGGGCGGTGTGTATGGGCATAACCCTGGTCATGTGACGAGATCACGTGACCGTTATCCCAACAGATGCAATGTTGCATCCTAGGTTCTAAAGACTATATGGCGTCAGAAGAAGAACTGTTTCCCCTCCAGTCAACCACAGTCTCTACCGTGATAACTCCGAGCGGGACTTCATCGACCCCATCATCCCCAGTCTTTCTCTCCACGGCACGATATTCGGCGGCATACCCTTGAGACCAAGGACCAAATGTTTCTCGATTAACTTCCCTGCTATGTCCGTGGCTATTTACTTCAACACTATCGAAATCGTCTTCGATATTCCTAAATGGTCTTATAGAACTGCGCGATATTCTAAAGCCCTGGCTTTTGTTACCCTTTCCCGTTTTGCCCCTATGCATCGATGAGCCGCCTATGCTCCGAAGTGCACGTATGGCAACTGGAATTCTATCCCTCTCGACATTACCGTAGTCACGATCTAGGGATCTGCGAATCCACGTGAAAGGATGCATTCTAAGCGAGCCATTAAATAGCGGTCCAAGCATAGGGAGGCAGCCGCAAATAATCGCCAGGTCGGGCTCTAAGGCGGTCCATAAGGTTGGATTGGCATATGCCACTGTGCCTATTAGCTCCACTCAAAATGCGAATATTGAGAGACATGGTTATTACAAGTAAACTCTGCAGTTGTTCCCTGGGCCAGCCGGATCTGGTATCTCAATCGGATCCCACTTGCAGCAACTACACCTGTTCCAAGTAAGAAAATGGCAGACAATGCGGCACGTTGGCCACGCGTGAGGTGTAAGTTCATGATCTCGTAGGTAGGTAGGCATAAAATTGCGACGTTCGTGACAATATTAGGAATCATAATCCCCGCAAAGAATGCGGAAGTTCCAATACAATGGCCGATTATGTCAGGGTCGAATATCTTCTTGACAGGAGTGCACTGAAAGGTTTCGACAGGAACATAAGCAGCCCACCATACTATAGTAATAGAGCCCAAGACAAGATGCCCTATGTTCATTAGCCGTACCGGGAAGATATTCCTGTACATCGTCAGGATGCTGAGCTTGGTAGTTAGGATAGTCGTCGCATAGATCCATTGGCTAGCGAAAATCATGTTAGGCAAAGTAGTTAGCCCAATTAAACATATATCTTCAGAATCTCAGTGTAATACAAGCAGGCTCACCTTAGAGGCTATATTTCCTTGAGGTTCGTCCCAGCTAATTGATCTTCTCACCCCGCCAAGCTTGACGAGCAGAACAACATGAGCATACTGCGCCCACGAAAGTACCTAGAACAATATTCGAAACTCAGTTTCATCGGCATCTTACTTAAGAAGAGGTACACAGACTGGAGAGATATATTAATTATTTAGCGAGACGAGCCCAATGACTTACAAGAGAAACTACACTTAGCCAGTCATCAATCCCGATATTAGAAGTACGGCGTATTCTCATAACAATACGAAGACCAACGGTAAAGGTTACAATCACTGAGATCGGGGTCAATATGCGAAGTAGATATGGACCACGATCTACTTTGAGCGACGAAGGTGAATCTGAACCTGATGACATATCGGCCAGTCTCCTAGCCTAGAGATTCTGCTAAGAAATGGATAGGGGTAGAATAGCTATCATTTCAAGGTAACTAGCGGAAAAGGAGAACTTAAATATTCGGAATCTTAGGGATGTATCTTAGCCATAGATGCAGGTTAACATTCCATAGAGTACCTAACGTTCCCGAACGCCCACGCCGAGTTACACGGGGCAGCATCTCATCTATCTATAAATTTAAGGTGTAGGCAATATCATGTGTCGCCCTCGCCGTTTTCACATATGGCTGTATTTTTAGGAGGCTACGCTACTCTTGATTAGCTTCCTTCTAACACAAGTACGGGAGATCGACAAGAAAAAAAAACCAAGTGTGTACCTAATGTAGGTAGGTATGCCAGCAAGTAACCGCCTGTGTAACCACACTCGGCTGCGGATGAGAGACAGCTTGACCGCCACATCGTTCGATATAAAAGTTGTAATTGTAGATTGCGCGAATATAGCTCTAGAAATCTTGGCGTGGCAGCGAGTTCGGTAGCTTGCGCCATGTCTTAAATATTGCGCCCAGCTCGTGTTTGCTTCGGATCCGAGACACCAGTGACTGTTCGCTTTCGCATCGGGCTCGGACAATTAAAGGGGGTGGTGATATGTGGTGCAGGGCGCGGCTTCAAAATGACCAGCACGTAACCCAATGTATAAAAAATATCAAGAACGGGATCATGCATGAATATAGACCATCATGTAGGTCGCTAAGAAATTGTCTCTACTTATAGATATAGGTGTATTCCTGTACTGGCGGGCGCGAGGATACGATAGCTACCGCTAATACCATTAGGATGGCGCTCGAAATATTTACTGCTGCAACTACCTCGTCTTGATCTTCCGATACCGCACCACCTCCTTGCCGTCGTCCTCGACAATTCTATGAGCTTCGATCCTATATCCACCGATCGCCGGCCAGATCTTAGACCAACATGTCCAGTATATTCCACCCAGAAGCAAAACGCCAACTCCGACGACAGGGAATACAAAATAGGGGTAGCCGTCAGCATTCCAGTCTCCAGACGGCGGGACGAAGGGGACAATAGCGAGAAAGATGTTGGCCAAGAGATAGATGACGCTGATCGGTAAATAAGTATTCCAAGGCGATGTCCAATTCTCCGACTTGTTGTAATGGAGATAGATGAGGCCGGCAGTGACAAAGCCGTTAATCCAAGCACCAGGGTAGGTATATAAGTTGACGACAAAGTTGTAGGCGGGGCCTGCGGGAGGAGCGACGAGAATGATCACTGTGACAAGCCAATGAAGAAAAAGCTAGATATATATCAAGTTAGTCGTATAATTCATGGGAAATTTTGAAGAAAAGCACTCACAGCAGCAGCTGGCGCATCAAACGGCTTGATAGACGCCCAGAACTTTCCATACGGTAGAAGCGCCTCTTTTCCAAATTCCTGGTTGAGTCGAGCGTGGGCAAAACTCACGGCCAGCACGTTACCCAGGTTGCTCAGTGCGACAAAAGCAGGGAGAGCCCGTGCGGCAGCACTATCACCGAAAACGTTGCGAAAGAATAGGCCAGCCACTAACACCTCAGAAGTAGCGAGGTCGTCCTTCGTTATCGCTGCGAAGTAGGCCACGTTGGCCAGAACATACAGGATAGTGACACCGCCGATGGCGATGGGCGCTGCAATCGCGAGGGTCTTGCGCGGATTCTTCAGCTCTCCAAGCACGTAGTTGGCGTTCTCCCAACCCTTGTAACTGTAGATAATCTGCAATAGTGCTGTCGCGTATCCATATGCGCCCTGGCCACCGTAATGCTCCGTTACCTCGATGGCGAACGCGTTCTTGAAGTTACCGGGCGGCGGGATGAGAAGTCGACCGGAGATGGCGGCGAAGCCTGAAAATACGATGAAGACCACGATGACCACCTTGAATATTCCCAAGAGGTTCACAAGCCTTAACCCCCATTTAGGAAAAATCGAATGGAGCGCGACGGCGAACGTAATACACGCGATCGCGATGCCACGGGCCGTCCAACCATCTCCTTCTGTGCTTCCGGCGGCAGCTAAGACATACCGGCCGAATGCGAGGGAGTTTCCGGACGAAAATCCTAAAAGGATCATCTGTGATGCTAAAACACATGAAGCCAGGTAGCGCGGGTGGCGGTAGACACGTTCGAGATAATTCTTCTCGCCGCCGGAGAGCGGAATAGCTAAACCGAATTCAAGGAATACGCTCAGACCGCAGAATGTCAATATACCACCAACAACCCATACTATTAATGATATACCAACCGACCCAGTTGCTGCGAAGATGGCTGAGGGGGTGGAGAAAACTTGGAATAACTGGTCAGTCTATTCGCAACGCTTATGAAGTTGTTGGATTAATCACTTCACTTACTTCCTGTTCCGATCATCTTATTCAAAATCAGAAACACCGCTCCGGTAACACCAATCTTCCGTGAGTCGGAATAAGCGAACTGTTGAATTCCATCGTTAGTCGAGGAGGCATACTCCTCGTCCGTAGGAGCATTCAGCTCCCGCGTGTCAAGGTCTGAACCTTTCCCGGCCTCTGTTTCTGATGGCATCTCGGCTTTGATTCTTAGTATGACAGTCGCAAAAGAACGGAACTGAGAAAATGGCACGCGTTCCACAAGAACCTAACAGGAATACGTCTCCTTTTTAACTCGGGGCCGGTCGTATGTTGCACATGTTGTCAAGGTTAAGACAGCACAAGACCAGACAAGACAAGACAATACAGCAAGACAATTCAAGCAAGCGGCACAGACTATTAGGTTACGTTCTAGAGCCTCTTGGGTTCTGGGAGGATCCAGGACCAAGAGATGAGCATTTGGCGTATAAGTAAATACGCAGGGGCAGCTGAGAATCCGTGAGATTCATGAGGTTCTTATGGATGCTTGGCAGATCGCACGCCATCGCACGCAAACGAAACCTTGTGATCTTCGGGGTCCCAAGCAACAGTTTTTATTAGATTTCCCGTCACCTCGGCGCATGGCAATGTAACATTGCTTTCGAGCTCAACCTTAAACCACAGGAAACCAACATTTCGAAAACCTACTAACCAATCACACAACCAAACCTTTACGATCAACATGGAAGGTGGTTTACTTCCAAGAGTCAATGCATGCCGAGACATCTTCTTGACGTAATTCGGTCTATCCGATCTCATCATCTATTCCAACTAACAGCTGAAAAGAGTCACCGTCTGTTTTCTCTTAGCTTACCATGACAGATCACGCGCGAGCCTGTCGCCTGCAGTCGACTTGCGGCCCGGTCCTATTCCTGGTCTCTTCTATGCAAAAGTTCTTTTCAGCCCCATGCTACTGGCCGGGCCGACTGACGGGTACTCGACTCGACCTCGATGTCTAATAAGAGTCTTTAAGTTGAATATGCCTGGCCATAAAAAGGAAAGTTACCTGCATCTAATACGAGCTCACGTTCGAATTCGCTTCCTTGCTTACATGTAATGGAAATCGGCAACTGGCGCTATTCGTCGTCAAACTCTTCAATCAGAGTGTTTTCCACGGCCTCAGAAATGTAGGTGTAGCATATATATCTGTGGCAAATGATATATCGTAGGAGACCAAAGAAAAGCAACAGAGGCCATATCCCCAATTAACGAACCTGTCATCATGGTTACCCCCCCTCCGCATTCTATTCTTATCCAGCACAGCTACGGAATTCCTATTTTTCGATCTACTAGTTTACTAACCAGTTCAAGCAGTATTCGGCATGATCACAGACCCTTATTGAGCTCGTCATCCCATCGTCGTTGGCTACACCTTCATCCAACTAGATCGTCAAGTTTATCTATCCCCAATAAAATAATTGCCTCGTGATTATCAGATAAACCGACTGCAAACTTTATACCACCAAATTCGCCTATCTGCTCTTCGCTTATATCATCTGGAAGAATGAAGTACATCGGTGCCGGCGGTGCTAATCTTCTAGGTACGGAATCTTCGCAGTCTATAACCACGGGATCGAATCTACAGTATCGACATTCTAAACGCGGCTCGGCGTCAGAGGTGCTATGGGGCTTAGATATGTCGATGTCCTCTTGCTTATTTCCCCGAAGCGTGTCGAATGCATGCTTTATCCGGCCTTCTAGTTGTGTCTTGTAAACTGGCCAGGGAAGATGAAGTCGGAGTTGCTCTCGACGAGTATCGAGTGTGTTAGGTGTCCCATCGGCCTTACTGTTCCGTGAAGGACTGCTCTGTCTGCTTGCTGATACCCCGGGCTGATCTTTTAAACTCTTCTCTCGAGCTCGTCTTGAAGGCTGGACTCGCGTTGGTGCCGTGGGCCACTTGCTGGCCTTCTTAGTTTTCAGTGTGTTCGTTTCAACTTGAAGCTTGAAGCATTCGTTTTCCCATAAGTGATATAAAGAACACTCTTTTAAAAAATGGAGTTTGCAGTATGCTTGATACAGAGGCGGAGGCCAAAACCACGACGGATCCCGCATCCAGTCATTAGCTAGTGAGCCTACTCTTGCACTACTATCTGGCTCGATCGTTACAACTTTACGGCTGCGTATATCTTCGACGTCGCCAATGTCAATTCGCGTCATAGACATTACTTTGTTGAATGTTTTATGATTAAATAATAAACTAATAACGTGTGAACCGGATTATGAAATAGCCTTATTGCGAATTAGTGGCAAAGCTCTTGAAAACCTCAACTAACAAGTCCCAATGGAAAAGTTGAGCTTACTTTAAATTTAAATTTCTTTGTTATACATTGTTTAGAGTAAATAATGTGTTGTTACTATTACTGGTAGATCATGAAACACAATGGGTGATATTTCCGGAAGCATCTTTGAAAAGTTTGTCTCAGCTTATAACAAAGACCAATTACAGCAGATTTCGTGTCTCTTCGAAGCACAATCATGGTTTGCTCCTAAGATGATACATCATATAGTATTGAATATGATATTATCATCTAGTTTAAGTCAAACCATCTCATCAGCTTGAGTCTTAGAGTGAAATACAGCACCTACAGTCTTAACATCACTATAACCACAAACCCATATAGTGCACGTGTCTCGCGGTGTTATAGATTCTTCTAGGTTAGGTTATATCCCTAAGAGTAATATGTTGAAAAGGGGCTCAACATATTACTCTTCGGGATATCACATCTTGTTCATTGTACTACCTGACCCCTATTTTCCTTCTACCGTTGTCTAGGATGATCTAATAAATAGGCTTCCCACTAGCATCGGTGACTGGCATGCCACCGGGAAGCTCCGTGAGCCCTAATATTCTTCTGTTAGCAACGAACTTTTCTTACCAGTTGAAATACTTACACCCGTCAATATCTTCATCTACTACTGGCTTTACTGAACATTTATTCCCCTCTTTGATCTCTTGGTATTGCAGCTCCGGGCATTTGAATCCATTGCAGTTCGTATCCATCGCGATTTGCAGCGCGTTACCCTTCCAACCGAACATGTAATCACCATGATTGCCGAAGCCCGTGGCATCGCCGTAACTCCATACGAACGGCTGCGAGCCGTCCTCAGGCCACTCGGACTTGTCGTTAAAAGGAGTCGTGTCCCAAACGATTTCGTAAAAGAGTTGGGGGATCTTGACGGGGTGCGTCGAGGGACACGGACCCCCTTCTTCGAATGTACCACTTTCAGGATACGAAACGTGGCTGGCGTGATCGGGAGAGTCTAAGTTGACGCCATCCCAGCAACTAGGTAACTCATCAGTTAACTCACCATCCAAAGTAGCGATCTTTCACTTACGTCGGAAACCGTAGGTTTGCCATGATACCCGCAGGGCACGGCTCTTTTGGCATGCCATGAGTCTCATTTGTCCTCGTCATAGGATCTTGAAGGCAGGTGCTGTAAAAGCAATGTAAGCGTTTTTTCATAAGATCTCGTAGTGAACGTGGGTTGATTTGCATGTGTTAAGACTAAACATGTGTGTAAAAGACTTACTACGTGAGCTGACGGTATTTCATCGCCTCTTCTTCGGTGCGTATCGCAGGGTTACCAGTAATCATCCGGAATCCCTTATAAAAATAAGCCACGATATAGACACCAAGTATAAGGCCAGTTGGTATAACTTACAGGTTTGAATGCCGTAACAGTTGTGTTCTGGTAACTTGGTATGTAGTAGATCGTCATACCGCCACCGTTCGACTCTTCAAAGTAAACATTGCCCTTTTGCGGAACACGCTTATACGTCCCATTTCGTGCGCGGAAAAACATAACGGCAGTCCAATAATTGGAAAAGTCCTCGGCAAAGGTGCAGGTCGTGCAAGTAGCTGTGCTGGGGATATCCATAGTCTTTGGATCCATCGACGGGTTGAAGGCATTCTACAGATTTCAATTGGTCAGATTGGGCTCCTATAACTTAAGTTATATCAAGTATGCGTACGTACTCCACCGATAACCTGATGAAGATGTGGAGATCCGACAACGCCGGGGTTGACTAAGGGGTCGAGTCGTTCAACGACGAGTTGGGAACACGAAAAGCGAAGTAGAGCAGAGGCACCTGGCAAAATAGTGCCAGCGCCCACAAGCATGGAACTCCAGTGCGGTAGCATCTTGAACTGCTGAAGTATAGGTAGAGACTCCCTCGGGTGAGGACCAAAGTTGAATATGATTATTTTTTGACTATAATTGGTTGCCAGTTACTGGTAGATATATAGAGATCAAGTAAGCTTTGAGTGAGCTTTGGGAGCAAGGAGGTATATATTGGAAATCTGTTCTATCAATAGTAGAGTTCCACCGTCCTGAAGTGCCGCTCTGAAGTCACCGTTTAATATATCATTATTCTAACCTAGCCATATTGCCGGCCGGCCGGATGTTCTGCCCACCAATCAACATCGTCCAGTTTCGCGTACGATAGTACCAAGTCCAAATTTACATGATAAGGTCGCTATAGAACAATCACACGCACCGACTGGATGGATTTGAACGATATGGTTGTCTAGGCTATGCCTGGTGACGAATAGCTGGTCCACGGGAATGGATCTGATGTTGGTTTTCTCTGTATATTTGCTCTACGTATTTCAAACCTCTCGCTATTATATGGGAACCTCACTCAAAGTCTTGCCTATCCTTTACGCCAAAGAGTTCCACTATCCTTTTTTTTCGGTTAGAATTACTGCTCAAGCTATCATACTAATTGAATAACCGTAGGCTTCTGTTCGTTTAATCTAGGCGGAACCCTATTTATCCTACCTAACCTCCGATATATAGACTCCGCCTCTTCAACAAGACGAAGGACGAGTCCTGGGCCCTTTGTACCACAAAGAATATAAACATCCATTGGGCTTTCAGCTCCACATGTTAATTCCGAGGTTACGTCGACATACCAATCCTCCTCTCGAGTTTCTGCGACTTGAACGAACCGCCGAGGGTCGAGTATGCCGAGTTTTCCCGTTATATAATCGGATGGAACCCAGGCACGAGCCTGGTATAATAACCCTCGAATAGTTATATTTTTAGCACAGACCTCTGCAAGAGGCCTGGACACTTCTGGAATATACGAGATATGAAGTATTTCGATACCCTCAACGGCTGCTTTAGACGCGTCAAATGACCCGGACACCGATATCCATGACCACGATGGAACCTCTTTATCGGTATTTCGTTTAGCAATGACCTTATGGCTCTGGACAAACAACCAATTGACTCCCCAAAATAGGTAGGAAAGTAAACTTGTCTCCCATAAACCATTTACATACCGACCAAGACCCCTTTCGTAGAAGAGCTGTGCTATTCCGGCCAAAGCAGGCAATCTGTCCGTATCGTATGTTACATCCTTTAGTAGATACGCTTCTATTATATTTCCCCACAGCAGGCGTAATTCCTTTGACGAGCTTTTGAGAAGCTGGGAGTCAAACCTAGCCTTTAGGTCACTGGAGGAGACAATCTCGCGTATGTTCTCGTTATACGTCCCGCAGTTACACGACCGCTTAGATAGGCATACCCAAAGTATCTCCCACTGCGTAAACGATAATACGCGTGGGGATAGGAGATACTCTACTCTCATTGTTACTCATGATATTTTCTAATAAAAAGATTTATGCAATTAACCTACCTTGGAAACACCAAGATCGTTCGAGTAGGGGCGCCCTCCTTGATGGATCTAGGCCGTAAGGGGTGCTGAAAAAGTACGGTGTATGCTCCAACGTTGGACGCACATTCACAATAACGGGCTGTCCTGCTTCAGTGCAGCGCTTAGCGGTATGTCGAGCATCCAGTATATCGTGCCGATAGAATAAGCCACCATTACTATCAGCTGATGCCGTTGCCGCGATAGTCACATACGAATTGCCGTACACGTCTGCCATGCGCGATGCTTCATTCTTCCAGTCTTCAAGACTGTCCTGTATAATACAAAGGGAATCGATCCAAAGATAACGGCATTGGAGCTTTCGAGTAACGAATATTGCATCCTGGAAAGTTCTCGGTAACGACTCGACTGATATTCCGTCTTTCTTCTCGTTCAGTGTCTCGGTCGTTGTTATGGAGGAGACAGCCCCTCCCCAACAATGGCTCAGAGCTATGTAAGGGCCTTTATCGGTATCAATTGGCTCGTATACAAAGACAAAATCGGGATCCCGTAAGACATCTAGTACTCTAGTGGGAAGATAGGTGTTCAGGCGACTCCTACAGATATCATGCTTTTCGTTGCAATAGTCAATCCACCCTTTCATTTGATCAAGGTATTTCTCGGATGCAGTATTTGGTTCAAGATCGCTGGCCGGTTTGAAAATACCAGATAGCGGATCGTGTGCTATCATTGTTTAGCCAATATATACTTTACTAAGTCCACTTGATACGTTGCCCGATATCCAGGCAGCTGAATATACATACCGTCCTTAGTATAGTAATGAAGGCCTACCCATTTTTCGCTTTCGGGTAATTTATACTGAAGGCGGAATAGGTCTTCTTCCTGATGTAATACCATCCAATGAATTGTTTCCAGGCTCGCCAGGCAGAACGCCTGGAGGCCTTCCCAAAGGATCGAGCATAGCTGACAGGTGGGCGCTGAACTCTCCAGCTCATGACCCCTGCCACCGGTTATGAATCCCCCAGAAAGTCCCGGTAATGGCTCTAGGTTGCGGCATGTAGTACATGAATCCATTTTCGACGCGTCGTAGTTGATGTTTTATGATCGTATGGATGGGTTCAGCTAGAAATAATTATTGATTCCTATCAGCGCCGCAGTGTGAAACCCGAGGCATCCAGGTTGTGTAGCCCCCAAGAGGCCCGCATCGCGTAGTATTCCCGGTAGGGAAAGTTATTGCCGATTTATTGACCTGTAATATTTTACCTTGACCATGATACTTTTTGTATCAGATCACCAGCTCATCCGATATCTACTTGGCCAATACTATGATGACATTTATCCGTCTAAAGAAATTTACCCGAGGTCGTTAGGTATACAAATAAACTTAATAAGAGATGTTAATACTACTAATAGTTAATAGAAGTCTAATGAATTTTCCTTGTTTTTAGCTAGGTTACTTTCTTCAATAGACGTTCAATGAGAATCAAAAACCACCTACCCCTGAAGAGAAATCAGCGCAACCAATCAAACAAAACAGAAACCGAAATGTTGAATCCTATCCGCGAGAGTCTACAATATTATATTTATATTAACTTCCACTCGATTACTGGATTGTCGCATATTCTAACCTCGATTTTTAAACTATTAAAATGTGGGTGAATATTCTAACTCCCTTAAAGAACAAACTCAAGGAACGATCATAAAACGGTATAAG
This sequence comes from Daldinia decipiens, assembly GCF_022478715.1. Classification (NCBI taxonomy): domain Eukaryota; kingdom Fungi; phylum Ascomycota; class Sordariomycetes; order Xylariales; family Hypoxylaceae; genus Daldinia; species Daldinia decipiens. The sequence continues at coordinate 249,682 of NW_026054576.1, read as the reverse complement.
ATCATAATAATTTGTGACCATTTAATCCTTACAACCCAGCCTATATACCCAGGTAGACCTAAATCTAGACACTTGCGCCTGTGATCTGCAACTGGTAGTCCAAGCCCCGACTCACATCGCTACTGAGTGCGAAAGGATCATAGAGATAAAGCGTGTTCGGCGTGTTCGCAATCACGAAAGTAGCCTCCTCCCCGCTGGCCAAATTTGCTTGCACCTTGTTGTCTACTACGCTGATGTACCTAACAGCTTTATTGGAACCTCTTACCGCCAGAGTGGCTGTATATGGTGCCGTAGCAGTCACAGTGATGCTGATCGATGATCCAGTCGCCTTCAAGGGGATGATGTTAGAGCCCATATAACGCGGCTGCCGAGCTGCTTTAACTCGATATCTCCCGTTGCCCTGGGAGTCCAAATTCGCGTAATTGAACTCTTTCCTCTGCCTCTCGAATAGAGCCTTAGCCTTTTCGTGTCCGATATCGACATACGCCATTCTGGCCCAGTAGCGACCGACAATTGTCTGAATCTTAATAGGCGATGCGAGCTGGTCCAAAACGTGCAGAGGGGTCTCATTGCTGTTCCTCTTGTATTTTCTCCATACATTCGGGAAATTCGCCATCCCCAGGCCCGCATAGTTGTCTGGGTTGTTCGTAACGTAAGTTAGGAATGGCCATGATTCGTAATAGTTCCCGGTGTTGCTTGACCCATCCACGATTACTTGGAAAGAATCGCTTATAACTTTCTGAAGATTCATGATAGTGTCGCCACTCGGTTGACTATAGCGCGCCCTTGAGTCCGCACAGACCGGGGAGGTTATAAACGTGTCGGCGACGAAGTTAGCGACCGGCTCCCACCATGCTCCAGTCCGACCCTGGTCAACCCAGTATCTCTCAGCATATGTGAGACCATGCCCGAACTCGTGAACTGTAACCGAAGGCGTATTCATCCATTCCGTGACGACATTTAGGAAGCTTAGGCCAGTGGCACTGTCCGTCCCAGTATTGGCAGCAGTATTAGGTCCTAAATCATTAACGTTGTAGACATTCATCTTGTACCAGGGGCCATTATCATTGTCTTGATTGAATGAGAGACCCGGCGACCTCCATCCTTGGCTAGTTACGAAACAGTCGTAGGCTGACTCGAGAGTCTGGAGTACAGAGTTCGCAATAGAGTCGCTTGCTGCATCATAGACGCGAAAATGCGGCGAGTCCTTGTATTTGCTTCCTCCGGGGCCGACCTTTGTGTTCGGTGTGAATTCAGCCGGAGGTGCAGCTTGCGCCCGCGTAGGAACAGCAATCGCCCCAGCAGCCCACCACAGGGGGAAAATGGTCAAGGTGAATCCTCTCATTGCTCTGAATATATAAGACCGTCTTAAACGCGATGCATGAGTAAGGCTTAAATGACTGGGAAAATTCCTAGAGCGACGATCATCGCCTTTATAGCCGGAAGCTCAGCTCATTATGGACTCTGGTAACGGAGTTGAGATGTAGTCTTTCCGAAATTGGATGCTTTTTTTTTATCACATTAAGCGGATAGCCTAAAATGGGTTGCAACCAAAGCAGACGACTTATCATATGGTGCTAGCGCACCTATCAGACAGACTCAGTTTGAATCAATAGAGCTCCTTTCATTGTAGTCGAGAACGAAGGTAATATATAGACCCTCTTATATGGTAGTAAAAGCAACGTCTTGGAACGTTGGTGGCTACGTGGGGAAGTGGGATATGTTATACGAGCGAACAGCCACCGTAAGTTCATAACTTCTCTTCATGTTTAGTTATGTCGAGATATATACCAGAGTATCATCTCTGTCACTACATACTACTGCTACTACTTGAAAGCTAATATAAGTGTTCTTCGCTATTCGGAAAAGATACTCAAATACAGGAGCTTGTTCGTTCCCACATATGCAATGATACGCATAGGGTTAGGACAGAAAATGCCAAGAGAGGTCGAGATCTACAGTTTTAGGCTAGGACTGATGGCAACCTGGTGGTCCCTTTTAATCTCTGGTCAGCGTTGTACGAATTGGACTCTACAAGACTCGAATCAGCTATAAGTATTTGCAGCATACTAAGTTGAGAATGCGATTGCTCAATACATCTTCTATTACCCTGGAAGAATTCCAGGGCTCGCCCCCTGAGTATGCGATATTATCCCATACTTGGCTAGACGGCGAAGTAACGCTACAGGACCTCACTCTGGACAAAGACCACACTAAGGCTGGCTGGGATAAGATTCTGAATTGCTGTCGAAAGTGCTTAAAGGAAGGATGGAAATATGTTTGGATCGATACTTGCTGCATCGACAAAACTAGCAGCACCGAGTTATCGGAAGCCATCAACTCCATGTTCGCGTGGTACCAACGCGCGGCCGTCTGCTATGCCTTCTTGAGTGATGTCTGTAGAGTCCGTAAAGGCAACGAACTAGGAACACTTGCGAGGTCACGTTGGTTCACGCGAGGTTGGACGTTGCAGGAGCTTCTAGCGCCCTTGTACCTCGTATTTCTAGACAGCGGCTGGCAGGAAATAGGCTCGCGGTCGTTCCTTTCCTCGACAATTGAGACGATCACGGGCATCTCTGCGTATCAGATGGCCCATTTTAGAGGTTGTAGTATTGCTACTAAGATGTCCTGGGCCGCAGGCCGGCAGACCACTCGTATCGAAGACGAAGCTTACTGCCTACTCGGCTTGTTTGGCATAAATATGCCTTTACTCTACGGCGAAGAGGAAAAGGCGTTTATCCGTCTGCAGCAGGAGATTTTGAGAGTCTCAGATGACGAAACGCTTTTTGCGTGGCGAGGTAAGTCAGCGCGTCAAAGAGAAGTATCCCTTAGCCGGGTAACTTAACAGAAAAGGTTCCCTTAGAAACAACAATATCCCCGAACTACCAAGATGTTCTCTGCGGAATGCTTGCTAGATCCCCCATTTGTTTTTCTAGATCTGCTCACTATGAGCCGTTTATCATAGACGACCAGCGGGCCGAGTATGCGATGACTAACAAAGGACTTGGTATGACTATTGACGTATGGAGGTATATTGGGCCGGAGGCTGAAAAGGGTGCGCGGCCTAAACGCTATCTCGCACCGTTAAACTGCCGGTCCACGATAGATAATAAAGCCGCGGCAGTAATCTTGCTACACGAAGGAGAGGAATCCTACGTTCGTACAGACCCTCACGAACTAGCCCCTTTTCACGACGAGGTTTCGAAGACTGATCTCTGGGAGTTAATTCCCAGGAAAAGGCTATATGTAAGGCAGATCGAAGAGCATTCCGGTACCCCTAAGGACCTATTACAATCGATATATCACTTCACCTTTCGTGCCACGTATGCCATACGCTTACGGAAGTTCTACGAGTATCCAAGTGGATCATACATCACCTCTAGGATATTAGACTATGAAGATATATATCGCGACTCTAATCATCTAACGGTAGCCAAGCGCAGTTTTCAAATGCTTATACTCGTGGTTATTGCGGATATGGAGATGGTTCTATGCGTTTCTACGTTTAATAACTTCTTCGCGTTATCGATGTACGTGAAAAGCGACTTTCCGAAGATGACAGACATATTAGACGAAGCAGAGGCAAATTTGAAGCAAGCTACAGATACTGTACACTTGGAGTTTCCAGAACAGAATTTGGTGGTTAAGGCAAGAATACGGCCTAAGCCAACATTAGACGATGAGGCGGAAATTATTGAAAAGTCTGTCCAACTCGACATAGATTGCCAAACTTACGATTATTTTGACCCCTTTGACGAATGGGATTTATTACCTGAACACTTGAACCCCGAGTGGCGTCCAGTGCTGCAACATCAAGAGTCAAGGCGCAGATATCCGCCGTCGCCGTCGTCTCTACCATATCAAGAACCACCTACAGAGAGGGGGTATCTTCCGGAAACGCTATAGACGACAGGAAACAGCGACAAGTTCGTTCCGCAAAAGAAAGTATTTCGCACGCAAATAAACAGGTGTGCATCCAGATACTAACGGGTGAGTACTTATTATTTATTACGGTTATCTATAGAAGGCAGCCTATTTGCTAACTGGAGCGCAGGCCAAGATATTACACTGATTTTATAATACTAGGTTAAGTGTATGATTTCTAGTAAGACCAGGCCTATAATCCCGACTAGACGATCAAGACTCGACTCGGCGGTATACTGTACGGCAATCTACTTACGATGACCACTTACTTCGTAAATGGTATCACGGGTTTTCCGCATCAAGCTTCTCCCAGTATGCGTCAATAAGCTAAGGAGGAATATTAATGACACGCTCCCATGTCTCTTTATCTTCTCCCCAGTCTCCTTCCCAGCGAACCTTGTACCATTGTACGGCGCGACGTGCGGCGTGGGGAGGATCATGGCCTACTAAGGCGTCAACATTGGGCACGTCGTCTCCTCCGTCCGGCTCAATGTTATCTCCAACACTGTTGGGGATAGGGCTGATGCTCATATTTTCCTCTAGCATAGGGGTTGTCAGGGGAGATAAAGGTGTAGTAGCAGAGTGTATAGGTGAATAGGGCGAGAGGAGAGTGTCCATGGGGCGAATATCCGTAGGGAGTGTAGGTCCAGGAAGCGTAGATATAAAGGGAGTGGGTGTAGATGGAGGAGTAGGAAGAGTATCCATAGGGATATTATTTAGAAGGGATTCCGGTTCTTGCTTAAGAGATGCTACGTGTGGAGGGAACGTAGGATAAATATATGGCATGCCAGGATTGTAGATCATCTCAGGTGGATGCTGTTCCGGTTGCAAAACACCATTTAAATTCGGGACCGTAGAGAACATCGACTCCGGATTCGATTTGACCCCGCTTGGTCCTGTAATCCACGGAACAGTATATGGATCATCACGTAACGGGACGATTCCGGCTCGAAACTTGTCCCACAGCTGTATGTAATGTGGCCAAGGAACCGGACTGGTATCTAAAAACCGCCCGCTCTCCGCGACTCGCAGACACAAGACCCTCGATAGCCGTTCGTTGAGCCTCGGGTCTGCTTCGCAGCCGGGACGTGGTGGGAGCGCTCCGGGTCCCGAATTCAGATCCCAGAGTATAGCGAACTGACCAAGGCACTCCGTTGCCATAGTAGCAATTTCGACTAGTCGCGTACGCAACCACCCGGCATTTGCCAGCCCGGCAGCGTACGAGGATCCTTCTACAATAATGGGCGAATTTCCCAGATGGTGATTAGAGAACCACAGCTCGACGCCAGATTTGAAAAACCACCCCGCAAGAAATAGATTAGTCGGATTATATCCCTTATAGATACCTAGAAACGAGATGTCCTTGATCTCACCGTTTCGTTCGTCGACAAAGTGGTGATACTTGGACCACAGGCTACAATTGTCCGACCAGCACCAGCGATGATGCTCAAGACGGCAGCATCTAGGGTGCCAATGACAACGCTGATTTACGTCAATTTGCTCTGTGATATGAGGATAGTCGCATATCATATTATGTGGTTCCTGCCATGGACTGTAAACTGTGTAGCCCGTGATAGGGTTTAGAACGCTTAGACGACGGGTGTCATGTTCGCGAGTAGTGCAATGAACGTAGATCTCAAGACACATCTTCAATCTCCTTGACCACCTGTGGTTATGTTGGGCAGGGGTTTAGATGAAATATACTCTCAAGGTAGAACACAGAGTTACAGAGTCTGGTAATATTGATTGGCACCATCTCTCAGGAGGTAACTCACGATAAGCAGGTACATCATAGATATATATACGATGCCGCTTTGTCCCAGGTATATGATTGACAGTGGAATCAAGTCTCATCAAAGTTCATCAACCCTATTGTCATCGCTCAACGACGATGTTGTAATCTGGACAAGCTCTTTATTTACCATTTGTTAGCATAAATCCCTTCCGGTTTTCTCTCCCATTTCCATTGTCTTTGCGAACAGCGTCTAACTCAAGCCGCTTTCTTTCTCCTAACTAAAGAAGCTTGCTCCTACTCTTCCACCGTGTTCACCCTCGCCCACTTCAAAATCCATTTACCGATGCTGGGGTCTCGCACCTGACCCTCTCTCTTCCTCACCTGGCCTCGATGTGGTTAAGTCAATCAAGACGTCGTAGTTGGGTTTTGGAGTCGGAGTCTGACTGCTGTGCTCGGTGGTCATCCGGGTGTCAGGCTCGCGCCAAGAATCCGACCAAAAATAAACCAGCTCAATTACCCTCGACCGAAGACGCAGTTGGGATAACAGTTCGGCTGGATTGAAGTCAACAACCCGGGAATTTAAGTAGGTAGCGTCGCAATATGCGGCTGAGCCGCTTACGCGATGATTAGCATCAAAGCAAGGAAAAGTGGGAATAGGGGCCAATACAGCTAAGTACAGGGTCCTCGTCTGACCTATGCCGACATTGAGCAAGTAAATTTAGCTTGCATTGTCTTCATTTTCGATTATTTGGAGGCGACGGCAATATATCTGGTGACGTGGTCGGATACCGGGACCTTTTGTGTTCGCCAGGGTATTAATTCTACCCCATGGGCTTACTGTGACGATCAAACGCACCGCCAATCATGTTATCCGCACATTTTTCCATGTTGTGACTGTTGTGTAACCGAGTCATGCCTCCACGATTCCCTCCACGATACATCACTAACCTACGTTGTTGGTTATGAAGTCCTTAGTGTATGAGATCCGCGATGCAGACCCATCCATAGTCATACCCAAGTGCCGAAGCCATGCTGCTAATGCACTTGTTGGGAAACACTCGAGAGGCATGTGACCATGCGATGGGCATTATTTGCCTCAGATCTTCAATGCAGCCTATCACTGGATCCTATTTCGTGAACTCTATGCATATGCCCAGAAAGCCGTATTAGGAAAAGCTAACGGGTGTTGTCGGTAGCATGGCAGCATGGTAGCAGGCGCTTCGAGGCCACGCTTGTGTAATTGCTTGGTAGACTACATACGACCAAGTAACGACATGTTTCCTAATCACCGTTGAAACATCGTCTCGGTGGTCTCTCATTACCACGGGTTCCCGTCTAGACACTAGCCATGGGCTATTCGATCGTTCAACCAGTGAACAATAAACATACTGTAGCAAGCCGTTAAGAATAATATCCTCTCGAACAACGATGATATGCCGATTCCGATTCCGATTCCGATTCCGCTGTCGCATTCCTCTTGCTAGTAGTCCCGTAAATGCAGCCTCATATATGTGTGGTATCAATGCCCGCTCCCCATATAACGCCAATCCCGAATCAAGTACCTAGGTAGGTAGTGACGACCGCAATACTAAGTAGCCATACTAAGTGACCATGTTGTCGTCTCCGATTCCTTTATCCTTTCGTTCGTCTTGGAGCATCCGAATTAGCTTGTTAATCGTATTTCCGTCGCGTAGTCTTTCGACCTCTCTCACTGCCTCATCTTCATCCAAGCCCTCTGCCATATATTCTTTGATCTTGTCCCAGATGACTTTCCGCCTCGAGTACCACGTGCGGCCCCGCGGCTCCGGCCGCCAGCGCGAACCCCACGCAGCATCCAATTCCTCAATGGCAGGCTGTCCATCCATTCCCTCCCGATACTCTTTCCAAACCTCCTCTACTGTGCCGACAGTCCCGTATTTATACTGAGGAGGCCCTGCAGATCCCGGTGTTTGCGCAGCCGGTCTAGGTTGAACCGCCTGAGAAGAAGTGGATGGAGAAGTTGGAGGAGGCCTAGCAGGGCGGCTTGGCGTTTGCATAGAAATCGGCGGTCCCCGAGGGTATGAAGCAGCCGACAGCTGCGGAGGGGGCGGGGGTATAATGGGTCGTACGGAGGAATCGCGGGAGCTGAGTGCCTAAAAAAGGTGCAACGGGTTAGTGGATAATATAAATAATTTTTGAATACGGGGAATGGCATGGGTTTTTGGGGCATGGCACATACCGAAGCTGCAGCTTGATGGGAGGCCACTAAGCTTCCACGAAGGTCATTCAGCTGTTGGCTGATGGCATCGAATTGCGCCGAGATATGAGCGACGTATTGCTGGTGTTGCATCTGGATCTGGAGAATAGTGGCGACTAATTGTTCGGGGGTCCTACCCAGCAGCTGTTCTTCTGTAACCATAGCGGGTAGGGACATGGCAGCTTGAGGTTGACGATAGAATTGGGTTGCTGTCGTAGTCGGAGGAGCCGAAGCTGAAGACGAAGGAGCAATTATGGGAGCAGCAGCCAAGGGACTCGGATTCGGGATGGGGTTCGTTCTGGTATTAGATGTAGCTTGTCTTTTTGAAGGAATGACGCTTGCGCCGGCACTGCGCTGCAGGTCGGCTGCTGCAGGTCGCTTCAATGATGCCCCTGTCGCTGCAGGGCCTGGACCAGGTACCAGAAGAGCTGAGGTAGCGGTGCTAGTGGTAATGGTTGGGTCCGTGGCCGCGGCCGTAGATGGGGGCGGTACGTTACTAAGGCCGGCCGAGGGCGAAGGCAGCATGACGGGCCCCCTTTAACCAGTAAACTCGTCCGAGAGATCCAGGTAGGGGGGGATAATTAAAATAAAGAGTAGAGCTTCGAGTTATATGGTGGGGGGTTGGAAAGGGGGGTGTGAAGGAATAAGAAAAAATAGACTAGAACGAAAATGAATAAATAAAAGTAATAAAAATAAAAATAAAAACAATAATAGTAAATAACAAAATAGGTAATTAAGATATTAAAATAGTTCGGGGAACGGATATATTCAAGAAGGGAAAGAGGTTTGAAAATAAAAATGGAAAAAGGCTTTTTGGGTGATCAGACGGACGTCCGGGCTAGCCGGGGTCCTGTTTCTCTTAGTTGAATATAAAAATAGTAGAAGTGAAAAGTAAAGGTAGAAGTAGTAAGAAAGATGTAAGAGTAGGAGTAATAAGAGTAAGGTAAGTAAGAGGGAGGGAGAGGCCAGGTTAGGTAAAGAAACAGATGATAGATGACAAAGACAAGGAAGCAATAAGATCAAGACCAGGACCAGGACACCAGGATAACCAGGACACAGAACAAGGACAAGCGACCCGAAGTAAATAATAGCATGCGGTAGTTGATGAATGATGACAGCGATGACGATGACGATAATGATAGATGAGAACGCGACTTAGAGAAAAAAAGGAATAAGTCGGCATCTACATCAGCAGCAGCAGCAGCAGGAGGAATGGAATATCGGAAGTATCCAGCGATCCAGCGATCCAACGATCCAGCAACAGTAACATCAGCTTCGGTATCAAAAGGTATCAATGTATCAAAAGGTATCAAAGGTATCAACCATGGAGCTTCGGCATCAGAATCAGCATCGTTAATATCAGTTAAATTTTACCATGCGCGAGATGCGGCGAACTTGACCGAAGACCAAGGATGGCATTCCTATCGTCTACATATGTAATGCAAATGTGTGTTGTCCCGGTTTGTGTCGCCCTGGACGGGGTCACCTGCGGTGTGTCGGCTGTCAACGTGTTGGTGACATGTTGTGTGTGAGAGTGTAAAAAAGCGTAAGAGTTGAAGCCTGACAAGTGTACGTGCGTTGCAAGGTATGTTGGTGGTGATTATTGGTACTATTATTATCATTATCATTAGGAATTATTATGTTTTGTTACACCTTTTGTTTTTTTGCTGTTGTTCTAAGTACATGTATTTTCATCTCTTCATTTTCAAGTTTGTTTTAACCTAGTTGGAACCCCCGTTTGATAATTGTAGCAGAAAACGGAAGTAAGTGACTACAAAAAGAGCATTGGGCAATTGCGTAGGTCCCTTTAGGTCATATTGATTATGTACTAGTACAATACGATCAGGTACTTTACCCACTTGTACCTAGTATCTCGATTATCCCTACCCGTAGCTAAAAATGTGGAATCAACATGGACATCTTGGTTTATCTAGGCTAGATCACGTGAGATTAAAGCTAAAATGGTAACTAGGTATGGGCTACAGGTAGCACTTAACAAGTAATAGTGTAATGGTATATCATATTATCCTTATTATTGTTGTATTATAAAGTATCTAAGAAGAATATTTAATATTTATAAAATGTATATACTTATGTGTATACTAAGTAGGTTTAATAACCTTAGGTTATATAATAATACCTTTAAAACAAATAAAAAAACAATATCTTTATTATTAAAATAAATAAAATAAAAAGGATATTTATAATATAATTTAATTTTAACCTTTTTATGTAATGAAGTTTACCAAAAACTTGTTTTTATTATTGCTTAATTCTTTTTTTAATAACCATTTTATATATTTATTTCTTAATTTAATATATTTTATAAAATATTTATTATTTTGTTTTTTAATAATTTATTTTTAATAAGTCTTTAAAATTATTTAATTAAATTATAATAATTATTTTTTAAATATATTTATTAAAGAAATTAATTTAAAATAATCGATAAATATAATATTATAAATTTTAAAATATTATAAGAAATTAAATTTATATGTTAAATAACCGATTTATTTTAAAATACAAAATGGTTTAATATATTATTAATTAAATTTCTTTTTTAATATAATTGTTATAAAGATATTATATCTTTTATAAAAGTAAAATAAAATATAATTATTTTTTTTTAAAAATATAAATTTATATTATAAATTATAATATTTTTTAATAATCATTATTATAATTGTAATTATGTCATAAATTTTAATACGCAATTATAATATTAAATTTTAATAGTTTAAAACGCGTAAAAATTAAGGAATAACGTTAAAAATAAACTTATAAATAGTTTTTAAAAAGTTATATTAAATAAATAATAATTATATTAAATTAATTTTATATTATAAACGTGAAATATAATTTTTCTATTATAAATTATTTTTAAAATTGTTAAAATAATAATAAAAAACTAATTTAATTTATAAAATAAATCATTCCGTTTATTTATTAATTTATAAATAGTATATAATGGCGTATAATAATTTTATTTTAATACAATTCCAAAATTATTTTTAAAATTTAAATAGAAATTTTGGATTTTTATTAAATATTACGATTTTTAAAATTTTCCAATTATTTATTAATAGAATATTATAATAGATATTAGTTTAATTAAGCGTTAATTAATTATATTATTTTGGTAAAATGATGGTAACCTTTAAAAATTTATCGATTATAATATTAAAGATATTTTTATTATTTTTAATTTTTAATAAACTAAAGATAATATTAATAATAATTATATAAAATGGGTAGGATAAATTAATAATTAATTATAAAGAATTATAAAGTAAATAATTTTTAAATTTTATAATTAAATATTTTAAATAAGATTTTATATATTTTTTAAATTTTTTATAATTAATAATGAAGTATATAAACTATTTATTAATTTTATTATAGTTAAGATAATTTTGATTATATAACATTTTAAAGATTTTGGAATAATATATTCTTAAAATGTAAAATTTATTATATATATTTAATAACTTTTATAATAATTTATTGTTAAAATAAAAGGGAAAAATTATAACGTTATTTTTAAAACGTTTAATTTCTTTAATAACGTTAAAAATATTTTTTTATTTAAGGTTTATAAAATATTTAAACTATAATTTTATTTTAAATTTGGGATGGATTTGTATTAAGGTTATTTTTTAAGATGTTAGATTTATTAAAAGGTTGTTTTTTATATATCTTACGGTTAATTATATTGTAAGAAATACGTTTTTATATATTATAAATATTTTGTTTAAAAAGGATTCTTAATATTTATTTTTATTATTTAAAAAAATATTAAAATCTTTAATATTGTTATTAAAAATATTTAAATTTATAATAGGTAAATATAATAATATATTTAAAATAATATGGAATTTTTCAAGTTTATAAAGTATTATAAAATTAAATTTATTAATATATTTTATTATTTATATTAAATAAAAATTTTTATTATTTATTATTATAAAATTAATAAAATTATTATATTTTATTAATTTTAATATAATTTTATAATTTATAAATATATATAATTTTATTTAAATAATATTAATATAATAGTAAATCTTTTTTATTATCCAAATAAATCCAAGGATTTTTATTTTTATTAGTTAATATTATTATTTTATTAATAATAATATTTTAAATAAAAAAGTTATAAGTTAAATGGCGGTTTATAATATATATATAAATAATTTACCATTTTTTATTAAAAAAGGTAGGTTTTTATTATTAATATAATAAATAAATATATCAATACCTTTACATGATATATTAAAATTAATATAAAGAAGTTATTTAAAATTATAAAAATATAATATTATATATTTAATAAAAGCATTTTTTAGATTTTCGAAAAATAATTTTTTAACTTTAAATGGTATATTTATTAGGATATTATTAACCCATTATTTTTATTTTTATTTTATAGATTTTTTTTATAAGTTAAAATAAATAAATATAATCTTTTGTTTTTTTAATAACTTTACCAATTTTACGAAACGAAAGATGTTGTTTTTTATATAATTTATAAAACTAATAAATATTTTAAAATCTTTAAAAAATATAAGAAATATAATCTTTAAGATTATAATAAATCTTTCTTTTATTATTAATAATTTAAAAAAAATTAATAAATTTTCTTAAAATAATAACGTTAGAAAAATTAATAAAAACGTTTTTTACATAAAAAAATATAAATATTAATATTAAATCTTTAATATAATATTTTAAGGTTTTTAAGGTAATAATAATATTATTATAATAATAATTTATTATATTAACATTTTTAAATAATATATTTATTTAATATTAAATATATATATTATTATTTTTATATTTTATAATTAAATAATAAAATGTAAATTATCTTTTAACGGTAATAATTATAAACGTTTATTATATAAAAAGATAGGTACGTCATTAATAATAAAAAATTAATACGTTTATTATTATTATAAAGGTTTTAAAATATATCTTTTAAAATATAACTTTTTAAAATTTTATAAGGTAAATATTATTAAAATTTATATTATTAAATATTTTTATATTAATAATTATTTGGTTTTTTTTAATAACATTGTTAAAACCATTAATTAATTTTTAAATAATAAATATAGGTATTAAAAATGGTATAAATATTTTGGTATAAACGATACGTTTTTAAAAAATTAATTTTTTAATAATTTTATTAATAATAGCTTAATCTTTTATATTAATAAAGTATGGATAAATTTTTTTAAGAAGGAGTTTTTCCTATTTAAATTTTAAATTAAAATAAAAAAATTTATTTTTTATAATATTTATAAAATTTTTATTAATAAAAATATTTTAAAATTATATAATTAATATATTAAATTTTTCGAAAATATGGAAATTTTTAAGATTATTATAAATTGTTACGTTAATAAGATATTTACAAAATTAATTTATTTTAAAAATAACAAAATTGCTTATAAAATTAAAAATTTAAAAGTTAATCTTTTTTTTAAGCAATTTACATAGTAAACTGGTGTAGTGCCACATCGCTAAGAGCAAGGGTATTATTATGTAATCTTAGGTTATAAGCCATATAAAGGTTTAATATTTATCGTATTTTTCTAATCAAATAGCTACGATTATTATTATTTAATTATACATTCAATATAAATATATTCGTTATTTTTCTATATTTATAACTTATAGCTTTATTTTACGTATTTATCTTATATATCCTATTCGATTAGTAAATCCTTATAGTTTTTTTAAAATATAATATTATTATTAACTATTTAAAGCCTTTTACGAAGATTTAAACGTTGAAATAATATGCTATATTTTATAGGAGATACCAACTCCTGTTCAATAATATTAAATATGGTATGTAATTATTTTTAATCTATTATCTTTAATGTTTTTATTTTAAAGGTTTAAAATAACTTATTAAATTATTTTTAAAAATAATTATGTTAAAATTTAAATTATTATAAATAATGATTTTATTTATTTTATTATTTAATAATATAATGTAAATAAAAATGTTATTTAAGTATGATTTAAATATAAAATCTTATTTAAATAATATAATATAAATAATTTTTAAATAATAATAATATTATATAAAAATAATAATTTAATTAATTATATAATTAAGTTTAAAATAAATAATGAAAGGATTACGATTTTATAAAATTAAATAATTATTAATTTCTTTAATAATATAATATTTATTTATTTAATATTTAAAATATTTATATTATATAATATATAGGTTTGTAAATTATTAATTAATATAATTTTACGTATAAATGAAATAATAACAGGTTTTTTATTTTAATAGTTTTTAAAATAAAAACGAAAAATAATATATTTTAATGAAGAAATTTAATATTTAATAATTTTTTAAATTAATATTGGTATTGCGCGGGTTTTAATTTTTATTTTAAAATAATATTTTTTAATTTAATTTTTATTTATTAAAGATCTTAAATATCTAATGTTTATATAAATTTCTTTTTTATATTTTATAATAAGATTTATTATAATATAAAATTTAAAATAAATTTTAATTTTATAAATAAAATTTATATTATAATTTAAATAAAAGTTTATAAAAAATTATAAAATAAAAATTTTAAATTTAATTATTTCTTTTGGAGTAATTTAAAAGTTTATTATATTTAAATTAATAAAAATAACGTTAATATTTATTTTATTGTTTATATAATTGATTTTAAAAATTATAAGTAAGATATTTATAATTATATTAATAATATCTTTATAATATTGAACAGGAGTTGGTATCTCCTACAGAGTATGGCATATCACTTCAACGTCTAGATCTTCGTGAAAGGTCCTAAACAACTAATGATAGCACTATATTCTGGAAGAACTATAAGGATCTATTAATTAAATAAAATATATAAAATAAATACGCAAAATAAGGCTATAAGCTATAAATATAAGAAAATAACGAATGTATTTATATTAAATACATAATTAAATGGTAATAATTGTGGCTATCTAATCAGAAGAATATAACAAATATTAGACCTTTATATGGCCTATAACCTAAGATTACATAATAATACCCTTGCTCTTGGCAATGTAGCACCATACCAATTCAATATAATAATAATGAATATAAGTTTTTTAATAAATTATTTATTTGTTTTAGGTAATGTTTTTGGAAATATTGGAATAATTTATTATATATAATTAATATTTAATTATAAAAGTTATATTTGGATTTAATTAGTATTAAATAAATTATATTAAAATTGGTAATGTTATTAAATTTTTTTATTATTAATAAAAATGTAAAATTTAAAAGGATTGGTTTAAATAATAAGATTAAATTTAAAGTATAGTTAAAATTTTCTATTATAAAATTATTAAATAGTTTAAGATCTGTTATTTAAAAAGTTTATTTTAAAGGTTTAAAGGGTTTAAGTTTAGGTTTTGGTTCTTTGGAATAGCCGAATTTTGATAGATTATAATTTTTATAATTTAAGTAATAATTATTTAAAAAATAGTTAAAATTTATTATATAAATTTTTTATTAAAATTATTATTAGTATAAGTAATAATTATTATAATAATTATTTTATTAATTTATATAATTATATTAATTTTATTAATTTTATTAATTTTGATTTTATTATTAATTATTTAAAGTTTATTAATTTGGTATTTATTATTATAATAGTTGGTTATTAAAATATCTTTAATTAAAATATTTTTATTATTAAATTTAATTATATTATTAATTTTATTAAAGGTTATAATTATTATAATTTTTATAATTATAATTATTATATTATTTTTTATTATTTTATTAATTACGGTAGTAGTTATTTTAATCTTTATAATAATCTTGGTATTGTTATAATAGATATTTATTAATAATTTTATCTTTGAAATTATTATGGAAATATTTACTATGGTATATAAATTAAGGTATAAAAATAAAATAATCCATTTATTTATATTTTTTATAATTTTTATAATTTTTAAAGATGGTAAAATATATTATTAAGGTAAAGTTTTATAAAATAAATTTGTAATTATTTAAATAAGTTAAGAATTAACCAAGTATAGTATTTAAATTAGATTTTTAAAATTATAATTATATATAAAAATTAAAGGTATTAAACGTATTAAATAATTAGTTAAATAAAAAGAGGTTATAATTTTTAACGTTTTAAATAATATTATAAATAAAAATTTAAAAATTTTTACCTTTATAAAAATTAAATATAATAAATTTATATTTTTATAAATTTAATATTATTTAAATGTTTTATTTTTTAAATTTTATAATTAAAATTTAAATAATAAAAGTAATATTTCCTATTTATAAAATTTGTTTTTTAAAATCTATTAATTTAATTATTAATTATTTTTATATTATATTTTATAAATATATTATTTAAATTTATTTAATTTTAATATTATTGTAAAAAATTATTAATTTTAATAAACGGTTTATAAAGGTATAAACATTTATATAAATGGTATATTTACTTATAACGAAAAAATTTAAATTTTTTATGTTTTTAAGGTTAAAATTAAAGTATTTAACGTTTTTAGTTTTAAAAAAGTTTTTATTATTTTATTTATTACTATTATAACTTAAGTTATTATTAATATTAAGATTAATATTTTAGTTATTAAAACAGATAAAAGTTTAAGTAAATAAATTTATTATAAAAATTATTATAAAAAGAATATTAAAATTAAAATAATTTTAATTAAAAAATAATTAATTATTAAAAAGATTAATTAAAATATTATTATTATTTAATATTATTAATAATTATACGGATTATGAATTAGTTTATAATTAAATAAACGTAAAAAAAGAAATTTTTCGTGTAAAAATATTTAAAATCCTTAATAATAAAAATTATAATTTAGTTTTATAAAATTATTATTAAATATTTAATTAATATTAATTTGATTTTTTAAATAATTAAATTATTTTAGTTATTTTAAAATTTATAAGGTAAGACTTTAAAGAATTTAAGAATCTTTATAAAATAGTAAGAAATTTAATAGGTTAATAAGTAATTTTTTTAATAAAATAGGAATAATTAATTTGGTAAAAGATATTAATATTAAAAAAATTATTATTTAATTAATAAGTAGGTTAAAATTATATTTTTATATATATATATATTTTTTAATATTAAAAAAAGATATATAACAATCGAATAAATTTTATTTATTTAATTAAATAAATAATATTATTAAAATTATAAAGTATAATTAATTAATTAAATGGATATTTATAAGGTAGATAATTAAAATAATAAAGATTATTAAATAAATAATGGTTTAAGTTTAAAGATTGTTTAATAAATAATAACTTAAATAAATAGATTTAATAAACGGTTTGATTAATTTAATTTAATTTAATTTTCCCGTTTTAAATTATATAATTTTATGTTAATAAAAGTAAAAGAAACAATAAAGTTATTAATTATAATAATATATTATATTATCTTTATTATTATTATATTATAAAATATTTAGGAAGAATATCTAATATCTATAAAATGTGTATATTTATGTGTATACTAAGTGGGTCCAATGACCTTAGGTCATGTGATAAATAGGGTCGTAGTACCCTTAACGGTCTAGCTAGCTTGGCGGCAATCTTGCAATCTTGGCTCATTCGGCAGGGAAAGCAGGGAAGGCACCTATAGTGGATCTGGTTTTACAAATAATGGTAATTGGGTAACATCAATTGTAACTGGCAACTGCTGCAACTTTGCTGCAGATGCAAACATCTAATGTAACGCTTGTAACGCTTGGGAAAGCAATCCGTACCTATTAAGTACCAGCATGGGTGCAGAAGAAAAAGACTTACGCGTCACACACTGCAGCAACAACCATTGCAGGCAAAAGACACATTGTGTTACCTGAGAAGGTTGACCCATTACAAGAAAGGATTACTGTATCATGTATATTTTTATACATATTTATATACACCAAATGACAATCAATTCCTTAAACTCTCTTCCGATCTAGATTATCTTTCTTTGACAGAAACCCCATCGTCCAATCCATCCAATCATTTAGGATAAGCCGCACACTTACAACCAAACACACACACATCACACTCACAAGCTACCCTTATACTTGAGCCCTGCATGAACATCTGATTCTCATCATCTTCTTTTCCCCGGTCGAATTGACACCTACCATCATGCAAAAATAAATTAACTGACAAGACAGATAATCCAATATCGTGGCTAAGACTTTACAATCCGGGCTAGCTTTTCGTATCTTCCCCAACGTTGGCTGACTACCTGCGTCTTGTTCGTTCCCCGTTTTCGTATGGTCCACTACGAGGACGACGTGCAGCATCCACATCATGTAGGTCTAAACTACGGCTGAGGCGGCAGCTCTATTGCTGAATCAGGTATATCCGTCATTACAATCCTCGCCAAGTCCCTCAGCCACGTCCGATATATCCAACCCATTCATAATCTGTTAATCAACTCAAATACCTGAATATTTCTGCATTTGGAGAATATTACCGAGACGTACTCGAGGGTAGAATTCAACTTGACTTGAGAACGAGCACATGTCCGGCTAGCTCCACGGTTATTAGTCCTGAGCAGGAAGTTATATGTATCCTGTAGTATACAGCCAAGGAGGCTGAGGGTAGTACTAATATACTTCACCGCTAGCTATGAGGATTGTGAATACGAAAGACTACGAATATACCTACTATCACTTTTCGAAAGTCACTAACAACGAGTTTCAGGCTAACCCTTTCGTAATATCTCAGCTGTCTCTAAAGTCATCACTTTGCGGGGGGGAATTGAAAGGTGAATATTCATAACTAAATACCTATTATACGATACGCAGCCATGTTGGGAATCTGGTTTACAATGGCTAATATATCTCATTCATTAAGACCAGCAGATATATCATCAGGTTATCTCATGTGTTATAGGTATTTCAACTCTCAACTCGATATTCAAACAATACAAAGCATTGCGACTAGGTGAAGAAATTCAGAAATTCAGTTTCGTATTAGCTGTCGTGTCAGCTCGTATACCTACCAAAATTATTCGTCAACGCACATGATTAAAGCGCAATCTTGTTCCACAGGGGAGCCGCAATAAGTACCTAGGTACTTAGTGCTATGCGATATTCACACGGCGTTAGTCTAGGTTTCGCTGAGCCTGTTGATCTCCCAGCTACCTACCTAACCCAGGTAGTTGGCAAAGTGTCCAGGTCTTCGCTCACAGTAGTTAGTTTGGGAATTTGAAACCTCAATGAGGCAACAAGATCAGACATTCCAACTTGTGATAAGCAGGATCCCAGAGCTAAAGAGGCTAAGTCTCTCAAAGCTGAGGCTTAGAATACCTATATGATAACTTAGAATGACGATTACTATAAATCGAAAGAAGCTATTCTTGAGAGGGGGTGACTACGGGCCTGGATTCTCTTTAGTGTTATGAGCTTCATCACTTCCCTTTTCTTCGTTGAGACCGTACTCAGTTTTCAGTTCAGTGGACAGCTCCAAGCCCCTCTCCGCTCCAACTAAGAGAAGTGCAACAACACTCACTCCTAACCCTAACCACCATAACGTCTTCAGACTGACGACTGACGATATAAACTTGTACAACCTGATCCCATACATCTGGATCTAGGGTCTCGGATACACTACGTGCTTGGCTGGCGATGAATATGCCTTGCCATCTTGCAACTGTTTTCGCAAATCTAATGAAGATGTAAGAGACAAATTGTCGTTAAATACTGCATTAAAAATCACAGAAGGGATAGTGACACCCCAGATAAACCCGAATGTTTTGATAAATGAGAAGGCTGCAATTGCAGATGCCACATCCGACTCTGGCAGGGCAGCAAGGATAGCAGGAAGGATAACGGAAATAGTTATTCCTAGCCCCCCTGCGATGATAAGCTCGAAAAATGCCCAAGTAACTTTTGGAGTGTTTCGATTTAGCAGTGTGAAAAGACTATACGCAAGAATTGAAAGGGCGAAAGCGGCAGCATGCAAGGGTCGGTAAGCACCAGTTTTTGTAAGTAAGATGCCTGTAATGGCAGCGGAGAATAGTGTTCCTATCGCTAGAGGGAGGAAGTAAATGCCGGAATCAAATACCGTCGTAGTGAGAACAACTTGAAAGTAAACGGGAAGAAATAGCCCGGCTTTTTGAAGCAGAAGACTACCCAAAAATGCCAAGGCGTACGCAGCAGCTGAAGTTCGGTTACTAAATAGCCGTGTTGGTATACTAGGATTGCTCGCGAAATAGTGTTGTTGAATATGAAATCCAATCCAGCCAATGACTCCGAGGACCAAAGGAAGAATAATACGCCAGGAAGACCAAGGGTATTCACTCCCTCCGGTCACCAACGCAAATATGAATGCGACCATGCTTGGAATGAAAATGAAGTTCCCAAAATAATCAAGATTTCTGATACTGGCAATTCCGCTGCCCGATTTTGGGTCTATGAAAGAAAATATTGTGATCAGCGGTAGTGCATAGATTGGGAGATTCATAAAGAATATCCATCGCCAGTTCCTCTCGCCGAGAATGCCGCCTAAAACGGGACCTAGAGCAGCCGCAATGCCTGCCCAAGAATTGACGATTCTAAGATATGTCCCACGGTTGCGGAGCGGTACCAGATCACAATAGACGATATCGATCAAGACATAAATGCCCCCAGCACCAAGTCCTTGGGTTGGTCTTCCTGCAATGATCATGGCGCTGTTGTAAGCTGCTCCCGCAATTGTGCTGCCAACCGTGAAGAAGATAATGGACCCTAGGATGGGGGTCTTGCGGCCAAGAGTATTGGCCAATTGGCCGACTAAAGGTTGAACGACAGATGACGCGAAAACGAAAGAGTTAGCAATCCAGGTATATTGGGTAGAGCCTCCAACGTCTTGTACAATTGTTGGGAGAGCAGTAGTGATGATCATAACATCAAGGGCAGAGACAAACGCGAGAAGACAAAGAGAGATGATAGTAATCCAGAATCGAGTCGAGTGGGTTTTTCGAGGAGGAGAGGTTGGATGATTCGCTTCATTGCTAGGATTTGGAATAGTTCGTGAGGCTAACGGCATCTTAGTAGAGTCGTTGTTTTCTATCTTCATGATTTAGACGACGAGGTTGATTAGGGTTGGGCTAGTATTATTGCTAATATCGAGAGAAAGTGAGCCAGGTTGAGTGGACACAGCTTTATAATAATAGAAGGAAACCAACGCTTGGATGTGTAATTTTCTGTTTTTCTCCCTGTCGTCGTTTTATTTATAATCCCACGTGTGGTACCCTACTATCTACCTCACTTATTCATCCCAAGTGTTGGTAATTTATAAACAAAGGACGCACTTGTGCTTTAATGTGCCTACTACGTGCCCCTAGCCCTTACATTATTTAGTTAATTAAAAATAGAAAACATCCACACATGCATGTATCTACCTTTTATTGGCATGCAACACAATGGGATCTTGGTTCTAAGTTATGATATCTCATGTCCCCATCGTAGACCGGAATTAAGCAGCATAGGTTAGGTAGTCTAGCTTAAGGTGCCATTCAAGTATGGTAGGGTGCGTAAGAGATATTAAGTTCTATGAAAGACACCGAATATTCCAAAGCACATTTCCCCAGTAATTATCTGTTACCAACTGTCTTATTCAACCTGCTCTTCTGTGGTTATAGCTACCAATTACTCAAATCGAACAAATTTACGTTTCCCATTATGGATATCTAATATTGTGCCTCATCTTTTCGAGGACAGAAGTGGTACACGGTGTGCTTGACGAGTCTTACGCCTTTGAATCCAGAGCCAGCCCTTGAATTCGGTGGATTCTACGTAAGAACCCTACGCACATCGACCGCCAGCTCGGCGACAACACCGATTAGTACGGTCCAATTCATATATTTACTATATATTATACTGCCTGGCTGTCCTCCTGTATCCCACGTAACATTGGTGCGTCTAATGCCGCGACTTACGAAAACAGTTTGAAGCCACCTGGGCACGCTTTTTGGAACAGACCGTCAGGGTCATACTTCTTGCTGGCTTCTTGCAATTTGGTCCGATTCTTAAAACCATACGAACCTAAAGGATCCTGGTGACTGAAGGCGTAATTCATGTAGACGAATGGAACTAGTTGTTTCCGCTCAGTTGCGTCTGCTTTGATCTTGCCGAGTGCACCCTTCATCATCCCCAGCACCGCACTATCATCTTCCTTGTTCTTCCAATAGGAAAGAAGAAGAACCGAGACGAGTGGGCCTCCAGCGGCATCAAGGCCCAGAGAATTGCCCCCGTGTGTAGTTGACTGTTCCATTAATGAAACTGGGTACGGCTGCAGAGTTAAAGATAGTGTCACGTTCTCAACCCCCTTCAGGGGTTCAAGCTCAGCCGTATAGATCTCAGACGCGGCGTTCAGAGTCCCAAGATCCGCTTTGACTGTTATATTCATATAAGCGCATCTATCGACGCATTAGCACACCTCCTGAAACTTATCCCTAAATGCTGGGTAATCCGTGATATTAAAATTCGAAAGTTATCATAAGGTTTGCTTCAAGAAACTGTGTATGCATACCTCACTCGATCTTGGCCGGATGCACTTTGCTCTGCAGCCGCATCTTTCACGCTGTGAAGACGCATCTTATTGAGAGCATCAATTTGCGGTTGAATTTTGGTAAATGGATCAAGCTCGGGTGGGTTTTCGACTGCCTGAGTGTAATAGGGCTGGTTTAAACACATGATGCTGTTGCCTACCAAGGATGAATAGCCAATGCTCAACATTAGATGTGTTTCTTTGCTTGCATTCGGTTTGTGGAGTTCCTTAACCAGGGATTCAAGCTGACTTGGGAAGCTTGAAGGGAAGTAAAACACAGTATCGCCCCATATAGGCCCTTGTTTGAAGGTCCATATGTCGAAACGAGTCACAATCCCGAGATTATTTCCTGCTCCTTTCAGAGCACGCCACAAGTCCTCATTATCTATGGCATTAGCATTAACAATCTCACCCGAGGCCAAAACGACTTCGAAGTTGAGCACATTGTCACAAATGAATCCCCCGCGAGTAGAGAAGAAAGATAGGCCGTCTTGAAGACATTAATAATGCAACAGGATTGAAGAGGTTGGAGGACAAACCCTGAAGTGCTAGTCCACCGATATCCCCTATTGCTGAGCGGCTACCAGTTACAGAGAGCCCGGAGGCATCTAGCTTTTCATACACCTTACCCCAGCGCTCGCCTGCCCCTATTTGGACAAAGCCATCTTTGATATCAATGCCGGTGAGACGTCGAAGATCAAGGGTAACGCCTCCTTGGATATTGGCGGAGCCCGGAAGTGGTTGCATCCCAGCGCCACGAATGGCGAACTCGACGCCTATTGGTTTTATCGTCTTTAAGAAGATACTAATATCTTCTTTGGCCTGGGGTTGGAAGATAAATGCAGGCTCGAGGTCACTCTCTAGTCCAGACAAATATGAGGAGTTAATCTCTTCATATTCTTCAGAACCTGGCTCCCAAATACTACTACTAGGGAGAGCTTGCTTCAGAGCTCCAAGAGCCTCGAGAGTCTTAGACGTAGCGATTGGAAAATATGGTAGTTGATGATTCGAAGGATAGTAGGTTAGTACCAATTGAAGGATGGAGGGAATATCAAAAAGTGAGAAGGCCTGGGAAGGATTACATAGGTTATATAGGGCATAGTTTTAAAAGACATACCGTTTTGAAATGAAGATTAGACTTGTTGGAAGGGATGACGGTTTGGTCGGCTAATTTGAAGTCGCTTTCCGAGAGAAGGGATATGCTACGTTCTACCTTATCTGTATTGGTACAGATACTATATATAAAGCGCCAATGGGGTAGCAACTTTTCTTTGTATTCCGCACAAGTAAACCAACTACGGTTGTTATAACGTAGCATCCTTCTCTAGGGAGAGCTATTTTGAACTAATTCGTGAGAGTTGTTTCCCCTTGTATAAGTTTAACCACCATTTTTCCTGGTATCAGGGGGAAGACAGCGCAAGGTGTGGGTTGGGTTGGTCTTTGTTTTCCGCTGGCGAAGAAAAATCAGCCTCATCCAGTGCTTTGTGTTATATACCAGGTAGGTAGGTAGGTACCTATCTTGTCCCATAAATTTTAATACTTATAATCCATGATGTTTCATTTCTTTCTAATTATTCGTCAAATTATTTCAATGGTGTACCCCCTATGAGATGGGCTAGATGCGTTAAATACTCGCGAGACAATTATCGAGGACGTACCGTCATCCCACTTTACCCATATTAATCCGAGTTATGATGTTAATCTTATTCTTGATAATGTAACTTCCGGTAAAGAAGCAGTTCTAAGAGGTACGGACCCCGTAGATGGGTCGTTTGAGGTTTAACGACGGACCATAAACATTTAGGTGGGAATTGCCTTGCTACTGGACTTATATGGCAACTCTCAATGTCATCGATCAAAGATGCACGGACTAGACTTGGACATATTTCTATCGAGATAACCCGAACTTTAGCCGTGCGTATAAATCTTGGAATCTTCAAGATGTACAAGCATTTCCCTGTTTTCTCCGCTAATTTCACCAGATCTCCAACTCACCTAAAGCTTCTTGATGCCCACCACGATATCATACGAGCTATATTACGCCTTCACTTCAAGTCAAAAGAGGCTATATGCACTACTACATAGATCTTATTAGATGGCAAAGCTTAATGATCTATGTATTGCCACCAAAAGGGTTCTGATTTCTTTAGCAGCCCTAGCACCTAGTGGTCAGCAGACAATTTAACATGGCGAGGTTAGCGACTTTAGCTTACTGGATAGGTTCTCATTATATCGAAAATCTCATAAGACGGCCGTCCCTCTCCGACGTCGTCGAACATGAACTCATTGGATATTTGATCTCATGTTTCATTCTCATGTAAAACTTAATGCCCGAGGTTCAACATCTAAACAGGATATTGGAAGAACCCTTGGGAGGGTCTAGAAGCAGGCAAGCGTGCCTAAGTGGGCTCGGGGAGCTTGCATCAAACTCATGAAGGATTAATAGCCTTCTGACGAGGTTTCATCGACAGGTACGCGACGCGCCATTATTGGCTATTTTAACATGGCTGGGTGACATGCATAAGAGACCATTGGTAAAGGTTGCGCCAGGTGATGTTGCCAAATACAGCTCATGATAAACTACATATGTACCCAAGCCACCCTTGTGACGTGCGGGATCGAGAGCCACGCTACCCCTGGTCTTCTCATATATACAGATTAGTGTAGCAGGAAGCTTGAAGCAAAGCATGTGAAAGTCCGGACATTCACAAGCTTCTAGAAAATGGCGACGGGCCTCAAGATACAACAACCTCTATATATATCAATAGATGCCCGAGCAAAAACAGCTCGCTAACAAGTCACGACTCCTTTTCGTTAACCCCCTCTCTCATATACCTCTGTACCTACTCATCATAGGACAAGGGTTTTCGTTACTCTCCACTGCGAAGCGGAGCCCTCTCCTTCACTAATGCAGTCGAAGTTTGGGGTTGTTTATTAGCATCGTCAGCGACATCGGATTCTAACCCATCGACGAACCACCATCGCCAATCTTACAAGGCTAGGGTCATCCCGTTTTGCCGTTCCCTGTATGCACGTTTGATGCAAGGGCTACGGCCGTCATACTCGAATATCCACGAGGCATACAGCACAGAACCGCCCACTATCGTCAAGATTCAGCCAGTCCTTCGTCCTTCTCGTCCCTTCATTGCCTTAAAAAAGTAGACGCCCTCCCCGTTATCTATCCACACGAATATCCGTCCCGCAATGGTTCCGGGCTCCTGGTTTTCTTGAACTCCCCTTGAAGAATTACACGCCGCCAAGCCCCTGAGACGCCGCTCTCCATATTCCACTCTCGTACGGATCCGTACCTAACCTAACCTAAACTAACAATAGTGAAAGGTACGTGGGGTCTTTTTTTTTGTTTTTTTGTTTTGGCGCGCGCACTGGCGGGGTCGTGCCGGTCACGATAATTGTCTCTGCTTCCCGAAAAAAGTCAAGCGACTCCAGACCGCTTCTTTCACCCAACAAATTTAGATGATAAACACTCAATAAACCACTCTTAGCTCTACAGGGCTAAGAGGGGCCAATACAAGGTTGCTCCGTCGTCTAAAGTCATCCCCATATTCTATCTATTTCATACCGTGTATATTCCTGGCACACATTGCCCTACTTTTTACATTCGGTTACCATTTTTGAATAACTCATTATTTGTGTCTTACAAGACTACTCCTGAGTTACAGGGTTAAGAAGAACCACAACCAACTTCGGAACGAAAGCGCTTATGGGTCCGCATACGCGGAAATATTCGTATATTCGTCTATATCCACCAACCCCCATCTTCACCGTTTTCTGCAGATTGAGTTCTTACCCATCACTCCATTTAGGAGTGATTTGAACTCAGACCGCAACTTTATATTCTAGCTCCCTAATTGTCCGCTCTGAGTCGCCGCCTCACCGCGGTGATACATTAGAAGAAGAAAAGAAACTAATGCGTCTCTTCTTTAAAGAGGAGCCCATCTACGCACTCCCGTGATTGATCATTCATATTTCTTACTTAATATTCTATATTCTATAAACCTCGGTATTATATTTGGGGTAACATATTTTCGATGTATCAAGAGAATAGCTATCCCAGCCAAGATGTCACGGCTCACACCATTACCAGCAGACCTTCACAGGTCGCAGTCGACCACCAGTGTCGATACTACATATCATAGCTTTCACAATATCGAACTATACGAAACCCCCGCCGTGTCTACAACTGAAAATAAAATGTTTTCGCACAAAGATGATAGACTTGAATTCAAGCCTATAATTCGCCATGACTCCGGTTACGAATCCATATCTCCCCGGTCTAGGTCTATTGAATCTCGGCCTGCTCAACGGCGCAATTCCACCATGTCTACAAGTTCCTCCCAGACTCGACCGCGAACACGGCCATCAGTGCGCCGTGCTGCAAAGTCCACCTCAACCTCACACTTGAAACATTTAAGCGAACAGCCTTCGCACTCCGTCCAATTACCGCAACAGCAGACTACATATTACTACTTTCCACCACCGGAATCACTTTCTGGAGGTCTAGACGAGGAAGAAGATACGCACGACACCGAGCTGTCGTATCCTCCTCCCCCGCAAACGACCCACTATTGGACCAGCGACCATACTAGGCGTCTTGAATATGCTGCCATTGATGCTGCGAGTCGAGGCGTTAAAGGCTGGATTATGAAGCACATCGTCCCGGATTGCTTCGTGCCCAAGGCGAACCGACGAGTTGGATTTGACGACGACACCGGCAGCGTCCGGCGGTACCGGCTCGAGCTCGACTGCGACGAGGCCGGAGAGAAGGGAGAAAATAGCGGCAAGAAAATGGGCTGGCTCCTAGGCCGATAATTTGACGACGAATGAACTCATGCGACGACAGACGACGAGTTTGAGGATCACGTTATTGCATCCGCATGGTTGAGGCGTTGTATACCCACTTTGATTTTATTTTTCGATATTTTCGATATTCCTTTTTTTACTGTTTTTAATATCAAGACGTCTTTGGAGTCTTTTTCGACGCATTATTTGCATTCGGTTGAATATGGCGGCACTAAAAACGGGCATCATAAGACGCGTAACCAGTTCCGAGTCAGTTTACACCGAGATTGATATACAGACAGAGTATGGGTTGAACTCATTACATATTACATATTGGCAATACCACTAGGGTGGAGGGCCTGTACAGCTTTGGAGGTTGCATTGAGAAGGCTCAGCGAAACAGCGAGCGAATGGATATAAGACATGTAATGATTTAGCAGATAGCTATTTCTTAATAATTACATTTGACAGATACGTCAAGTTATCACGGATTGATTCAAACTACTCAGTATCTGTATTCGTAGGTGAGTGCTTGGGTGTTTTTACAAAAAACTTCGAGATGGATCCAAGTCGTAGGGCCCGTCTCGTATATTTTCATCCAATCACTTCCCATACCCTATCAGTTCAATCTTCATCGAATGTCTCCTCGGCGCTTAGTGTTTGTACATCCGGAAATTCGTCACCTGACTCGAGATCCTCTTCGGTCTGAATCTTTTCTGAACGAGGAGGCGGGTCAGCTACACATCGAAGTTCAGAATCAGTTTTCCATCCATCCAGCTCAAAAGGGGGTGTAGCCTACCGCTGCTTAGTTTTGAATCAACAAAACGCTTGCAAGTGTCCGATCCTTTCTGAAGGACGTCAATCTTCTTGGTAAGTTCATCTCGCATCACCCGGCTTTCCCGTGATTCCCCGGCGATGCGCTCTACCAGTTCGGGTGACATGTTGAAGACTGCTACGGGAGAGAGGATATTCGAAAGAGCTGCGAGGAGTTTCTCCTCGATGACTTCGGTAGCAATGCTGTCGACGAAACGCTTCATGGCAATCTAGGTAAGAGAGCCATAGTTAGAAACCAATAACAAATCACAAGAGCCTAAAAGGGGGCACTTACATTATAATAAGCATTCATGCGATCGAGAGCTTCGGAAGCTGCAAGACGCTCGATATCGAGCTCCGTGGTCTTACCTAGCCTATCGAGAAGCGTATTGAAGTTGTAAGACCGTTGGTTCAGAGGCATTGACCCCTCAAGAGACGATAACCCGAAGAATTCTTGTATGATTCGTGAAAACTCATCCCTTTGGGATTGACCCACCCTCTGGATGGTCTCCGCGTACTCTCGATTGTAGGTGATTGGGTGCACACACCGGTGTGAATTCAGCAGCTCGGTAGTCTTGGTTTTGGCTTGAGCGAGAAGGTCGTCGAGAGCAGGCTGACAGACCTGATCAAGTAAAGACCTTCCGATAGGTATGTCCGCAACATAAATCACGACGTGCTCGATGAATTTCTCCACGGCCCTCCAAGAATTCATAACGTGGTTTTGTGCGATTTGCTCCCATGGAGATGATTGCTGGTGAAATAGGTCGGCTACGACCATGGGGCTGAAGATTCCGGGGAGTTCCCTACCGCGGGTTCTTTGCATTACAGTCTGAATATGGCTGAGAAGCTTATCCTTAGTGATATACTCGGGGCCTTCGGGACTCGAAGTCGTATTATTTGAGATCTCGCGTTTGTGGCCGCGTCTGGTAAGCTCCTCCGCGAATTCTCTGTTCAAGTTTTGCGCCACTGCGCGGATCCGTTGAAGATACCCTCGAGATGTCTCGGCGTCATCGAAGAACGCGTCATTATAGGTTCCACTGATGGAACGTTCAACGATTGACTGGAAGTCTTGGCTGATCTGTAAAAGTTTAAGCCTTTGTTCGTCGAGAGTACGCCGAGGTTCTCCAAGTTCCTCAAGCCGGTCGCGTGAGTCCTCCAGCTTGAGCTCAATTTCGTGGATCAGACTTGGTAGTTCGAGAGCAATTTGACCAAGTAAAACATTGCTAAGTTTCTTTCTAAGCTCATTGATCCCCAACATCGACGAGGGGAGATCCTTCCAAACTCCTTTAGAAAAGAACCGCGCCTCTTCAGCGTTACGTTGGCTTAGAAGAGAAGACCCTTTTTGCGTTTCTGAGTCAAGATTCTTGAGTACATGCCAACCGAGATCAAAATTTACTTGACCATTATTTGCCAGTGAGATATAGAGCGACTCGCTACCAGAACCAGGCACTAAAGTGTCTGGCTTCGTGATGACTCCCATGGTACGACTACCTGTCCTGTCGACCTTTTGAGCCAAGTTCAACACTACTTGGTTCGCAAAGTCATTTTTCGCAGAGACAACTGCCAGAATAATACTCCTGGATTGTTTCATGTAGTTCTTAACGACTTGGCGAACCAGTTTGACATCGGCTGCGCTCTGCGATTTCGTCCCCGAGTGAATGAGGCCCGGCATGTCGATAATGGTGAGATGAGGACGATCGGGACCTGTAATATCAACCCTAAGTCGATCTTTAGAAAAGGCCTTCCCCGAAGCCGAGATTCCCATGGCCACTTTTGCCCTTTCAATCAGATCCGGGAACCCTTCGAAGCCTTCAAGTTCCTCATGGAACTTATGGATACCATTTTGTGTTGGAACCTTGGGAGGGTTGTCAGGAATAATAGAAACAGTTACTCCAGTGTCAGCTGCTCGTCGAAGAACAAGCTCTGTGGGGAAGCATGTACAGAGGTTGCTCTTGACTGGGAAGGGAACCCCCGAAATAGCCTCTAACACGGAACTCTTGCCCGAGGACTGATCACCACAGACGATTATCTGGGGCAGGGATATGTAATGATCAATCCCCTGAAGACGTAAGTGGTCGATGGAATCCAGCAGCTCAAGCTGATCCTTAGAGCAGAGCCCATTAAGAGTCTCCGCGTTGAAAGCGAGTACCATTTTGGTGATGAGTTAATGTGGGTAGTTTAAAGATTATCCAAGAACATCTAACAAGACGAGTGGTGAAGCAAAAGAAAATAGTCGTTTTGTTCAGATGGCAGATTTAGCATACAACAGGTAGTTTGGTCTCCAACAACTTAAAGAGCTACGGATGCCTGCTGCTATTGAAGAGAACTTGCATTTGTATTTGCCCCGGCAATGTCGAACACTTTCAATTACGTTACTGCAATCTATATAAGCAAAAGGCTTCTGATTGTTTGCCTTAGATCAACATTACGGCCCTAATCAACCTGACCGGCATGATTCAAATCTCAATGGTCCGCCCGTTCGTGGCTCATGTAGGTGATATGTGATAGGATTATTTCACGAAACACTGTGTCGTCAAATGCATCGCTATATGTATGCCTTATTGTCATCAGCACGTAATCTATGGGCTAAATAGTTTGTATAATATGAGACGACAATAGGAAGAATTTCAAGGAATATACTACCTTAGCTTTAATTTTAAGCTATGTATGAAATTCCAATTCAAATGCGTGTTCTTCTATTGTTGGCATATTCAAGGTTGGTATCCATGGTTGAATGTCAGCCTGCACTGTCACATGGCAGGAAGCCGATAGGAACACGTTCGCCGGTAAAGTAGCATTGCTTCATTTGTAACCACCCTTCTAACACATGAGGGCACCCCTGCGGTGCGCCACAATAGCCCGAGTTTACAAAGATTATATTTTAAACCCAAGTTTTTATTACGTATTATATTGGTAATTGTGGTTGGTTGGGGTAAGTTAGGCTAAGTTAAAAATTAAATAAAAAAGATACGTAAGTAAAAAAGATACGTATTTTAAAAAAAGATAAAAATGAAGATTTAAAAAAATACGTAAAAGCTTAAGGATGTATCCAATAAAAAGGCTTGAAAATTGCGTATAGACGAAATTTTTTTTAAGGAATATGCACGGACGAATTTCTTTTTTCGATAGAGCTTGTTTAAAAGAAGAAATCGAGGTTAGTAAGATAATATCCTTCGTAAATTCGGGCAAACTCGGGCATACTGTTTCTGCCGGTATCCCTGAGTCAAGAGAAGAAAAGATCGAAAACCCAAACGCGATAACTAAAATTATTTCAAAGTAGGAGAAATTCACGGAAAGTCGACGAATTGACCCATCAATCAAGACATGGATGCTTCTTCTTAACATTCGTTTATAGATGATAGTAAAGAACTGCTTTTCGGTATACCTAGGCACGTATAAATTCATCGCATACTATGCAGCGACTAGCATATCCCTATTTCACGGCCACTCAAGACTATCCGCCTTAGTCTGCCTCAAATGAGTCCCGTTTGCATAGCAGCCGAATCAGCACTTTCGGTTGAGCACTGCGTGTCATAATTAGCAAGTGTTTGAACATAGACTAATAAATGGACAGTGAATTGAAAACCAATACATCAAAAGGGGTAAACTCACTGGTTCCACTTCCAGGGTTGGCGCCGTTCCAAGTTCCTGTTCCAGGGACGAGATCGTCTTGTGTCACAGCACGATCGTAACACGAGCACTGCCATAGGATGTGGTCTGGACTGTTTCCTCCCGGTGTGTTGCTAATGTATTAGAAAGTCTAGTGTTAGCTTCGCGATCCTACCTTTCAAGAAGTTTGAATGTTCTTTGCCAGATGATGGGAGAAGAGAGATCTTCTACTTACTACTAATCGTCAGCAACTCTATACGAAAGAACCGAGGGGGTAGATTGAGGAAGGGCCAGGGGTAACATGTCTCGTCCTAATACATACCACATATCCACCTTGGAAGTATTTTCCGCTCGGGAGCCAAGTGCCTGCTTCAGCGGTATTGTTTCCTGCCAGACAGATACTACCACAGGTATCAAGTATCTTTTGGTGGTCATTATCAAGCCAGTCCGTCTGTCTGAATGTATAAAGCTCATTGATGTTGGTTGCTTTTGGTCCCATTACCCAGATCCCCTCCCCTCCCCTGTTGATTGTGGTTTCGGTGGTGATTGCCGAAGCTGTGCATTCCGTCGGCGTGGGGTCGTCGCGGACTCGGGCTGGTACCGGGACATCGAAGCGCGCAACCGCCGCAGCGGCACCCGAGGATAAGGCGAGAAGAATCACGGAAGGGAAATACATATTAAGAGAACTATGACACGACGCAATGCCTCAAAGACTACCTGTCGGTAAGAGTAGCGAGATTGATTAACTTTATATATAAATACTTTAGCCTGCTTTCCTGCCCTATTGGGCGACCGATCCCAACATGGATATTTATCCGAAGATTGATAAAAAAGAACTTCAATGGAAACGATCTCCGGTGATCGCCAAACAAAGGAACTGGGAATAGCCTGTGAGATGCGATTGATTGCCTACCTGTCGGCTGGTTGGTTACAGTCATGGCGTATCACATAACGATGACCAATATCTCTAGGAAGGATACGTCGCAAACTTCGTCACTCATTCGCCAAATAGAGGAGATTAGGTAAAGTTAGTGCTGAAGAGCACAGACTAAATAAGATCTCGAATATTCACTCCCCGTGAGGATGTTTGCGATGTTTGATCTTAGTAAAGGGGTTTCCCACTATGTTTGTATTGAATAGATTGAATTTTACTTCAATCCCTCTGCGGCGACTTTATGGTACTATTCACACACTTCACTCATACTATACGCCGTGCATCTGAGCGGTTATAGCATAAAGTACCCCTGAGATATCTGCTAGCCATGATATAATCCTATAGCAAATGAAAGATCATCTGGTGGTTGACTTGTACCCCTTAGAGAAAGATGTACTTTGTTCAAATAGGCGAAACATTATTTTTTTTAGTGAAAAGCGAAAAAAGGGGGAGTGAGGGATAACATGACTTACCTAGTTGACGCTTCAGGACAATATCTGCCTCATATGTAGTACCCGAGTTATACAACTAATGCGGACCCCCATACGTTAAAATAAGCTCCTTTACATGTGTATATATTATGGCGGATAAGGTAGCTCTTTACTATGTGCGTTATAATCATGTCGTCAAGTTTAGGCAGCCAGCTTCTCTTGAAAAGAAAGTATAGATAGTCCTTATTTCCTAAACAGTTCTCTGGTCGCTTTCCCATGTTGATATATTTGACCGTGTTAGTAAGTCAAGTATAAGACCTCGTAGGTATACTGGACAGATTTGGTAGGTCTTCTATCAACATAATAACGAACTGGTTCTGTATAAGGGACTGCCTATCTCGCGGACGGTCAGTGCGGAGTTCTCCTATATCTTAGCAGTTCAACTGGAGGCGGGTTTCTTATGGGAGGTTATGAGGTCACCTTCTTATAGGTTAGGCCATTTAGTAATAATATATTAACCATTCTCTCTGCCCATGCTTAGCATTTTCATAACAGTTATATATGAGAAGGGATCTCTATCAAGTCATTCCTTGGTCATCACTTACAATTTTATTATTTGACCCTCTCCTGTTATTGAAATTCAGAGGAAAGCAATGTTCACAAGCTATTAGGTCATTAGAGGGGTACGTGTACTATTAATCTAAATATTTTCTATTTAATAATTATAATAATAATAATAATAATAATAAATGAGAGTAGGATGCGTTCAAAGCTACCATAGAGGACACCGATGTTTCCAAACTTGCTGACTGCACTACCTGCAGCTTTAGCGAAGACCTGTCGAACTACTGGACAGCGAGCCTGTTTTTCTGGGCTCAAAATGGAATAGGAACTGTTATCGTTGCTTTACGGGCGCAAACTTCGAAGACGACAACGTGGCACCATGTGCAGACTCAGCTCTCGATACCCCTGGATTTCCGTCGACGCCTTGCTCTGGAGGTATTCGGTCCAACATTCATTTTCCAACGTGAGTATAAACGAATACCGGCTTTGCGTAGATATCTTTTTCTCTAGCCAGATGCTGATAGTTGCTGGGATGGAGAAAATCTAGATATACTCAACTATAAGGCTCATGTAACCTTTCCAACGGGTAGCGCGTACACGTGTCCGTATACACATTCGTTTAAGATCCCTCAAATTATTTTGGAAGTTGTTTGGGATATGCGCGGGTTCAATAATATAAACGACTGGGCCGAGGATGGCTCTCAATCGTTCTTCTTGAGCACTGGAGATCCGTGAGCAACCTTCAACTCTCTCTGGTTTACTTACTAAAGTCTGACTGTTGAATTTAATCTAGAACTGGCCATAGTCAGCATGGTGACTACGTGTTTGGCTGGAAAGACGACGCCTTGCAGAGAGCTATGGACTCAAATGACTGTTTTGCTGCCAACTGCACTAGACTAGTGACCCAATCCTTCAACGTTGCTGAACATGTGCTATTCGGCGGACAGTTGATGAACCGGTTGATGGATGTAAGTGCTATCATCTGGTAGACAACCCCTTTCCCGGGATACTTGAGAGACTAATACTTGTTTAGCGTTGAATGTTGTTATACCTGGTATACCTGGGTTAGGTTAGCTACCTGAGTGTTTATAATAACATGGAAGTTTTCCTTTCCAGCCTTCATTTCCTTGTACTTTCAATTGTTTCATATTACCTTGTTCATTGTTTGCTAAAGGCTTTTTTTTTCGAATGTGTAAAGGATGGTAGGACACTGGCACATGCATGTAAAGATATTACATCGGATTGAAGTTGGAAATGTTAGTGTTACATGCATATATCTTTTACAACCCATCCAATAGCATCTCTCTTCACGGTTCCATCACCGTCATCATTCTCGCTGTTAACCCCTTAAATTTATAGGGGTTCTATTACCATATGCAGGAACACTAATATTCTGCAAATATATGTAAGACATTGATTTATTGATTACATCGAAGACACAAGGCTGAGACTCTTTGGTGTTTACGTGTGAATATGTAATTATTGGTCCTTGACCTTAATTTGTGGATTTTTTTTTAATTGGATATTGGAACCGTGTTACCTGATGGAGTTGGGAGTTTTATCTGCAATTCCTTAGATTAGGTACATTCTTGGATTAGGTACTACGTATTACCTATATGTACATTCAATGTTTTCTGTAAGCTGCAAGCTGCAAGGGCAGTGATAAAGTTTTACGCAGTCAGTGCGTGTGGAGCTATGTAGCGGCATTGGGACATCATTGGGACATGATTTTACTGGGGTAAGGTTAGGTAGCCTACCCACTACATAGCCCACTAGCTTATTATCCCTGCATTTACATACATACCCGGCTTTTTGCTCATCCATCACGTCGTGAACGCGTTACGTTAGCTACCTACCTATGTACGTGTAAACCTTATGTTGTTGGGTGCGGTTACCCAAGCTAACGGACGTCCCCTAGCGTGCCCGTCTTTGTAATGGGCTGAAGGCCTAAACAACTTAGCAATAACGTAAATTGATGGTGCATTGACTCTTTTACCAAGAAACAGCTCTTAGACAAGATTGCGATCGAGGTTGCTCTGCTTATTAGCTTTTTGTTATCTATTGGTCGTTACCCTGTTTAGTAAACTGAACAAGGTTCATTACATAGGTAATAACTCGGATTCTAATATTGACTTGGGGCTTTTTCTTTTTGGTAGCAGTTTTCTTTCTCCTTTCCATTTTTTATACGAATTGCCACGGCCGTACCACTATTCTTGCGCCGTCTTTGTCTACGGCCTACGACTTGTTGTCGTTTGCTTGTCCTCAGTATAGGAGTCCGGCCAATGCGTTCACTATTTTGACCTGGACTCGAACCCGAATTCGGTAGTTAAAATGGATGAGAAACGTCCCCTCGGTCCCGCCGGTAGCGGTAGTAGTAGTAGAATTAGTGCCCTTCCAAGACCAACGTCGCGTCTACCTTTGCCTCGGTCTAATATAGCAACTAATACTACCGCCGTTTCTACGAAGCCTGCTATCCAGAGTCGACAGCCTCCTGAACCGACGCGAGGGCGCTCGATCCAGCCTGTAACCGCCCCTAATGCCCGAAATCCTCGGTTACGAGCGACACCCTCTAAAGAACAGCTTAGGGCTACCTCGGCTGTGCGCAAGACTCAGAGATCACAAGCCCCTTCTGTCAGCTCGCAGACGAGCCGCCGAGATGTCAGTACTAGGAACCGGAGCATGTCGCTCGGCCGTAAACAAGCTGCTTCACAGGATAGTCGGGATGCTCATGGCGAACCTTCCAAGAAACCCCCGGTACCTAGACGACGGCCGTCGGGCATACTTAGACAGTCCTCACCTACGACATCTACGGGAGGGTCCTTATCTCCAGAAGAAAACGATGATGACATTGCTGTTGACTCTCTTCCGCCTTTACCAAGGTCTACCGACGAGGGTCTTACTTTCGACGCATTACTACCACCACAGTCCAGAAAGTCCCGCCCGTCACTCACCGAGAGGACAATTGAGACGCTTTCACAGCTACCTTCTTCCCCGGCTTTCAAACGGCGAGGCAGCAATTTCCTCGAGGGAGAAGCGCCTCTCAGACCGCAATCCAAAGGTAGCGTTACCTCAAGGTCAAGGCCGGGCTCAAGTTATCAACCAGATGGCTCGACTATACGGTCGGTTAGATCACTTAGCCGGCCAGGGTCTAGCTTAGGACAAAATGAGGGCTTGTATTCTAATTTTCGGGTTTCTACTAATAGCTTCAAGCCACCGGTATCAACTACATTAGGAACTCCAACAAAAAGAGTATCTTCTATAAGCTCGAAGACACCTACTAGCAAGACTCCTTTAACCTTAAACCCGCGTCCGCGGTCTAGCCTGAGTAAAGTTCCTTCTCGATCATCATTATCAACTTCAATAAGCCCCCCAATGCCGAATCTAGGTAAACGTCTCGAGGCATCAGTCTCCAAGAACAGCTCTAAAACAGTAGCTGCTCGTCCTCTGAAATCGAGGGCCTCTATGAACAACTTGTATAGGAAGCCATCTCTTCCATCTCTAGATAAACCGGTATCGCCTGCACCCCCGAGTCCCGTCCGCAAAGCCTCTCTTGCTTCCGCCAAATCATCTAGCACATCTGGGGATGGTCGCAACTTATCAAGTGCGTCTACTGCTTCTACGGCGCTGACGGTGGACTCTATTGAGGAAACACCCGCGTCCACTGCTCGAAAGTCGTCTGCCGCATTACGAGATCAAATTGCCAGGGCCAAAGCGGCGAAACGTGCTGCAAGTCAACAAGTGTCGGTGGCAAATGTTCCCGAGGCTGAGGAGGCGCCAGTTATCCCTACGGATACTACATTTGATTTCGGCCTGTCTGATGACCCTTTCGGTCAACGTCAATTTGAGAGCGCAAACCGCAAAGTTATGCAATCGCGAATTGATACTGCTAGGACGACAGGAAGGCTTAACATTGCAGCTATGGGCCTCAAAGAAATCCCGACGGAAGTTTTGAAGATGTACGATTTAGAGTCTGTGGGTCGTCCTGGTAGTTCTTGGGCAGAGAGCGTAGATCTAACTAGATTTGTGGCTGCCGACAACGAGCTAGAGACGATCGATGATGCTATCTTCCCAGACACAGATCCCAGTGACTTCGCAGAC
Organism: Daldinia decipiens; assembly: GCF_022478715.1. NCBI lineage: Eukaryota > Fungi > Ascomycota > Sordariomycetes > Xylariales > Hypoxylaceae > Daldinia > Daldinia decipiens. The sequence goes on along the minus strand of NW_026054576.1, from coordinate 211,951 downwards.
GAGGAAAATAGTGAAGGACATTTATTTGGAGGGTTAGAGTCACTGGATTTACATGGAAATATGTTGATAGCTTTGCCTATGGGCCTAAGACGTCTTCAGTTGCTAACGTCTTTGAACCTGGTCGGTTCCCCCTTTCTCCGAATCCTATAAACGCAACTAACTAATGCTCACTATTTTGTAGGCATCCAATAAGCTCACCAACAATTGCCTCGAAATAATCTCACAGCTAACTAACGTTCGAGACCTCAAGCTCGGCAATAACCTTTTGTACGGTCGCATGGAAGGTGACTATTTGGCCAATTTGCAGAACCTTGAAATTCTTGATCTTCACGGAAATAATATTTCTTCTCTCCCGAATGGTGTCGACAAGATGGTGCGCCTTCGTATGCTAAATCTAAACGAGAATGCCTTTGAAGCTTTGCCGTTTGAAAGCCTCTCAAAGCTTCCCCTCACTGAGCTGCTTGTTCGCAAGAACAAACTCTCCGGGACACTCATCGGCCCCGGGGTAGAGGGCTTTCCGCAACTTCAAATCCTCGACGTGACAGCTAATCAAATAAAAAAGATAACACATGACGACCAGCCTCTGAATTTGCCGTCTCTGCATCAATTTACGGTGTCTATAAATCGCATCTCATCGCTTCCCGACATGAGCTCGTGGACTAGTCTTCTCACGCTCAATGCGGATGAGAACAGTATTACAACTTTCCCGAAGGGTCTTACGAGTCTTGAGAATGTACGCCATGTTGATTTTACTAGCAATGATATTAGGGTTATACCTTCCGAAGTGGCTCGAATGGGGAGTCTCGTCATGTTGCGAATTACCGGAAACCCTCTCAAGGACAAGAAGTTCACATCGCTAACAACCGAAGAATTGAAAGATACACTGGCGGCGAGGTTGGAGCCTTTGCCTCAGGCTGAAATAGGTGGGATCGAACAATTCGGAAATGGATTCTCACTTGTCCCACCTCATACTAATGATGCAAAATCGGATGCTTTGGCTAATGGCGATAACGAGGAGGAGGGTCGGTCAGACCCAGATGACTTTGCCACTCCACCAACCTCAGCACCTCAATCTCCAACTCGCTCACGGTCTCATACTTTGAGCAGCCAGACCTGGCCCATCAAACCTGGGGGTATTCTTGATCGGTCAAACACACAATCATCTTCATTGCACCCGGTCGTCTGCTCTAAGATCGCTGTAGTTCATACCATACGCGATGTGCGACTCCAGCACAATACCTTTACTCAGTTCCCCAATTCGTTGTCGTTTTTTACCGACACAATTACGTCTCTTTCGTTAGCGGATAACCAGCTCACGGGTGAGAGCTGGTTGACGGAACCAATCGACCTTACTGCTCTTCGGGAGCTCTCTTTGGCTTCGAATTTTATCACTAGCCTTACGCCACTTACTACAAACCTTTGTGCGCCAAACCTGCAAAAAGCAGATGTCTCGTTCAATAGAATAGTAAAACTCTCGGTTCTGCGGGAGTTCTTCCCGAGCCTTACTATCCTTCACATATCCAATAACCGCCTAGAAGACCTTGATCCTGAGGCAATCAAGGGAATGAAAGTGGTCGATGCTAGCAATAACGAAATTGCGCATCTGAATCCACGCATTGGACTGTTAGGAGGCACTGGAGGGTTAGAGAGGCTAGATGTGACAGGAAACCGCTTCAGAGTCCCGCGGTGGAATGTTCTTGATCGTGGAACTGATGCAACGCTCCGGTGGCTCAGGGGTCGTGTTCCCGTGGCCGAGATGGCCGAGTGGAGAGCGAAATCCGGTGAAGGCGAAGACGATGCTTTGAACGATGTTGACTAATAACTAATGCATTGGTGCCATTATATAAACCTGCGCGGATTTTTGGAGTGGGCGTCTTATGGGTTCATTTGTGGACATTCTCGTGTAGCGATAGAGATACCAATTTGGGCTCGTGTGAGGTCCTAGGGGAGTTGGGTTGAATTGTATGTGTTAAGACTGGGAAGTTGGTCTTTTCAAAAAAGGGAGGAAAGGTGATAAAAGGTGATAAAAGGTGACGAAAAGGATCCAATTCCGTCCGTACGTATTATAAGTAGTAATAATGTATGAATAAATAGCGTTAGTGTGTATTATACCCTTACCTATATAAAATCAGAGAGTAGAGCCAAATAGAGTCGAGCTATATGTAGGTACCTAGGTACCTACATATATACAATATTGAAGTCTACTTAATTCTTGGGAATGTGTTGCACTTGCCTCACAATTAAGGTTAAGAGAAGCTCTAGCGTATATGTATGTGGGAGCTATTAGTGCTTTGACCATCTTGGTACTTGCACAACAGAGAAAGAAGCACGGGTTAGAACAAGGGTCAGGTAGCATCCATTTAGCGCATAGCGCTTTCAGCCTTTACTTTCAGTGAGGGTGGGCCCTGCCAGCCTTCAGGATTTCTATGCAGGACTGCTAGTATTGAAGTTCCAGTTATGTAGTAAACGAAGTTTTCCCATCCACTTCAGCCCGCATCAATACTTCTCCACTTCCACGTAAAACATCCTCATTCATTTGCTTCATTCTTCAATCTTCAATCCACCAACATCCACCAACTCTGATGTGGCAGATGTGGCAGTAACATTATCTTACTACTTTCCTCCCCTTCCTTATCTGACCGTCCGCGAACTCTTTTGATTCGGTTCAAAAGAGCATGTTGCGTTTTCCGAACTAGACCGCCCCCTCTCTCTTACCACCACCACCACCACCTTTTAACTTAGACGCCTCTACTACTTCGTGTCCAACTTAGTTTCACACCGACTCCATCTAATAGAAGGATTCAATCGCTCTATTGTCCTCGTCAATCTTCTACAATACTCTAGTATCGAATACAATCATGTCGGCTGATACTCAAACGAACGACTTGCTCCCGAACGGCGTCGTAGAGAGCGACTTTGTCCACATTCCTTCCACTCCTCCTGATGCTACGGGTATCATCCACTCTTCATCACAACAGTCAATTCCTTCTACTGAAGGTCCAAACTCGCCTCTTGATCCATCTGCTTCGTTTAAGACGGAGGTAATGGATGACCGTAACCCATCTTCCCAGATTATTCCCTCATCCTTGACCCCACCTCCCTCGTCTCAGGTTCCTACGACGAACGGGGCTTCCAACATGCCTTTGGGTTATGTCAGCTCACAAAGAGCTAACATGTTCTCTCCTCCTGCGACGGTACTCCGGACACTTGCACGAGATGGGAGTTCTGCATCGGGCTATGTTGTTCCAAATTCGGATCAAATCACAGACGTCTCGGCCGACGAGCTCCGTGCTTTGGTTCAGACATGTCTTGCTGAAAACGCGAGGTTGAAGATGGAGACAGCCCATCACAAACTACAATATAACCTGCTTAGCATGCAGGCTGACGAGGATGCAAAGAGAGCGGCAGTAGAACATGACATGACGAGACGGGAAGTCGAGGTACTACGCCTGACTGAGAATTCCCGACAGGCTCGGCGAGAGCTGGACGCGGTTACCGATTCAACTCAAGTCAAATATCGAGAACTTCAAGCCCAGTATGAAATTGCTGTAAAGGAGAACGAAGCTCTTCAAAAACGCATCAAATCTGCTACTAAGATTATTCAACAGCAGAGCGAAGAACGCGACAGCTTGATTGACGAGCGGGACATGCTTCTCAATCGCATTCGTGAAAATAGGGAACATTTTCATATGCTCTGCAGTCCCGGTGGAGTATTTCACGGCGCCTTAACGCCAAAGACTCCCGCAGCTGCTTCACCTCAACAATATCGGGCCACACCACGACAGACGCCCAAAACCATCCATCGAGATGCCCGCCACGATAATGATACAAACCAGGCTGGGTTTGCTGCTCTTCTCCAGGCTTTAAGTCATGATAACAGTGCACCATCTACCCCAACAGCAACCGGTCGCCCTACACTACGAGTGCCTCCAAGGCACACTCGCGGAGTCCAGTCGCTATCGTCTCTCCCTACCACGCCAATTGCACGTCCCCGCGGAGAGTACTCAGGTTTACTACCTTCTGTTGATCTAGTACCGCAAACCGAACCCCCAAACCGGTACGGCAACGGTCGGTATGGTTTAGAGACACCGGTTCAGAAAAGAGGGCGTCAAAGCCGAGAAAGTACTATATCCGCCGACGACAATGAGGAGCTCGCCCGCGCAGCCCTAGAATCGGTAGCAGCAGCTACTCAGTCTTATATGTCACAAGGTTCGCGAGCGTCCCGGCGGAGAGAGGAGGAAGAGGTGTTTGAGAGCCAAGCTAGCCAAGCAGCATCCGAAATGCTACGCCGTGACCCGCGGGAGAGTTTTGAGGTGGCTAGTTCGGTTGGATCGCGCGATGGTACGCCGGCACCGGCGGAGAAATCTGCTAAATTACAATCCAAGTTGTTCGCGGGTCTGAATAAGGCTGGGCTCGCGGCAGAGAAGCGAAAGTTTAGCGCCAGCACGGAAGGTAACGAGGGCCACCGAGAAAACGTCGTGAGTCCTAAGAAGATGAGATACGGGGGGAACACGGAGGCCAATAGCCGTGTTGGGCTAGGGATTCGCTACGGCCAAACAACCTAAAAAGTTTTTTGTTCGATGGCATTTTGGGGAGGTTGCTGGGAAGGTTTTGGTGGATGAGAAGGGTGATGGTTGCTTGTGGTTGGGCAACGGCAAGGCTGGATTGGGATTATCGTTCATGCTTTGGGCTCTGATGATGACAAGAATGAATGAGGTCTGTATTATACCCGGGCTTGTTGTGGCGGCGCTTGGGTCTGTTTGATTATGGGCTCCGAGCGCACTTATACGGCAGAGTCTCGAATCGTCGCAATGGGGATTCTTGTACTGTTTACTACGGCGCCTTATGCAATGGGCAATAGGCAATAAGCACTGGGCAATTTGACATGATGGGTTTACGACGACGGATGTTTATTAGTCATGTCACACCAATAAATATGTTAAATTAGGTACAGAATCAAAACGCTTGCATGGAACGATGTAAGTTGTTTACCTATAATTTATTTGTGTCGAGTGTCTATATGCAGGTGAAGCTATAGAAAGTGTTCATGTACCCCCAACCCCGGCATCATGTAAATGTGTAAGCCATTGACGTTAACAAGCTCTAGTTCATACTGTCTACCTAGGTATTGTACCTGGCAGCCCTGGCTAAGAGGTATTAGACCCCACCTGCGGAACCGGCGACCGGCAGTTTGATTATTGCTTCTTGGATAATCGACGGTCCTGTGCTGTCTTTTACGATTCTATTTCCTATCGTCTGGTTGGATTTCCTTCCTTCTTAATTCTCTGTATATGTAATTTCTCCTACTAGATTACCTAGACTACCTATTTACCTCTTTTATATCCATTGTATATATATAGGTATATATATATTGTATATAGCAAGCTTGACATTGGATCTCGCCATCTTTATATCACCGGTCTATCTTGTTTCCTCGTTCACCAAAACTGTCTCTATAGTAAACATGACACTCCCTAGAGGACTTTCTACTATATTAGCTAAATCACCTTCCGACACCGTCATCCTCTCATCCCTACGCACTCCTATTTGTCGCTCGGGTCGCGGCCAACTAAAGAATGCCTACCCTGAAGAGCTGCTCTCCGTCGTACTACGCGCCACGCTTGACGCCAACCCGAACCTCCCGCCAAATAAGATAGAAGATGTCGCCGTCGGCGTCGTCCTCTCCGAACTCGGCGGCAGCAAGGCTTCTCGCATGGCTATGAATCATGTCGGATTCCCTAATACCACATCCCTGTATACTGTCAACCGCGCATGCAGCAGCAGTCTGCAAGGTCTGGCTACTATCGCCGCTCAGATCCGTGTCGACATGATTGGTGTAGGCATCGCCGCGGGTATGGAGAGCATGACGAGGAATTACGCCAGCAAGGCCATACCTGTAGATAGGTGGCCTGTGTTAGCCGAGAGCCCTGTTAAAGATGCGCGCGATTGCATTATGCCTATGCTTGCTACCAGTGAGAACGTTGCCAAGAGGTACAAGGTTTCGCGCGAGGAGCAAGACGAGTTTGCCTTTGAGTCCCAGCGGCGCGCGGCGAAGGCTCAGGCCGAGGGCTTATTCGACCAAGAGATCGTGCCTGTTCCTACCGTGTTCCAGGAGATTGACAAGCAAGGGAAAGAAATTGGAGAGCCGAAACAGATCACCGTAGCAAAGGATGATGGCATAAGGCCGGGGGTGACGCTCGAGGGCCTCGCTAAGCTCAAGCCTGTTCTTGGCGAATCCGGCACAAGCACGGCGGGCAATTCGAGCCAAGTCAGCGATGGCGCCGCTGCCTCGCTCCTAATGAGGCGGAGCACCGCGACAGAGCTCGGGCTGGCGTCGAGTATCATGGGGAAGTTCGTAGCTGCCACTACGGTCGGTTGTGCCCCGGATGAAATGGGCATCGGCCCCGCGCTGGCCATCCCCAAGCTTCTAGGCCAGCTCGATATCAAGTCGGAGGAGGTGGATCGTTGGGAGATCAACGAAGCTTTTGCCAGCCAGTCCGTCTACTGCTTAAGAGAGCTTGGTTTGCAGGAGGCTTGGGCACAGGGCAAGGTTAACCCTGACGGAGGCGCCATTGCTCTAGGTCATCCGCTCGGTGCTACGGGGGCGAGGATGACGGCTACGTTATTGCATGGCCTAGGACGGACCGGAGGACAGGTTGGTGTGGTGAGTATGTGTGTGGGTACCGGGATGGGTATGGCTGGCTTGTTCGTTAGGGAATAAGCCGAATTTTGGTGTATGTCTATGCGACGACAATGGCAATTGGACATACTGTGCATACAAGCAAGTCGACATGTGCATACTACGATGATTGTCTTGGTCCGTTCTTTGTCTCCGCTTATGGGCTGTGGACTACTTCGAGGTACGCGATTTGACAAAGACTATGTGAACGATCAAGTACAATAAAGGTAGATGAGAATAGAAAAAAGAGAAGAGTACGCATTGAGGTCTTTTGTCATTCATCCTCGAGACTGCTTTCGGCTTGGGTCGGGAAAACACACAAGGGGATAGTTTATGGGGTTTCTATTGTTATACCTTAACCCCAGCTAGAGGCCAGCCCCCGTTGTCTGGATGAGCCATTTGATATATTTACGTTGTTTTAGAAGCATCTCAAGATTCCATACCTAGGAGGTAGTTATAGTAATTCGTGTGCATATCCAATCTAATAGCTATACCCCGGGTGGAAGAAATGAAATTAGTCTAAATGTTGTACTTCATCTTGCTTTCCGCTGCCAGTATGTACCATCAAGAGTTCCTTACCTCTTCGTATCATCTCGAGCTACCTACCCAGTTATTCTCTGGAGGTGGTATATATTCTAGCCTAAAGGTTAGGCTATCGTCTGTTATAATCCAGACAGAGCTGAATACCTTATGTTGCTTATATTGCTTCATTTTCCCTTAACTACCCATAGGAGTAAACTACTGACTATCTCTTCCATAGTCACCTGGTGGACGGTCTTCGCCTTATGGCTAGCACGATACCCACAGCTGCTCTTCCGCACCGCGCGCTGGGGGATTAATGTCTGGATGCTAGTGTTCGGGTTACTGGGCATGAGGGCGGTAACGGCAGGATTTGACACCATCGATCCCGAGACCATGAGCAACTATCCAAACCCCACCACCGTCTTCTGGTTCTTCTACGTCTGGTACGGGGTAGTCTGCATCAGTGTCGTCTACCAAGGGTATCTTCCCATTGCCTTTCTTGTGCTTCTCGGGGTGGCGTTGGGGTGCCCTGAGCTGCGCAGATTGATAGATTATGGGCTGATCAGCCTCGGGTGGCTGGATTGGGTGTATAATCCCGGCTTTACGCTGATGATGGAGATGCTTCACGCTGGTCTCAGACACCGGGCATCATAGACGGGGGTGGTCTTTTCTTTGGATCGTAGCGGTGTTTTGCTGAAGCTGAGAGTTAGCGGTCGGGCTAGGATAACGGCCAGCGTGCTTTGAATGTCTATTGTTCGAGGATTGTATCATAGAAGCCCCTTATATTCAAAGGATTCCATCTCACCCAGCATGCTCATTGAGATGATCTCTTTATGTACCTAACAATACAGATTGTTCCGTCCAGACAAGAGATAGAAAAAGGCATAGTTCGAGATACAAAGCTATTGCAAATAACTTTATCTCGGCGCCAAAGACCGTCATTTCATCACTTGCCTATATCTAGACCCGGGGTCCTCTCCGCTGATAACCAACGAGACAGTTACTCGACGTGCGAACTAAGTCTTCTAAAACCAACAGGATTTCTATTCTACAAGCTTCACTATTTACCCATCCACTAACCCATCACCCCCTAACCCCAAAATAATATCTCCAATGGTTGCAGACTGGCCATACGGCGGGGGCCCCTCTCCCGACCCCCGAAGTCTCATCGATGATGCTGTAGCCGACGTCATCGCAATACTACGTCTACTCGAGCTGCCTGAACCCCACGCCTCGCTCCTCTCCTTGGTCTTCCACACCCTGTTCTACGTCAGCATTTGCGTGTTCGCCAGCTTCGTGTTTTGCATAATTCGGCAGTCCGTCTTCATTACCCTCTTCCGCTCCCTTACCGGCACCGAAACCCGTCGCAACCCCGAGCCCTGGAGCGTAACGCTATGCAGGCTCGTGGACCCTCACCACTACGATAACATCGTCACGCTGTCGTGCTACCTGACCACCTTCGCCGTTTCGCTGTTCCTCCTGGCCGCGTCTGTCGCTGCTAGCTCCAGTTGGATAGCCGCGTTCGCGTGGGTAATGATATGGTTCTCGTGGCTATACGCAGGGTGGCGGTACTGCCAGCCCATGAAGCCGCGATACACGAGGGAGGACATCAAGCTCTGGAGCGGAAAGGGCGTGTGGGTTCACACCATACTCCTAGTGGCCGCCCTCGCTTATTTCCCATCATTGCGTCAGCAGCTCGACGATGGCATCGTACGGCTTCATGAAAGCTGCGGTAACGCCAGCCCGGCGTTTTTGAGAAACATAGCCCATGAGATTATCTATAAACTTAACCCTCCGGAGTATAAGGTGGTCCGGCCTGTGGAGAGGCAGGAATATACCTCGTGGAACTAGGTAGGTGGTTGGATGTGGGTTCTCGTGAGGTTGGGTTTTGCTAAGAATCTACGTGGTAGATACATACGTAAGGTGGGCGATGTCATCTGATTTCCAGAAAATATGATTTATTTGAATTTATAAGATTATAACATGTAGCATTAGAATCCTTTTTTAATATTCCATTTTATCGTCTCCTTAAAGAAAGGGCTTCTTATGATATTAACTTGCGTTAAAGTTATTTTATTCAGTGAGCCCCTATTCGACTACCGAGTTGTTAGATGATAGTATTACACACTAAATGACTACAATAATATTAAAGTTAACTGAGAAGACTACGTGCTTCGAAGCCGCCATGGTGTACGAGATATTTACGAGGGATCCGGCTAAAATCAGAATCCACGCAATTTATTTATTATTTACTTTATGTAAAAACATGCGCGCTATTGGAAGAGGAATCCATCGCATTATATCATCCGCGAAACTTCATGAGCACTGTAGAGCAAGCATTGAATACCGGTGGTTCATATCGAATGTAGGGAAATCATCGCAAATATAGGGGGCCCGGTGTGCCAGATGTCCGTAGATGTTGATCCTCCTATCGAGTATTTCAAAGCAACGCAGTGTCGAGCCAGGTCAAGATTAGCGTGTTAGTAGGACCTAATAAATTAATCATCGTCGAATTTTGGGGGGATGTTGTTATGGCGAATGGTAGGGAGGCTAGGATTTGCCAGCGAGCTCATCGGCGTCCTTATCCTCAGGCCCCTCATCATCTATTTCCATCTTGTCCTCGTCTTCTTCATCTTCCGAGTCCTCTTCGACCCTGGTAGGGCAGTATGTATCAGGAATAGAAGTATCTTTGCCTTCCGTATGGTGACTACGAATAGTCCCCTTCGCTTTCCATTTGAAATCCCATTCGATCAGAACACTTCGGACATCCTTCTGTAACTCAAGCTTCTCTTTAAGTGCCTCCTCTATTTTATTATTAGGCAGCATGGCGCTATTCAGGGCTGTCTTGATCTGATCTTCGACCTCCTCAATAGCGAACTTGGATATATTGGCGAGGCTGGCAGGAAACTGGTCGAAATGTTCCTTTAGCTTATTTTTCGTGTTGTCGAAGGCAGCATTGAACATCCGGGTGCCGTTGTTCCTTGGGAATTTAGCTAGATGCTCCCGTCGCTTCAAAAAAGAGCCATCCCCTAGCCGTATAAGTTAGATACGCCTGATAAGTAAACTTCAGCCTCGACCTACCTGTAATCAGTCCAGCTTCCTGAAAAACGGGGGACCATTTCCCCTGGATTGAATCGACTATTTCTGGATGAACTTTGGACGCATTCTTTATAATGTCCTCCAGAGCCTGCTTCACCCGCTCTTTTACTTGCTCCTTTATGACGCGAAGATCAGGCATGATCTTCGCTAGGGGTGGCGAAAGCTCAGGTATGACACTCTTTATGCCAGCCTGCAATTGCTCTAAAAATGCATCCCATATAGTGTCGATAGAATCACAAGCAAGACGGCGAACTTCAGGGATCTCTTCGTGAAAGGCCCGATGCCAATCAGCTACAATGGTCCTCAGCAAGACATCTGAACTAGTTTTGAAGTTAGCAACTTTAGAACTTATGCAGACAGTGAATAGACTCTTACACGTCTTGCATCCAGTGATATTTGATGAGACCACCGGCCGACTTGCTTGAGAACTCACCACCGTTCCTGACTATATTAGCTTGGTATGTCGTCCAATGTATCTTGGATTTCTTTGCGGGATCTTTGAACACCCAGTTCTTTACGACTGTGTCGCATTCCTCTACACATTTTCCAATTGATACCTTTTTTCTCTCTAGAGGATTGCAGTTCTTGACAGACTCGTTGAGCTCTGTCCAATATGTCCCCAGCTCCTGTTATCATTCAATATCAGTACTGAATATCAGGTAGTCGCCTGGAAATAAAAGGGATGCTATTCGGTACCTTTTTTATACCGCCATGAAGCGATGGGAGTACTTCCTGAACCACCCATTCCTTGTCGATCTGCAATCTGCTGTGACTCCATTCATTCTCCGACCAGGTCCGAATCGTATTGTAGAGACCATGAAGGTCGTGTAGGATTCTCTGCGCGTGAGACTCGCGATCTGGGATGGTGGCCTCGCGGATCCATTGGGAGAGGTTAGGGATTCCTGAATAGCGCTCGTCCGGAAATCCAGCCACAAGCTCACTCTTTTCGCCCGAAATATAGCCCCAAAATGCTTTAGAACTGAATGGGCAGACAGAAACCACATCATCGCGTATATCCTTATTTTCTTCGTCGCCGGGAATAAGAGATGATCTCCTTCTTTGGAAATCACGTTGTATACGGTTCTCGAGGAATCTGTTCCTATTCTTCACACATTGGAATACTATATGATTGGTGATCCCATCTAACTCGCCCTCTATTTTAGTGAGCCCTTCTTTAAGTTTCATGATATTATTTTCTTCTCGTAATTTCTTCGTTTGGAGTTGTGGGTCCTCAGATTTCTTCTTTGATACCCCTATAATATGCTATCAGTGAGATGCTACTAGAAAGGGTCGTGTTTTCATACCGTAGGAAGGCTTGGATCTCTTATTGGCCGCCTTATTCAAGGCAGTTTTAGTACGCTTTAGTTCTTTTTCCGCCCTCGTCAGTTGACTTTCCTGGTCCTTCTTCGTCTGTTTTAAAGTCTTCTCCTTCTCAAGAAGCTGCTGCAATTCTGTGTCCAGCTTAGCCTCTTGACTTCTTAAAGCAGAGTCACGCTCAATGTCGTCTATCTGCGAAATAGCAACGCAGCAGCTGCGTTTGTTGAATTTCCCGTCCAGCGTCATGCACAATCCTTTATGGTCTGACAGGAGCCTCATGGAAGTAGAGTTATCAGCTGCTCTAACGGCAGGCGACACGATAAGGGTAGCAGCGAGCTTATGAAAGTACCCCTTAGCTACTGCAGCCCGGCTCTCCACCCAGTCACAAAGCCCGGGCAAATCTACCAAGACGACCCCGTTTCGGAGGATATCAGATTTGACGAATATCTCCACCTCGTCGATGAGGGGCCAAGCCGCAAACTCTGAGTTTGACGTTGTGTGATCTGCAGTAGTTGAATCTATGTATGGTTTAATCTGCTCTGAGACCTGGTCAAGGTTGTTGCCATGAAACTTCTTCGTTACTCCAAGAAGCTTAACGACGCCCGGATTTGAATTAAGAAGCGTCTGAGTTGTCATCTTTGCAACGCTCTCCTCCTCAAGGCCAAAAACTGCCCTAATCATCTCTAAGGTAGGTGTTAGGCGGGCACCAATATCTTCGAGAGCATCATAGTCAATATTGTCGGTATATGCCGCTTGAAGCTCATCCCTAGTCTTCAGATCTTGGAAGAAATCATTTAGCTGCTTAACAAGGTTCGTCTTCGTGCGAAAAACGACGCAAGCTTTGTATTTCATCCAGGGTCTATCGTCGTCGTTGTAGGATACTTTGCAAGGCACGGCCGTGGCAGCCTCCTGGCTATTGGTCGCCAAAAACCCTCTTAGCCGAAGGAGGGCGTTAAGAGCTGACGTCTTCCCGCTGCCGGTTGGCCCTGCGACGCCAACAAGGACTTTGAATTCCTTGTGAGTAGCGATAAGAGCTTCTGTAATAGCTGTTAGTATAGCATCTCATAGAGCTATAAAATACGTACTACATTTCTGGATCCATTTTTCGACATCTGTCCACCCCAACGAAGTTGAAACTAATGAGTCACTTGTACGGGTGCTGTTGAGGGAAGAGGATTCGAGCTTTTGAATAAGCTTCCCACATTGCAAGAGACCGACTTCAAGTGCTTCCTCTTTGATCTTAATTCGCTTCTGGTCGTCATAGTATCCGCACGAGTTCCATGTGAAAACATCTGGTTCCAGATGCTGCGCTGTTGCATCAGTAGCAGCAACCAGCAGTTGTGCCTTTATTCCGTCGTCGGTGCCTATATTGGACATATTGCCCAGTAGGCGTGATTGCCGGCACGATAAGAGATCGTGGGCTGTACAGTGAGGTGTGTAAGTAAGAAGATATCGTTAGGAACTAACAAGGATAAAAACTGCTCAAGGAGATAGAGGTAAACAGATAGGCTTCCCGTTCGAAGGCGTCGGGGGCGGGAGTGAATGAAAAGGTAGATGTCAAGTAGGGGCGTTGATTGATAAGCTTAGTATTTTTCAGCACTATGTAGTATGGAACATCACACGCCGGGGTGTTCTTGCTCATCTTGGTTCAAGGTAGGTAGGAGGGTGGTAGTAAGGATATCACGAGGGGATTGGGAAGGATAGAGTAAACTACCTGTCGGGACTACTTACCGTAAGCGAGAAGTAAAGAAGCTGCTCGATGTCGTGCGTAAGGTGGCAAGCGAGAAGGCGTTAGAAGAGTAGCTGCCTATACTGTAACTACCTATAGGATACTAAGTACGAATGAGACCTATAATAGAGAAAAGAGATGTGACGATAAGAGTAGTAGATGATTTGAGGATGGATGGACTGGTGGTGCTTAAAAGCTGTAAGCTATCCCAAGTCCGTAGGAGCAAGACTATGTTTCGAAGGCTGCATTTTGATATAGATGAGGTATTTGGTGTGTTGTAAGGTGTTGAATCATCAGATTGTAGTTGGCAGGTAGAGGTAGAGAGAGGTAAGTAAAGGTAGGTAGAGTTGTATATTCGATGTAGGATATTCACTTGGAAAACCACGAAGAGAGAAGGTACGCCGGTTATGAACAAGCAAACAAGTATATTACGACGAGTATTCCTACTTTGGTAACTACCTAACCTAGATATGTATATATCTTAAAACAATGTTGCTATATATATCCTTAGAACGAGTAATAGGAGCGCTGGTACCAACACGCTAAGAAGGCGCATCTGAAAGGTTATCATCGTTTCAAGGACCGCCAACGACCCCTCGCTTTCCACGCATCTCACCCAAAGGCTACGTTCATCCCTTTCCGGAAACGACCCTTCCTGGGAGTGCTCCAAGCCGTTCCGCGAACAATAGTCGCAGAAATATACACCGCAACTGCTACCGTAAGAGCACGTCGTGGTAGGCGAAATCCCCTCTTGAAGTTTAGTTATTCTCTCGATATCAATAACATAATCCTTACTACCCGAAATTTCAGCTAACTGCTTCTTTACAAGAATGTTACTACCTAACATAGGTTTAACGGTGGCGTAGTTAATATTTTTTGAGGACTCCAGTAGAGGAGTCCGTTGAGTGTACGACATGGCAGCGAGGGAACTTGGAGGCTGGTTTAATAAAAAGGGGTAAACGTAGCTGCTAGTTTCCCACAGAAATCCAATTGCCCACGCAGCTTATGTGAAAACAAGAATCTAGAATTGTTGTATTTCGTTACTAGGAAGTAGGCCTAACACAGCTCTTATGTTACATTTTCATAGCCATTCTTTGCATTGTCATTGATACCATCATCACAATGAAACTAATAATGTCTTGTCCAAAAGATAAAGCCTGGGTGAGGTTCATAAATATACCTTTGAGATGATTAGCAGATACAAAGAAATCTTCCGCAAAGCTTGAAAGGATATTACTGTATTGTATTGAGTACCTAACTACCTAGGCATAACGGAACCAACAACTATTTCATTCGATTATCAGCCTGTGTAGTACAAAGGTATCTAGACAATAGGCAATGTAAATCGAAGTAGCTTCGAAACATAGACACAAGGGCTGAAATATGACATGACACTTAACGTAGTCTCGAATTTACACCCGTGTGGGAAGAACTTTCGTGCTGGGAGTATCAGGGTCTTGAGGGTGGCATAGGTACGCCCCTATATCTACCTACGCTTCGAAATGCTAACCACGTCTTCCTAACGACGTCTAAAATGGATATTTAGGACATAGGTCTAGCCTTTTATTATTAATCCCACGAATGTAGAAATTTTACAAACTACAGGCTCATAAGAAACTAGGTTACATGTATTATTTAATAGGGGGGATGCTGGGTACACATCTACATTTACACCTCACAGCTCCATCCCCTGAATTAACACGAGAACATAGCGTCATCGATGTAATAAATCCATATATTAATTCTAATTGCTCTATAACTAATGCTGAAACCTTGAAAACCAAACCTTCTTAATAGCCCTCCATGCCTTATCGTCATCTTTCTCCCGCTTCTCGGGGTTCTTAATCGCCTCGCCAAAAGCACCATTCTGATATTGGCCATTAAGCTCAGCCAGAAAATTCTCAATACACACAGGATTAGTCGGCCTCGGCCCGCGCAACTCGCGGTCCAAGAACCGCCAGGCTAGATGTACAAGCTTAGTCTCCTCGGCCGGTCCGTCCTTGAACTCGCAAGAGTCCTTCAAGTAAGTAATCCAGTCTTCAAACCTCCTCCCACTCGCTAAGTCCGCGGCTGTATAGTAACACGAATCCCTACTCGTGAGGTGGTTAGTCTGCCGTTCTTCTTTAAGGAATGCTCTCGCGGCCGGTTCGCTCTCGAGCTCGATGTGAGGACTGCGACCCTCGGCATCGCGGTCCTTACGGCTCTGCTGTCGCCAGTGTCGGTCGATGAGATATAAGCGCTGCCATACGTTATCGCTGAGGTATTTGATTTCCTCAAGCTCATCCTGGTAAGTAAGATATTGATTAGCCGCGTCAGTACTGTCAGCGACAGTAGCATCAAGGGTGTGCTTGATTCCTTCCTTCGTAATCTTCCCTGCGCGACACTCCAGCTTCAGCATGAACTGTGACATTCTAGTTAGGTTCCTCCGGGCGGTCGACAGTGCATAAGCGATCTGTCGCTCTTGGAACTCATCGTCAGTTAACTTCTCTGGATCTTTGGAAGGGTTTTCCAATATTGTGATGGTGCTGTCTCTCTTATTTGCCCCTGCAGGCCGTATCGTTGTTGGGGTATCATCATTTCGTGCTTTGCTGCGGAATATCCAATCACGCTCGGGGATAGAACTATGAATCTCAGCGACTATTCGCTCATCTTCACTATCGTACAGGTCGAAAAGCTCTGGACCTTCATCCCATACGCAGACATCGTCATCTTCATCCCCTTCTTCAGATAGACAGTAGGCGTGATACGGAGTGGTATCGTATACCGAAGCAATGCTGTGATCTCTTCCCATATTGTGGATGTATTCGGTTTGAGATAGAACGGAAATTGAAATAGTGTATAAAACGTCAAAATTATTTCTCTATGCTGCGGATTCAAGTTTAACATGAACGCTCTCCTATTAGGCAAACCCTTTATATACTACTTAAGCCAAAGGCGCCTTTTATTACCCCGCGTTAACAAAGCATGTTCATAAAGGCGAACATGTCTATTGTTGAATGTTTTTATCTTTTCTTAAAGAACAGAAATGCGAGTTTCATAGAATAAATAAATTTCCCTTTTTACTTCTGTTGGGATAACGGTCATGTGACGAGGTCACATGACCAGGGTTCTGCCCACACACACCGTCCACGCACAGCCCACGCATCTGTACAATAGATATCTTTCCCCACTCGGGGGAACCCCTCCTCTCCTACCTTAATCAAACCAATCAGAACACAATCGTTACTTGCACTCCCTTTCATCTTACTACGTAATACAAAGTCAATCCAACAACTTCGTACCCTATATAGCGTTCCTTGTCTTAATTAGATCCTTGACAATAGAGACCCGTCGTGCCACGAAACGTCAGCTCTATAGGAATTCAACAATCCATCCGTCACCCTCGGATCCTCCGGTTGCATTACAACCTCCCCATAGTACGACACTCCGTCCATCAGTTGTTACATCATATCCGAACGAACTTCGCGGGCCGGGATGAACCTTACCCTCATGTGCCTTAAGGTCACCGGGGGGCTGTACTTCAACTTCAGCCCAGCTAGACACGCCCGTATCGGCACCGAGTTTTGAGCGTATCTGATCTTTGATCTTAGCCGGCTTGATCGCTTCCTTCACTGTCGTAGTCGCTTTGACTTCTAAATCGCTAGATGGAAGTTGAAAGGTCCACAGATCGCTCCACTGCAGTAGATCCCCTTTCTCTGCTTCTCCTTGACTATCGCCAAAGAAATAGAGGAGATAATTTCGACCGTACCCCGTCGTGATAGGTATAAACTCACCATGAGACCTTGGCCTAGGTCCCGGTGTTAAAGGGTTCGTGGGAAACGAGATGGTCTGCCAGGTCGAAGCCGGTTCAGTGTACGGTAGGATTTCCAGATGATGCACTTCACTGCCAAGAGTATCAGAGCTAGAGATTGCGTATAACGTGTGCCCGGAAATTGCTGCACTCGTGACGACGGCCGGGGTATGCGGCAGCTGATTCCAAATTTGGGTAAAGCAATTATAATGCCAAACGTCCGTAAGCGCTTCACTACTTGAATTTATCCCACCGACGAGGATGAGATTACCATCGTGCGCGACTAAATGTGCTTTGCTCCTCGGAGGTGGCGTTCTCTCTGGATGGCTAGAAGGTTTAAGAGTACTCCATGTGAATTTCTCGACATCGAATAACCAGATTATAGGGCCTTCATCTACGACATTCCCAGCTTCATCGCAACCCCCGTAGATAGCGACACGGTCATTCAATGCGCAAGCAGAATGCTTAGTCCGTGGCTTAGGGACGGGCTCATCTTTCTCTGCAGAAATGGCCGGTAGTATCTGATACTCAGGTACAGCAGAACTGGCTTTTGGCAGTGCTATAGAGTGGATGTTATTACTGGCGAGTTTTCTTTGGCTCGTCTGGCCTCCGAAAATATAAGCTTTGTCGCCAACTACGGTGAGTGTATGATGAGATCTGGCGAGTGAAGACCTTCTGTGAATTAGTATAATATGAAGACAAGAAGCTAAATATTATAGAAAGTACACGTACCTCGAGGCATCATCTGACGTAGATGCAATCTGTGAAAATGTTGCCTTCAGAGGCATAGTAGGTTTTGCAACGGCATAGCCAGTCGCTCCAGCATAGATGCTCGTAGAGACGGCTTGTTCTGCTGCCCAGATCCCAGCAGCGATTTCCGCCATTATATTTCTTTAATATCTGGTTCTCGGATGATTGACTCCTCTGTGTTTGATACCTTTGTTTGGAGAAGTTTTGGCTTAAGAGTTCTATTATTCTTCAATACATGTTTGTAGGAGGAAGACGATGACGTATTATCGATAATGGGCACTTGGCCCATGTAAGTGACGCAATATTCATTACAAAATTGCTTATTATAGAAATCTGACTAACCTAAAGCATCTAACTAGCCTTTAAAGTCTAGAAGTACCTATCAGCCCTACCAATTCTTTTTCACGATAAATATAAAATATATCATCACAAGAGCATCTTGTCGTAATTAGAGAATGGTAGTGTGCTCCGGAAATACAGCACACATGATAGCTGTGAAGTGTAAGAAGAGCTAGCTAGGATCGCAAGCAATCGATATAGATGATTGGGGTATCTTGACAAGCCTCGTACCTGCATAAGCGAAATCCGTGGAACCGGAAAACTGTAACTCAAGAAAGCCGAGGGCGCAGCTCATCCCGAAGTTATCCTTGGCCATCAACCCAAAGTCTAACCCGATTTGGCAAAAGCTGGGACCTTGGATCCAACATTCTGATTGGTTGCATTTGACGGGGTCTGCTTTGGGGTGAGCTTTGTACGACTATGGGGTGAGTTTTTGGCGTTTTTAATCATTAGAATAAGGCTAAATGCCCTGTAATTACAGCGCATTATAACCACTAAGTTCCCTATATTATAGCGCTAAGCACTTAGGTTTTTAGCGCGCTTTATCTAATCAATTCCTAATCGATTAGGAATTGATTAAGTATATGCTTACTGTCAGATTATCCACTTGACCAAAAGGTAACTTGTAATATCATAAAATGTCATTACTTATTATATGCGACATGTCAGATTAGTCAGCCATGTCAGGTGACCTGAAAATCCCTAGTCCCATGTAAAATAGCGGTGTAACACGCGTTCCCACGATTTTACCTCAATGGATCAGATCATCAGGAATATCATCAATTAGACCTCATATATCGCCCATTCAGTACGTATTAGTTGTGTGACAAATTTTTTTTCAGGTCACCTGACATGGCTGACTAATCTGACACTTACCTATTTTTTATCTTTTATTTATTTTAAAATAAACTTTTTACATTTAAATAAAATAAAATAAAACTTAATAATTAATCGATTAATAATTAATTATTGTTGGAATATGGGGAATAGCCAATTATGTAATCTAGTCACGTGCCACCACGTGCGTGGGGCTAAGCCTAAAAGGGTTTACCTTTTAAGCTAACCCACACACACACAACTCAACAATAGACAACAACAGATCGTGATAGCCTCATTTCAGTACCGTGTTTCCTTTCCTTTCAACGTATGCTTATTGGTGTACACCTAATCTTTACCTAATCATTTATCCCTACCTGGTCTTCCTACAATTATTAATCTATTACATTAAATTTATTTATATTCCATTAAGTCTTATAATATTGTGTATGTAAAAGTATATATTTACATAAATATAATGTTAGTGAAATGGTAGTTAAGTTTTGGGTGCGCTAGTACCATTATGGTGTAAAATGGTCCACATATGCCTGATTGGGTTAGACTTTGGGTTGATGGTCAAGGATAACTTTGGGATGAGCTGCGCCCTCAGAAATTGAAGCTGAAATAGTCAAGAGTTCCCGAAATGGGGTCAGACGAAGAAAATGAGCGTCTCTCGCATCCCAGCTTTTGGGATCAGCGTTATGCCCAAGCCGAAGGAGACCGACCAACTCATGAGTGGTTTAGGAATTTCGTCGAACTCGAGGCTTTTCTTGATCGGAGACTCTTTCAAACACGTAGTCCCAACACAAACCCACGAATTTTACACTTAGGGTCCGGAGATAGTGTATGTTTTCCTAGAGAATAAATAATCTTCTTCGTATAAGAAACGATTAACATAGTTGACGTATCTCGTAGGACGTGCCAGTGGGGTTGTGGGAAAGGGGGTACAAGAACCAACTCTGTGTCGACTTTTCGACAGTCGTCGTAGATCTCATGTCTAAAAGACACTCCAGTATGGAGGGTATCGAATGGAAGCATGGTGATGTCCGCCACTTGGATGACATCCCTGAAAAGTCGATAGATGTCGCCTTTGATAAGGGAACCTTGGATGCGATGATCCATGGTAGTCCCTGGAGTCCACCAGACGATGTTAAACAGAATACCGGTCAATACATCCGCGAGGTAGGTCTTGACAGGTCTTGACTACTAACATGCTGCTCTAAATATACGCAGTCGCTTTTACTTGTATCTTAATTCATCTTATAATACGATTCATATAAGACGCCTACTAACACTATACAGGTAAATCGAGTCCTCAAAAATGATGGGGCGTTCCTTTACGTGACATACCGACAACCGCATTTCGTAAGACCTCTACTAAATTGCGATGGAACTAGCTGGGAAATCGAGATGGAGGTTCTCGGCGATGGTTCTGGTTTCGGCTATCACGGTTTTATCTTGACAAAGACGAAACCTTGAAGCGAATCTCATCAATTTTCTAAGTTCTACGAAATGCAACCAAGGCTCAAAGTCACTGCGCAATTACAGTAGTCACACACCCAAATATTCAAGAGAATATACCAAGGATGATGGTTTTTCCTCAACAAATTACACCTGTCTCAAATTACGACGGGACAGTGGTATGTGTTAGTTCATTCAGATACCACGCAGTTATCACTTTGAAGTACACAACAATTCCATAAATAGCCCGCTCGTCGCCGGGTTCCAAAGTTTTAGACCATCGCTTTCTATTATGAAAGTATTATGAAAGTATTATGAAAGCGTACAAGGCTAACCAAGATACGCCAGCCGCAGCCACAAGACCTATTTGATGTTACGATCGTACCCCTTATATAACGGGCAGATTATAGACCATGTGTAGTATCGACTGTTTTCAAAATTTCACCGTGCCTCTAGAAGACGGAGTCCCTGTTATGTACGTCCTAGAAGTTGATTCACCGTGGGTATACCCAAAAACATGCGCCCACCAGCCGCACCTGCGGCTTCCCATCTTTATCCGTCTAACCTGAAATTTTGGACTGTTGAAGTAGCCAAGAACGCACCGCTAAACCTCCGCAAATCATAACTGATAATCTCCTGTCCGAGAACTCCTGTCATGCACATATCCATAGATACTTACACATCTAGGGCTCGGCCCAAATTTCGTCAGCTATCTGCCTCACAAGCGACAACTTCTTCTTCTCATCGTCAACTGTTAAGGGATATCCAGTCTCGTGGGTGCTGAAACCGCATTGTGGGCTGATGCAGATTCTCTTCAGGGCCTCCTCACGGGTTTGGCCACTTCCCTTCGCTACGAAGTCCGCCGCCTTGTAGATGCGCTCCTTCGTCTCCTCCTTATCCTCTAGCTGCCTTAACTTTGTGCTGATGACACCAACCACGACGTACTTGTCCTTAGGGAGGAACTGCAGAGGCTCAAAGCCGCCCGCTCGTTCAGTATCATACTCGAGGTAGAATGTATTTACGTTCAAGTCCTCAAAGAGCTTCTTCGCAATTACATCGTACGCTCCCTCGGAAAAGTGCCTTCCGCCGATGAAGTTACCTCGGCACAGGTGGATACCCGAGTGGAAGTCTGCCGGTAAGCCGGCAAGGGAGTCGTTGTATAGTTTGATGTAGGCGTCAAGAAGGTCCTCCCATGTCCCAATGTTGTCCTTGTCTTCTTCCCAACCCTTTTGGAAGTCCTTGGAGCAGAAGTCTGTTTTCTTGTTAGCCACATGCCTGAGGACTGTTGTAGAAACATTTTAAAGCAGACTTACAAGCCATGCCAGGGTCGTCAAATTGAACATTTCGTAGCCCGGCCTTGTATAACGTTTCTAATTCGGCGTGATAAACCTTAGCGACGTCTGCGAAGTACTCGGCGTCGTTGGCATAGGCTTCTTTGGTATAGGCCTGGCCCTGCTTGTACCTCATGTGGAACCAAGACGGCGCAATCATAGTAAGCTTAATGTTGCCCCATTCGCTCTTTGGAA
The DNA here is from genome assembly GCF_022478715.1 of Daldinia decipiens. Taxonomy (NCBI): domain Eukaryota; kingdom Fungi; phylum Ascomycota; class Sordariomycetes; order Xylariales; family Hypoxylaceae; genus Daldinia; species Daldinia decipiens. The sequence goes on along the minus strand of NW_026054576.1, from coordinate 189,923 downwards.
CGAACGCCTGGACCCCCTGAAGTTCAGACAGATTGGACACGGCCTTAGCAGGGCTGTGCGACAGCTTGCTTCCAGCAATGACAGACTCTCCGGGCATAACCTTCCTGCCTGTCTCGATCAGACTAACAACATCCGGGTGATACAACCGGAACATGCTAGCGTCTGCATCTTGAAGGCGGATGGTACCCTCGATCTCATCCCAAAAGAGACCCCAGAACCGGGTGCGGTTGTATTCGCCCGAGTTGACAGCCTTCAGGCCTAAGTCTTGCTGCAGCTTAACTACATCGCCAATGGCCTTCTTCTCAATTGCCGGTAGCCCTGCCTCCTCTGCCGAGACACCCTTATCCCGAATGGTTTCACGCACATTTAACAGCTCTTCGGGCCGCAGTAGCGAACCTAAGTGCTCGGCACGGAACGGGGGGGCCATTTTGAAATGATAAATAGGTAGGGTACCTGATGTTTCGGCGTTCTGATCTGCTTACTCTGGATTTCCAATGGTAAATTTATTCCGCAAATAGAAGAGATGTAAGAAACAAACCGAATCGACTGACAGATGGGCGACGAGAAGACTCAAATATAACTACTACTTGAATCCACTCACCAGGAGGATCGGTCACACAACTCCTTTTGTATAAAACTGAAAGGGAAATTTCCAGCAAACCTCTAAAGTAAGCAGGAGTCCCCCGACCCTTAGTTCATAATTGGTATAATCATAATCCTAATAATCCCTGAGGTGCGGGGAAGAACGTGAGATCGTGCGGCGTGGCCTACGCTTTTGGTGCAACAGACCAACCGAAAATGCAGATCAAGCAGAGCGGAGACCGAACCGGCCGAAGCTATGAAAACGGTGAACTAGCTAAAGAGGATCTGCTAGGACAGAAGCGTCGGATTTGTCGAGGGATTCGTAACCGATGGAGCCAAACTAATATATTAGTCGGGGCCTAACTTCTCTTGTAAGCCAAGTTGATCCGGCGGTCAACGGCAGTTGAATATTAAGAAATTGTGGGATTTAATTCAGCCACGCAAAATTCCTTGCTATTACGATTGATAGGCGCTTGATAGGCGAGAGATGTGGGAATAGTTGCAGCTTTATCATATGTATTGTTACATATCCGGATGTCATAAGCAGAGGGTCCACGTGACCCCCCGATTAATGCACACTAAATGCATCAAGTAATACGTCCGATGATAATTCAAGGGGGAAACGATAGAATGGTTTAAGCCTAAAAACTATTCCAAAATACTAAAAGTTTCTAAACCCGAGAAGAATAAATGGGATTCAGAGGATCAAGAAAGTAGGATACAATAAAAATGAGCAACGCCCTCAACACCACATATTACCGGCGAATCCCGTACATAGTAAAACGACCCTGCAGAACTCGCGAAGCGCAAGGTGACAAGTCAAACACTACTGGTGGAAGTGATGGTAAAAATATAACTACACAATAGATATATATGAGGGAGCCAAGGATGTGATCAGCATAAAGCACGTTGGCACGATAAAATAATTCAATTACTCAGCGACTAGTAGACAAAACATATCACATAGTAGCACAACAATAGCCAAAGACCGAGATTTCTAAATCTACAAGCTGCCATTAACATAAATGGTATATACCTAAGCTATGATAACACGCCAAATGCTTGCTTTCCAATGAAACATTACATATTAGAAGACCTCTCCCCCTATTCTAACTACACCCTCAAATATATATCACTTCATCCCTTATAGAAGGGCGAAGAAAGCACCGGCGACGGCGAGAGCGATACCGCTGCCAACCTTAGTGGCACCGGCAGTGGCGATGGGAGGCACACCCGTAGTAGGGTATCCAGAGGGGCCCGGGTTGACTGTGCTAGCACTGGGCACGACGGTGCTGGCGCTGGGCACAACGGTGGTCAAAGTCTGGGGAGACGGAGGAACAGGGACGGTGCTGTTGGAGCCGCCACCGATAGGGCCAGTGGGGTAAGGAGGCACAACAGTCGGGGTGACGGGACCAGAAGGCGAGCTGCCGGTAGGGCCAACGGGAACGCTGCTTGGAGTACCAACGGGGAGAGTGTTGGTGTTACCAGCGGGAGGATAAGTTCCAGGAGGCTTGCCACCGGGGACGGTAACAGAGCTAGCAGGGTAGCTGGCAGCAGGAGTGCTGGCGGGGCCGGTCTGAGAAGGACCAGTAGGGCCGGTAATAGAGGGAGTGCCAGCGGGCTTCGAGACGGAAGGAGTTCCGGCAGGGTAGCTAGTAGAAGGCTTGCCAGCAGGGGTGGTGCTAGGAATGGCCTTGCCACCGGTGGGGTAAGGAGCAGTAGGGACGTTGGTGGGGGGAGTGAAGGTCGAGGCCTCGGAGCAAGGAACAAGAGTAACGATAGTCTTGGTCAAGGTCAAAGGAGTAGCGGGCTGGCTGTGAGTGGGCTTCGGCGGGGGAGCAGTGATAGCACCAGTCTGGGTAGCAGGGCACACGGTCGTGTAGACGGTAGTGTGGATGAGAGTAGCGGTGGTAGCGTAACCAGCAGGGCAGTTAGGCACGGAAGCAGCACACTGGGTGATGGTGAAAGTCTGGACGTTGGTGACGGTCGAGGTGATGGAGCCACCAGTAGGGATAGGGGCCGAGACAGGAGCCGTGACAGAGGTGCCAAGGGTGACAGAGCCAGCGGGATAACCAGGGACAGTAGCAGACCCAGAACCGGGAACGGTGACGGATCCAGAGCCGATAGGGAAACCGGGGATACTAGCAGAACCGGAGCCGATGGGGAAGCTGGGGATACTAGCAGAGCCGGAACCGACGGGGAAGCCGGGGACAGTAGCAGAGCCAGAGCCGATAGGGAAACCAGGGATAGTAGCAGAGACAGACTCGGAAGCGTAGGCAGAGCTGGGGCCAGTGATGGAGGCGGATCCGGACTCAGAAGCAGAAGCAATGACAGAGACGGGAGCGGTGGGAACAGCAAGAGTCGGGACTGGTGCAGTGTACGAGGGGTGCTCGCAGATGGATGTCGTAGGATAGCTGAGGAGAGCAGTGGAGACGGTAGGAGCAAGGTGGAGGGAAAGAAGGTCCTCAACAGACACATCAAGCGCCACAGCAGCACCAACGTTCAAGCCATACGACTCCTTAGAGAGAGGGCACGAAGGAGTAGCGCAGAAGAAACCGACGTACTCAAGCAAGTTGGCATAGACGGCAACCTCGAGACCGGCACCGATCTCAGGAAGGTCAAGGATGGGGACGATGTCGTCAATATCGACTTCAGCAGCAACACCAAGTTCGACACGGAGACGGAGATCGGCCAATAGCTTGGTGCAGCCGATTCGGACCTCAATGGGTAGGACCTGGACGGACAACCCAGAGAAAGCAGCATCAAGGATCTTTCCGGCGAGGATGTCGGTCTCGATCGTAGCATCCTCCAGAAGCTTTACATCGATACCAGCGGACAGGTCGATGGCGGTCTCAACACCGATGATAAGGTCGAGGAAGATAAGGGCATCAACCTTAAGACCAGGGAGAGGGAGAGAGATAGGGGCGACCGGGGTGAACAGGTTGACAGCGATGGTGGCGGCAGCACCGATGCTAATGTCGAGGTCGAGCTTGGCCTCGATATCCTTGAGGGACAGGCTCAGAGCGGGGACAACCTTGTCGAGGGAGATGCTGGCGTCGATGCTACCCTTGGTGTAGCAGGTGTCGCAAACAACGGAAACCTCGACATCGGCAGCGGCACCAACTAGAGGGGGAACGGCCACACCGGCAACAACACCGGCAACGAGAATAGTACCGCTCAAGTCCACGCCCAAATCAACGTTAGCAGAGATAGGCTGGCTGAGGTCCTTGGAAACGTCAAGGAGATGGCGCTCAGAGACCGGGGCAGTGGCGCTGGCGAGGGCCGCCATGGCCACGGCCGCGGAGCCGTGGGTAGAGAAACGCATTTTTTTAATCAAACTTCGCAACAGTAACTGCTTAAAGAATGGACTGGAATAGTAGATATTCCGAAAAAGAATGATTACGCCGGAAGCACAAAAGAGTGACAATCTTGGCCGAAGCTTGATGGGAGTGAAGGAAGAAAAAGAGGCATTCCAAAAGACGGCATACGCTCTCTTTTCTATGCCTTCGTCTGAAATTAGCATCAACACACTGGCCAAGGGGACTACGTGGGCTTCCATCGCTACCCGGCCACCCGTGATTTGGCAGTACTAGGCCTTGCAATGAATTCGGAGCATTTCTTCACCTAGTACCTACTTAGCATAGCGGTCAGTACGATTGGCCTAATTCAGATCGTCAAATTCTGCCCTTAGTGACTGGCGTCCCAATGGCGAGGCTCGCCTGAATCGTCTCACCTCCTTTCGGTATCTTCGGCTGTGGAGCTTCTAGGCCTGTCGACAGGGGTTTTTTTCTTTTCTATATCTCGGCAACCTTCTAGTTTGTGGGGTTTTGAGCGAATACGCACGGGCGCCTATTAAGATACCAAGACAAAAAGCTAGGAGAGAAAGGGGGCCGGAGTGACAGATTAGGAAAAGGAGAACATGCGTCTACCTCTACCTAGATACCTACCTAACCTAGATATGTACTTTCTTCATCTTCTGCAAATTAACGAGTATTACTGATGTGATTGGACATGCAAAAGTACATTAGTGTATCTCAAGTTTGAACGCGTCTAAATATGAGGTATCGCGTGTCACTATTGGCTAAGAAATACAACGTCCTATGTATAGCTCGCAGTAATACATATGAAGTTCGTTAATATTTAGACGCTTACGGAATATACGCACAGTACATAGTTTGATTGCCGTTTTCAAGCCACTGAGGATTATGTTGATCCCCTGTCCCTCCCTCTGCCGAACGTCTCTGTACGTCGGGATGACGTTTACTCGTGCAATCGCTTGTCGGTTCCATCCTACATATACTATGTACCTACGTACTATGTATGTATCATCGACTAGGTAGGTAGCTAAAGAAGAAGAAAAAAGAAGAAACCTAAGTTCTTGTATACTTCCATTTACTACTGTGATTATATGAGTATAGCATGTATCGTGAAGCTAGAGCAGTAAGCTTTAGGAGTGCTGACAGGCTTCTATGTAAAATGAAGATCGGCACAATCTTGCTTGGCAAACCAGGACCCTGGATGGTTAATTAAGGGGCAGAGGGGTTACTAGTCAGGAACAGAATGCAGTCACTATCACAACGACACCGGTAACGCCACACCGTATACTACGTAACTACATAGCACATGGTAGGTAACTAAATGATTTGTTTAGTACATTCAGTGCAAGTAGAAAAGAAGGGTTCCAATAGCTTTCGAGCAGCCTTATTTCGGATATCAGCTTGCGGAATAGGAACCGCGAATCATCATCGATGCTTAATGGTTAAGCTTACTGCTCCTGGTTAGCACTACGTTGAAATCTACCTAACATATATATTACTACGCTCCACACACTACGTATGTATATTATATTGGTTCAATAAATCCAAGTCTCGACTTTCACATCCGGTTCGCGAAATCCTACATCATCCTTTATATAGAATATAGAAGGGGTTTCTATATATGTGCGTAGCTTAGCCTCCTTGCACGAATACACTAGACGAAGTTGGCGAGATCTGATAGATCGAAAATAAGATATAGTGTATTCAAGATATATTGAAAAACGTGGGTATTGCGATGGCCGAGTTCATACCCTAGCTATTTAATACATAGGTACCTAAGCTATGGTAATAATCTCTCGTTCGTCTGATGTTGACTTGAATGTCCATGCGAGTGTCCATGCGCTCTCTTCGCACGGAGTAATCCATAAATATTTCTTTCTTTTATGACAAGTCACGTCGAAACATGTCAGTTTAACGCAAGGGTGTGCGTCACTGCGAATCTCTCTTTGATGTTGCTGCTGGAATAGAAAGCTCGGCAGTGGAAATCGATTTCACGACTTTGGAGATTGAAACTACATATGCATGATCCTATGCATGATAATTCATCTTATTATGCAGAGTCTACTTTAGTTATCGACACATCGATCTATGGTGACAAAACTTCCTTTGGGATTCTTACATGATGTAACTACCTCCTAACCTAGTATGTCAACTAGGTATTGCATCTCGACCGGTTGCATGTTGAAATTAGCTGTCCTCTTTCCGGTCTGCCCTATCGTACTCCAAAAAGAGATCAGATCCATCCGCTATGATCCGTATGCCAGGTACCAGATGTATGTATATGCATGCAGTAGCCCTGTAACTTATAACCCAATATGTATATCGGCCTTTTCCTTAAGGAAGAAATCGGTTGATATTTTGACTACTATGTAAGGACTTCCAATCTAAAATGCTACCATCCGTCAGCCATATCAGCCCAAAGCCATCTTAGCAAATTTAAATTCGTAGCGACAAGTTGACGGTCTCGACGGTCTAGAACTCTGTAATCTTTGGGTCTCCAATGTCGTACATCGTATTCATGTCTCAGATGCAACATCGAAGGGATTAGCTGCGTAGCCGCATTGCAACATCATCCCCATAGATCTTAAATCCAAAATTATATCCTAGCTCTTAGCCCGTAGCTCGCCCTGTTAACAAGCAAAAATTCCAATATACCTAGGTTAGTACTATAGTAAAAAAAGAAATCGTCAGATTTCTTACCATTTGTTATTTGTACAGGGATAATTACGAATGCCGAGCGTGCCGAGAATTCATGTCAGGGTATTTGTTACTATTTGTATAAGTCGGGTTTTAGCAGGACTTAAACAACTACCTACATAAAACTAGCTTTTCCATTACAAATGCCCGCAAAAGCGGCCGATGCCGTAGATGCTATATTGCTTTTTAATTCTTAGGCGTTTTGAAAAGGAATAAGTCCGGTAAAGCAAAGACTTAGCACGCAGCGGCACAGTATATACATCGGTAGTGTTTACTTCTAGATCTAGCTTCTTAGCCCAAACACGTGTCGAGCAACAGTATAAGTTTCATGCAATAACTCGGCGGGTTTCTTCAGGGTTTCGGGTCCGATACATTCGGCTAGCGAAGTCTGCTTCTACGGACGGCCTCTTCCGTTGTGGACTCTGGCTGCATGGCGGCCCCTCCTGTCCCTTAGCCTCTAGATCGGACTCGTACTACCTATTTACCAAACTTAAGCCTCGGAAGTTGAACTGGTACTAGGTACTGTGGATGGCTAGCTGGGTAGATAGGCTAGGAAAAGGCTGCCTACATGCATATGGTGCCAATAACTTCAATACGGAGTCTCCAACAGCCACGACCACGGGAATACCGGATCACAAGCCTCTTTCAAGCCTCAAAGGCACTACTAAAATTGGACGAACCGGATAGCTACTTCTAATATGAATATCCTAAATTTAATGAAATCTTAGCCACCAGCGATTTGTTATGCTTGTAAGTCTATATCTTGCGAATCTAACATTACCGCTTTGACGTGCTTTTTCCAAGCCATCCCCGATTCGTCCTCCCGGAACAATAATAACTTCGACAGCATTCCCATATTCGACTAACGGCACAGCTCTAATGTTCTAGACCTCCACCCCTGGTGAACAGGCTCCGTGACCCGATTTGATAAGCTCACCTCGCTACCAGCCTCATCATCGTCCTTGAGAACATAGCCCACAGCTTCTAAGCCGCTAGACAAAGGCTTTGGTTTGCAATAGGTCATCTACAGCCTACATAGGTACTTAGCATACTTTAGCTCTCGTAATTATCGCTTATGCTTCCAAACCTTACCCAGACTCGACGGTGACCCCTTCATTATGGAAATAGAATGCTACCACGGTTAATATCCCCGGGTCTTACGATTCCCGTGTGTTTTCATGCATATAAGCTCACAGCAGTGTCAAGCCTAACCGTTCTAAGGCAATGAGAAAGGTCTAGTTCTTCTACATCACATACCTACGTACGACATGGAAATGAAAATGACTCAGGGGTTAAAGAATTTGTCATAGGAAATAGAAACGTCGAAACCAACACTACACTGTTATTCGGGAAGGGGGGTAATCAATATTATTATGCCGTTAAGCTTACGATCCATGATCCATAAACTTGGTAGCAAATGTGATCTGATCTATCTCGTCTGTCTAAACTGCATTGGTCGATGCCTAGTCTATCCTCTTACATAGAGAGCACAATAACGCGACTCGCGTTCGGGGGCTCAGTACATAGCAGTGCTAGAACCCGTGCTCATATCCTCTAAGTCTAGCTGCAAACTCGACGAAACTCCTCCAAAGCCATGCTGTAAATCTCAATGCCCTTGCGTAAATGGTATGACTAGTGTCCATTCCTTTCACTTAATCTGGATTGGATGAAAAGGATCATTTCCTACCGCTTGAACTGCATCGATGCAAATGTCAGGACTGTGAACATCTTCGCTCATGGCATCTATGGCCATGGCATCTGGCTCCGAGTCATCTGGCCCCGAGTCGTCAATAGTAAGTGGCTCGCTACCTTGCTGATGTAAATACCTTCCCCCTAGATATTGTACGCTATCGTTTCGGTCGATTGCTAGCCCTCCGAGATATTCGACCTCGCTATCATAATCAGGTTCTTCTACCTGTCCTCGCATATCATCATCGTTGCCACTATCGCTGTCCTCAGACTCCGAGAGTTCACCATCGGCATACACTCGATCCTGCTGGTCTAGCCACCTGCGGAGATGCTTGTAAAGCGTTCGGACTACAAGGGGTGGGAAAGCATTACCGATTTGGCGCTTCTGTTCTGGTTGCTGGAAGTTGTAGTCCACCGGAAACCCTTGTAGTACTGCGTATTCTCGAAGTGTGAAGTCACGCTTCCCACTGTAGTGATAATTTCCTACGCCACCACCGCAGGTAATAGTACGGGCAAGCGGTACGTCAGGGTTCCACCGTTTATTTCTTAGCTCTTTAAGCTTACGGGTGCTATGAAGAGGGTCATGTAGTAAGGCATCTCGGGGAATCTTATTCAGAATTTGCCTGACTGTCTTGTAAGGCTTGGTCCCCTGGTCAGGATTCGGATATTTGGAGTGCGTAGCTGGCGGAAATGGCGGTAGTGCTTCACCTGGACAGGAGCCGAATATGATTAGCCGCTGTCGCTGCGAAGCCGCTCCCCATTGAAGGAGGTTGGCTACTCTCCATCGTACAGAATAACCGTACCGAGTGAACCCGTGGATCAGAGCATTGAAATAATACTCAAATCTCGAGTGCAGGATGCCATAAGTTTGTTCCACTGTAAAAATTCGTGGGCGGAAGACCTTGACCAGTTCATGACAGGCAAACAGGATTGCGATATTCGCCTCGTCGCCTGCACCGGGAGTAGTGTGGGCCGGCGACCAATACTGACACGGCGGTGATAGGTGAAGCACATCAATGTGGTTAGTGGAAGCTTGCTTTGACATGATGAAGTTATACATATCGTCTTCGTGTAATTCTGCTTCTCTAAACTCTTCACGGTAAGTATTGCAGGCCCCTTTTGCATAATCACAAGCCACCGTGATACGAAAGCCAGCAGTCCTGGCGCCGCATGATGTCCCTCCGGCTCCACAGAACATGTCGCCAAAGGTATATTGCTGCCCTGGCTTCCTCGGAATCCACTCATCGGGAAATTCACCAGATTGGTCCTCAGGGTCATCAACATCTACCATCATCCGCGAGTCGTTTGTCTGGCCCGGGACGAACGAACCACCGCGAACTATCCCACCGCGCCACTTATTTGTCAAGCAGGGACTAGGGGTGCGGTATCTTTCCTTTGGCACCTCCTCGTAGGTTATACGCGATACCTCGAATTCGATAGGAGGCTTGCTATTACACCGCTTCATAGCATCGCTCCAGATGTTTCTGCACTTCCAACGGCATATGAGGACCCCTTTCTCTTCTATCTCATGAGTATCCTTATAGATTCCGTTAGGAAACCTGTGTTCGGGAAAGTCCTTGTTGGTGATGAGAAAGTTCCGAACCCCTTTAACCTTGGTCAAAGGTATTTCAATCGCCGCTTGTTCCTCATCAGGTCGGTGGTCGTCTTGGTCGATCTCAAGCATAAATATAAGTTCATTCCGGAGTCGGGGTAGTTGCCCCCTTAAGTTTCTCGCGCGCGTTAGAGGGAGCCCTCGGAGGACGATGCCATTCCCAGTAAGGATAATATCCTGGATAAGCAGGAATGATGCTTGTCGTAGCGCTGAAACTGCTTCCATCTCAACAAGAACACCGCGTTTTAGTACTTGGTTCTCGTAGTCATGACTCTCTAGCCGCTGACCTGGATCTATTGTTGGGTTGCGCTTTACGGGTTTCTCCCGAGGCCTTCGTGGCGCTCTTGATGCGGCTACAGGCCCAGACACAGTTAGATCAATTACCTCGATCACCTGAGCAATATCCTCTGCTAAGTCCTCGTCCTCTTCGGTTTGGTCAGCTCCGCTACTGTTAACAGTACTGCGACCAATATGTGACGGCATTTCTCGAAAGCGACGTTCAATATCAGCTTGAATGCTGTCTCGTGGGCGCTCTTCCTCGGACTCTCCCCGCGGCCTAAGCCGGCGGCATCCCACAGAGCCGTGCAGTGAATCAATATCTGGACTCATGGTTGTTTAGGTGTCAACTATGATCATGATGTCAGTAGCTTGGTTCGTCTAAATCTAGTGAGTACTTGGTAGTGTAGTGTCAAGCTTAATAGACTAGAAAATGGGGATAGACGACAGGAAGGTGAGAGGGCGATTTGCCTACCACTTGTCACTTGGATGGAAAGATGGGATTATTGATTTGGTAGTAAAAGCGGATGCCAACGTTGGTGAGACGATATGAAGAGGGGAAGAAGGATCAAATAAGTAGTGGCTATATCGGTGAGGCGAGGCGAGTCATAGCATTAACACGATAAGTCAAGGTAGACAGTAGGTATGGAGAGTAGGCATAGAGAGGTCATAGTGGCGGAGTGTCGTATTCATACCGTAGAACGTGTTTTCTTACCATTTAGGAAGGGATGGTGATGCTTATGAAGACTAGAAGAGGGAGGCTGCTGTGACTGGAGCCTATATCCGTTGGGCTCTGGTGCTTTCTAGCCAGGATGAGGTAAAACAGTAGAATCAGTTAGAGTAGAAACATCTAGCAGGGTGAAAAAACAAGACAAGTAAAAGTTGCCCCGACAAGTAGATGCCTATCTAGCTTATACTACGGGTCGTTCTTGAAAATACTATGGAGAGTTGACTGGGAAGGTATGTGATAGCAGTTCGGTGGGAGTTGAATTAGTGAATTAGACTGATATAGCTAGGTAGTAGTAGCTGCAGTCGGAAGGAAGGCACACGATATCCTTCGCCGACTTTGGAAAGAACGTAGATAGGATCGATTGGTGTTCTAGACCGTATATCTAGGTAAGAAGTATTTGCGCTAATCATAGCCGAGGATACAGGATGAACAGGAAACTACGGTTGGAAACTAGTAAAAGGTGGATGATGGAAGATTCACGCACTCGAAATATCGTGGAGTAGAGATAGAAGTTGAACCAGGAGAATAAAATACAACATAGAAGGACTATGTGTAAGTAGAAGTAGCCACAAAGATTGAGAGAACCACGCTGTCTTACAGCAGTTTGAATATGGAAGTACTACCAATTATTTCATTATTGAAACTTAGTATTGTAGCTATTTCTTTAAGTAGTGAAGAGTTGTGAATTAGACACGGGGATACTTTTGGAAAAAAGCAAACCGTTAGTGGATTGATCTTTGCAATAACATTTAATATTATCTATCATAAAACATGAAAGTGCAACTTTAGGCAACAATCCATTTATCTGCGATAAGAAGCCAGCTACTCCATTGTAGAAAATATTCTTATTTAAAAATGTTCATTTGGCCGGATTTCTTTGGGTTTATATTTTCTTGGAAATGGTTTTCATAAGCTAGGGTGTGCAATGATCTTGGAAGATTTATAACGCACACAACCATAGCAAACAAGTGCATCTTATACCTTGGAATTGGTTTGCTTGCCTTTTGGTATAATCATCTCTGAATAGCAATGCTTCTAAATAAAAGAGGTAGGTTTTGGAATCTTTTACCAGATTGTTGTACTAAGCTACATAAACCTAATCCGCTAGCATAGAGCCCTAGGTAAACTTGGATATACCATACTTGCATATCAAACATTGGAATGTAGGAGCTTCTACATATCACGATATGGCTCATACTTGGATTGAGCGAAGTATATACCTACCAAGTAAAGGAGTGACCCCTTTTAAAAAGTGGATATCCAAAGGTTCCAAGTCCTTACCTAAGGCTGGATGTTCCGCCGCCGATACCCGACGGACATTTTCAATCCGGAAGGAAGGCGTCGGGTGGGTCTTCCGATGGCGCGTATCGCTACTGCGTTTGTCGTTTGTCGCTACCGTCGAACAAAAAGCTTTTGTAATCCGCCTTCGATTTCCGTCGGCGATAATGATTTACTTTCTGCATAATCTCTATAGGCCACTCAAACGTGTATAGAATGAGACCTGCCAACGGCTTACGTATCAATGGCCTTGAGCATGAGGAGACGTTATTATCTCCGTCTCCCGCATCTGCGAAACGTCGCGGCGCGGACGACAACCCGACCGGGGAACCGCAGAAGCGACGGCGCCGGGCATTCTCTTGCCTGTCGTGCCAGAGGCTGAAGTGCAGATGCGAATATGATCCCGGCGCCCAGGGTTGCCATCGGTGTCAGACATTGAGGTTCGCAGAATGATATCCTTGGCGTATTTACCCGTACCCTATGTATTCTTGCACGGCGTATGTCAAAAGCTTTAACTAATAGTCTGCGTAAAGAATTGAATGTTCTCTCCGCGGAGAAAACGTAGTATCTTCATCCAGTTCAAATACCGAGTCAGCTACTTCAAACATCGAAGAAAGGTATACTTGTAGCCCTTAGGTTTAGGAGTGGCTCTGAACCATTATCCCCAGTTTGCTGTAGCAGGCTTACACGCTCATTAGGCTTCGACGGTATGAAGGTGAATTACAAGAGATCAAGTCAATGCTTAAAGACTTAACTTCGGGTGCTCAATCTCGAAATGGTCGAGCTCTGGATAGCAAGAGTTCTTCCAATGTTGGCGACGGCCACACGCTACGCGTGGAACAAGAAACTCACATTCCTGAGTATTTCTCGGTCCCAGCCGATAAAGGGGCTCAGTCTGCACCGATTGTCGTGCTTAGATCAATATCCCAGCAAATCACTAGAGGCTACAGGAGGTTACTGGAACATATTAATGTTGATCTTGTGCAGCTCCAGCTTCTTGACGAACAGACTGCAAATGAGTTAATCCACCTGTGAGTCTGAAACCTGCTTTAATAGCGAATGCCCATCTCAGGTAGCAGTGTGCTTATTAACATGAGATAAAGTTTCTTCCGCTATCAAGGTCACAACCTCCTCGTCTGTGGTGTAGAGGACTTGGCTGCAAGTAGCGAGACTCGCAGGGTATCCGCTTTCTTGCACAGCGTCTGCTGTCTAATGGGCGTCGCCTACCGTAGCGATATATGCGGATCATCGATGCATAGGCAGATGTACGAACAAGTTCGAATCACACTGGGACAAGCTCTCCTATCGAGCCCCCTGAATCTCGAAGAGATTAACGCTGTGTTGATAATGAGCAACAATGCAAATAGCCCAGGTGGTGTATGTGACTATTATCTTGGTTGATGTCCATGATAACCTCTCTCTGACTTCAAACAGAACGGAGTCGACTATGTCGACAGCTGGTTATTGACTGGTTACTGTGCTAAACAAGCTATGCTCAGCATAAGTTTCTCCAAGATAATAAATAGCATAAAACAAGGGAACTTAACGAGTGAGGATCATAAAGCCATTCACTTATGGTCTAAGATTTGCCTCCACCATCTCCAGTAAGTATTGATATTCGTGGTTCATTCTGGTAACTAATACGCTACTTGCACTATAGTTGGGCTGCAACAACAGGCAGGCCATCCATCATACCAGCTTCTTACATCAACCAATGCAACATTTTGCTCAACTTCTACCAAGCTACTATGCAAGATGGGATGCTTGTTGCTGAGATATTACTCTATTCAACCTTACATCAGAAGCTCACGCATCAGTCATATCTTGGCGATGGCGGTGAATGCAAAGAGTTCCTATCGTGGAAAGAGAAATGGAACCACCTATTAGGTGAGTTACGCGTCTATTGGGATATTAAATACATCTGCTAAACGGCATAGGCCTTCCAACATCGTCAATGCTGAAAATTGGATATCACGCTGCCTGTCTCATCCTAGCTGTTCGGTCGCTAGAAGAAGTCGGACAAGGGCTACGGCCACGGACGTTCCTCTCGGAGATAGATGGAGAGGACGCAAGCAATAACGAATGCCATGCTTCAACACATCCGCGACGAAACAAGGACGGAGATGGCAATACCTTGCGAATAAATACGTGTAAGTACGCCATGCTTGTTTTACAGACCTTCCTAGAAATGCCGTCCTTCCTCATGGATGCGATCCCTACGTGTCTGTGCCTGTGCATCGGGTATTGCGCCCTACTCCTCGCGCATTACGACGAGTCGCAGTCAAAGGTCTCAGACCAGGTTAGTCGAGACTTGATCATACAAATCGATCAATGGATTAGAACATCCCCTGGTAAAGCTTGGTCCTTTAAGTACGGGACGCTAGCTAAGCATAAAATGGAATCCCGAACTCGCGGCGATTCAGGCTCGACGAGCGACCACCAGACGCCGACGGGGACGCATCTCCGGAGTCATGGCAGTGAGCAAGACGAAATAACCGCACCGGCCGGAGTCGATAGTCATGGCCCCAATCATCATGAGGCGACGGGATACCACGCGAGGGAAGTATGCTCACCAGGGGCTCAGCAACTAGAATCCGAGTCGATTTTCCCACCCTTCGACATATCAGAGCATGCGATATTCCCCAGGATGGAAGACTTCTTCGGTGGCGGCTTTTTGGATTTCGTGGGATAGAATTTAGACAGCTATATCATTTATTAAATCTAATTATTCCTCGACTTGTATCTAAATGTTGAGCCTGGTTGCACCTCGGTTAGGACATTCTGTAGCCTTGTCTGAATTCCTGAATAGTAGAGCATGTTCATATCCCCAGCGCCAAACTATGAGCATAACGACTATCATATCAAGGTAGAAGCTATATTAATTATTGACGGACTAAATCTATCTTCAACGCTGCTCGGGTTGATCTTAATGCAACCTTTCCCATAACCGATGTCGTAATAGTAAGTAACTCTACACAATGTTCTGATTTTTGAATACCCAAGGACCTGACGCTAAATATTAAATTTCAAGCCGCTGAAAGACTATACTTTTCTCGCTTCCCCTTTCACGAACTAGATAGTCTGAGCGTCCTACCTCATTGGAAACTCTATAGTATCGTCTACCCATGTTCCATTTACCTCCTCTGGGTCTACGCTTGCCATATCTAGCCCGTCGAGAAAGATGTTCAACTTCATCTCAAGGTCATGATCGTTTATCTCGGCACCACTCACCACTGGCGAATCATGTACGGAACTGTCGTCTAGATATCCGTTCCGGGTGCGCTTTTTGTACTCGGCGCACGCAGTTTCGAAGCATGGTGGCGTGGACACGGTCGTTTCTGAACTTATATATGTCCACTCCCGGGGATATAGACACTCCAGACATGACTGATCGTGAAGCGCTCTCCGTTCAAGGTGCCAGAGAAGAGAGAAAATATCCATAAGCAAGACCTCCACCGCAACGTTTCTGTAATATAACGCCCTGATATATCTAACCTCAAACAATAGGTCTTTTCGTGCTACAAATCTATACCGCCAGTGATCCAGTTTTCCTCCGCTGTACACGGCGAACCGGAAAGGCATCTTAACATTAGGTTTGTATAGGTCCTGCTCGTCTGGGGGCTTTAGATACGGCACAAGGGCTGGTATTTTTCCTATGGGGGTATCCTAGTATCCACCAAGATAGAGGCTTGAAGAGTCCTGCATTTGTTGTGAAGAAACGAGTTTTTGCGAGGGAGGTAAGGATGTGATGAGAGGGATGTCTACTTTAGCTTCGTCCATTACTGTTGAGAGGTCTTCGCTTTTCGAGAACCCTTTTTCGTTAAGGGATCGAGGGTAAAGTGGCTGCCGTACCGGTGCTATGGCCTCGCGGGGTGAAGCTAGCCAATATGAGGTTTGGTGTCTGTGATCTACGCGGAGTCCACTGATGTATTCGCTACTGTTTCTAGTAAAGGAGATGTGTGCATATTTAGGTCTAGAGTTGATAGATCAATGCGTAGTACCTATATGTATAGGAGGTAGTGTATAGGTAGGTAGCGTAGAAGTATATGATGATGTATTATGTACCTAATGTGAAAGGATTAGATCTTGAGACTAAGCCTTAGGTTAGGTAGATTTGGTTGGTCAAGGCGATAAAGTATTTTATCGTAGTTCCCTACTTTTCTCTTTTAAGTTTGATTTGACATATGCTCGTTCTTACCCGTTCGTCTCATAAAGTTTCTATTAATGTTAACTTCGGCGTTCCCCACCATGTCAATCCATAAGAGGTACATAGGTACATATGCTATATACTGAGTATTCGGTTGCCTGCAAGGTCCAGGTCAGTTATGTTTAGGTCGCAGGTATATTTTATTTGGACATGTTCTGTTGCACAGCGGGGAATATTCTATAAATAACCCTGAAACATCGATTTTTACCCGGATGAAATATGGTGAATGTTCCTGTTTTGTGTGACTTAGGTACAACATATAAGACATATAAGTACCTATGTACAATACCTAGGTAAGAGCGGTGGAGGTCAGAGGTAAGTATTGTACCTAAGCGGAAGATTTAAGGTAGCGGAGATGGCCGTGAATTTAGAGTATTAGTGGTACTAGGTACCCCAAGCTGTAGTGTCTGAGTGTCACGGTCGAGGTCCCAGTGGCAGTCACTTGCCTAATTTGTCGCTACAGAAATGGTCGTGCACCTGGAAAAGGTCCCTCCCAAAGCCCCACGTAAAAAAAGCCCTCTAAATTCATTGCCCCACTAAAAGTTTCTTTCCCTTCGAGTCCCAGTCGCAACTCAAACTCGAGACTTTTCCCTCTAGCCCTTCCTTTTCTATACAGGAATCCTTCTTCTCTATTTTTCTATATGCTCCTCTAACACCAGCTTCTTCACCTCTCCTTCTAAATTCTTTCCCGCGTTCTTCAAAAGCACACAAGCCGTAAAAACATCAGATTTCCCCCACCATTCTATCTTCTGCATCAACCAAGATGGTGGAGAAGATCTACGTCACTTACAACGATGTAAGCAGATCTTGATCTTGCTCGTTTACCTATTGCAACCTCACCACAACATAACCTCACCACAACATAACCCCCCCCTGTTCCTGCTTCTTGCTTCGGGGAGCCGGTGAGAAACTGGCTATGCCGTCTGAAAATCTGAAAAAGTTGGTTTGCGTCTGCAATTATCTAACCGATTTGGCGACCAACAGGTTCACAAGCTCTGCCAAGAGGCAGCCCCCAAGATTCTGAGTGCATTCAACCCGCAACTTATTATCGCCATCGGCGGTGGTGGTTATGTGCCGGCGCGAATCTTGCGCTCCTTCCTCAAACAGCCTGGTAGTCCCAACATCCCTATCCAGGCCATTGGTCTCTCCCTATACGAGCAGTTGCCCGTAAAAGACTCCTCGAGCGTGGACGAAGGCGTCGTAGATCAGATTGGAACTAAAGTCACTCGCACTCAATGGCTTGACCTGAGCAGTCTGGGCGAGATCCAGAACTTGGTCGGCAAGCGCATCCTGATCGTGGACGAAGTTGACGACACGCGAACGACGCTAGAGTACGCCGTTAAGGAACTGGAGAAGGATGTCGAGGAGGCGCGGCGAAAGTTGGGCAATGATGAGAAGACAGAATTCAGCATCTTTGTCCTACATGTAAGTGATCGCGAGTCCTGGGGTGTCAGGAAGTCTGTTACCGCAGATGCTAACAGATACAACAAATAGAACAAGGATAAGCAGAAGAAGGGTACATTGCCCTCAGACATGATAGCGCAATCGCGATATCTAGCAGCGAGGACGATAGGCGATGAATGGATATGCTATCCGTGGGAGGCAACGGATATCGACCTACACGACGAGCTAGCGAAGAAGCAAACAAACGGGAACGGTACTGCTTAGGTGCAGCCGGTAACTGGAGTTGCGGTTGGAGTCTTTCCTTTTCGGATAGGTAGGATGGACATGGCGTGCCAGATAGACACCGCGGGCAACTCGATACGCATCGAGAATTTAGGCCCCAAACCAAACACCAAAGAAATATAAGAATTTCGGACATTCCATAAAGCCGACTCGAATGTGAAGTAGTTCTTTGGCGGATTGTTCTATTGCTCGATAGGGGTATATATGATGTAGCCATCTCTCTCTAAGCGCCGAAAGTACCCTCCCTGATATGTTTTTCTTTAAGTCTCTTTTCCTGCTTCATGAACTCTCGAATGCCAACCGGCACGTCCTTGTATAGGTCATCGTCCCAAAAGTCCTTGGTAATCTTGGGTCGATCAGCTACCTTCAAGTCCGGCTGCCAGTTTACTTCACTGCCGCCACCATCGTCATCCATACTCGTAGCACTGGTCAGACTTGATAGCCCTCCTCCCGTAACTTTGGCCGCGCTTGGAACCTCTTTGGATGGCTTTCCTTGTTGCGATTGTTGCGATTGTTGCGCTTGCAGAGCTTTTTGGGCTATCGCAGACGCGCTAACCCAGTCCTCCATCTCGTCACGGTAGCGGTCCCAGACACAATTCACACACCCACTCATGCAGCAGTTGTCTGGCTCTTCTGGCCGTGGGGGGACTAAGACGCCGGCTATTAGCGTACTGCGGTTCCGGATGGCTTCGAGGCGCTCGGCTCTCTCGGCTGGGCCAGCGAGTCGCGAGCCAAAGATAATACGTGCCTTTTGTTGTGCTGTCGCCGACTTTGCGGAGGTTTCAGGCCCGGTAGAAGAGGATGAAGACGACGGGGTGGCCTCATCCTTGGACTTCTTGGCGGGGGCCTTCTTAACGATACTCCGGGGAGATTTAGGCGATGAAGTAGGGGGCTCTTCGGGCTTGACGTCGGGAATAGGTTGCGGCCTGTTGAGGACAGCTTCGTAATAGAGACCTAGCGGTACCGCTTGCTCTGAGGCCTCACCAGGAGTGCCACCGGGTAGTTTTGAGCCGCTCGAATAGAAGACGCGAGGAGCCCGAGGCTGTCGGATAAGCGACCCGAGCCTAGAAGCTTTTATTAAAGGCCTTGTAGTGATCGGCATTGTGAAGACCAATGTATGCCTCTTCAATCGTAATATTGAGAACAAGGCCGAGGTGGATAAGGAGCAAGCGGGATAGAATGACGAGCGAATGAAATAAAAAGAGAAAATGGGTTGACTTTTTTCCTGTCGACCTCACGTCATTGGAAGAAGTTTGGGGAGAGGAGGGGCAAATTAGCGGCAGGTACAGCATCTTCGCTGTATCACGTGGCAAACTATACGCATAAATGCAACAAACTTGGTGTAACTGTACGAAATACCTAAATACGGGCATGTTATATGTACCTAACGTATGTATTGACATGACCTATTTCTAGACCCGCGCTAAAGAAAACAGGGCTGATAAGATAAGAAATACGTAGCACATAGCTTTTCGGCGCGTCAACATCCACTTATACAACTTGAACGCGTTTTATAAAAATATGTACCTATTTCAACCTTGTTAATATTAATGTGAAGTATACAGGAGATGGGTCATTTCAGTTCAACTGGGCGCTTGTAATAAAACAGGTTCTAAAGTAACCCTTTATATTCTCCAATTTTTTTGTATAACCCGTCCCACGTCAAATCTGCGGTAGTGGAACAATAACAGACATCAACACATGCAAATCCAAATCCAGGTCCTAAACTTATCGAAATCCGGCCAAGTCCAGTCCAAACCTATGAAGTCGATATACGATTGGGAATATTATGATTGGATAAGAGAGGATATTTAGGATATTCGATGGACTCTTCAGCCCCGAAGCGCCGCAAGACGTCGCCCACGACGAATATTCCGATAGGCGGTTCGACTGCGCCGTCATCCAAAGATGACCCTGTTAAAAGATCTACGCGACATCAGATACCGTCTTTTGCATCGCCAACAAAAGCTAGCCTTGCGCGATCGAACCCTGATATTCTAGAACGAAGGAATACCTCTAGAACTCGACCTTCGGAGGATGCGCTCGCAGTGTCAGAAGCAGGAAGTCTCCCAGACAATGCCCTAGGTGATCCAGATATTATACAAGCAGGAGAAGATACAGAAACAAGGAATCACGAGGCGCAACAAACGCAATCTACCTCGGCTGATCAACCATGGAGTCCCGTTCGACGCGCTACAGGAGCTATGGCCTCCAGACCACGAAGGACACCAAATAAACCATCGCCGCGTCCATTACCTGTACCTTCAGCCGAAGAAGAAGAAGAATTGATTAACCCCTTTAAAGGTCGAGTACTACGGCGTTCTCCGCCTCCCGGAGAGGCCATACTGGAAGAACCAGAGCTCCCACCTACGCCGACACAGCAAGGCATATCCGACCCTGCCTCGATCCAAACCTCTCCCGTGGGAATTCATAACACACCCACTAAACGCCCAAGAAGGAGTAGAGTATTAGCCGAGCGAATTAAGAGTTCCCCTCTAAAACAGCCACCACTCCGTCATCCCGAATTTACAAAAGAAGCCATACGCGAAGAGTCACCATCCCGAGCGGCAGAGAGAACGCTCAGGGCACAACCACAGAGCCGGAAGAAGAGGCGGAAATCGCATCCAGCCCGGAATGCTGAAGAACCCGATGCACTAGCTGAGAAGAAAGCGCTGCGGGATTCGCTACTTGCTGAAGTTGCTCGCTTGAAATTAGATCTGGACTTAGCAACTCGTGAGAATACTCGCTTACACGAATTGCAACAAGGAAGAAGATCTAGTACAGCGCCAAAAGACCCAGAAGACAGGGAGTCTCTTCTGGATTTACTCCGTCGACACACCCTTCCTCCTGAAAAAGAGGCGGCTCCCAATCCAACACAAGACTGGCTTGAAGCCGCATTAAATCCCATCTCATTCCTCCCCTTTAGCAAATCGAACTTGTCGCTTCCATCTATATTTTCTTCACCGCAAAATGATGATGATGCGGAAATCGAAAAGCTTCCTATTTCTCATCATCCCGTGCCGATGACAGCGGAGGAAGAACTGCCTTACCTCCAAGTATTTACCCCCTTAACTTTTACATCTACTGTCTCCATGATGCCCCGCGACGATCCCGGAAATCCGGGACCACTTATGCAAAAATATACTATATCCGCTTCGTCAACACTACCAGGTCTGTTTGCCGCGACAATTGAAATGACAGTAAACACCAAAAGGCTATCTGTTGCTGAGCTGAAAGTCCCACGTCTTGAGCCGTCTGCAGTTGGCGAGCTGGGGCCTTTCGTGGATCGGGTCGTCAGAGGTACGGGAACCAGCGCTCTAACAAGGAATGTTAGCGTCATAACTTGGGCTATGAGTGAATGGCTCCGCGTCGCAACCAAGAGAGCTCGATTTTGGTGCGCCGTTGAAAGGAACCTGAGAAGCAGTGAAGGGTTGGCAACTTGTGCTAGGGAAATGAGGACAGATACGAGGAAGAAGGGTCGAGGTCGTCGAGCTATGACAACGGACGATGACGACGATGACGATGAGCTTGAGGGCCAAGCCGACAAATTGCGCTTCACTAAAGCTGATATGCTACCCCATCTAGGAAGAACACACCTTGACCTAGAGCTAACTAGCCTTGGCGACCCGGAGGAGGTTCCAGCTACCCGTATCGAATGGCGGATCGAATTCGATTGGACCGGAGAAGCACGAAGCAAAATAGGACTATTGCTAGGGACTCCGGCGACGTGTAAGTCAACTCAACTATTCAACACAATACGTATATAAATAATCTAATTCATAATAGGGCACGGGCAAGACACAAAGGGTAGCTTAACAAGTATACCTGGCATATTTGACAAGTTAATCCAAGAGAACAAGGATCCGATGGAAGCTCTAAAGATAGTAATCGCATTGCTAGTTGGGGAAGAGTAAAGGGGAAATGTACATGCATACAAGCAAGTAACTTGACCTGTTAGGTTATGACCTATTACGTGCTTATGAGGTATGACGATACTTCGAGTTGTATACCAAATCGAGAGAAACTAGATAGCTAGGATTCATCAAGTTGAGCCGATGAGTCTGTTCCAAACTGCGGCGAGGTTACTTGGAATAGAAACCTTGCCTGGATCTCTCCCCCTCGGTTTTCATGGGCTTAGCTACAAAGAATCATATGCAGTCTATGGTACAGAGTATAAGCCACTAAGTAATAAAAAAAATTTCAAGGCTATGACTGGGTAATTTTGGTAATGCCCTCTTGTTGATTATTATGTGTCCTGGATCAGGTAGCTACAAGTACAGAGCCGGGAACAGATTAATAAATTGCCAATGGGCAATCCATAACATTTGCAGGTCTTGTGGTAATTAATTTCTTTCTATCGACATGCCCTCACCCCGTCCTAAACTAGAAAGCTGTAGTTTACAACTAACTGTAGGAACAAGATAGGTGGTTTGTGTATGACATGACAATCTCCATCCCTATGACCCTTCTATCTCATTCTACCACCGCTCTTCGCGACCGTAATTAATCCACCTCAACACCTAGACGTCGGAGGTCGGTCTTGGCCAACTCGATCTCAGCCGTAAGTTCCTTGTGGGCCTCGGGAACATCGTGGAAGGTCATGACGTTCCAACCGAGGCGGAAGAGTAAGTATGCGCCGAAGGAGACGAGGGCCCAGAAGGGGAGCTGTTTATTTTGGACAAGTATTAGTTAGTTCTAACTTCTTCTCATTTCTATTTGCATACGGTGGCGCAATATTAAATTTAAAGACGGGAGGATGAAATAAATAGAATTGGATTGGGATTCAACGTACAACAGGGACGATCTCGGTCTGCACTAGTTCGGGGAGAGGGACGAGATTCAGGTACAGGGCGAGATAGAGCTACGGCAATACGTTAGTATGCTACCAAGGCAATATAGCAGAGCAATTGAGGGTATTCGGCAAGATCTGGCTCGAATCGACGTACAGAGGTGACAAGGAGGCCGACGGAGATGGTCTGTTGCGCACGCGTCATATTGATTATAATTTTGTGTATGTATGTACGAAGGCTGATGAGATTATAAGATGGTAATAGAACCGTCACCCGCGTAAAAATCAAGGTCGTGGTAGGTTTATTAAAGGAGTGACGTGAAGGGAGTGAGTATGTGTAAGTGGCGTAAGTGGTGTAAGTGTCGAAATTTGGTGGTGATGTTGTCGTCCAGGCCAGATTGGATAAAGTCTATTTTATCGTTGCGCGACGCGGACCGCATGTCAATCTATCCGATAAGTGGAGCCTAGACGTTTAAGTAATCGGGGTATGTATATATACGCACTTATGCGTATATGGGTAATACGACAGCATAAGAACAAAATATAATAATGGCAAATCCAATTTTAGATCGAGTTGAAAGGTGTAGTATAATTAAGAATAAAACACTAGATAGTATACCTTGGCTCAAAATTAAAAAACTAACAATTGACAGATTGTTACTTACCTAGGTTAAAGTGTTCCAGTTTCCCCTAAACTCAATTGTACCATCATAAAGATACGATACTAAAGCATCGACTATTATATATAAATAACTACCTAGAAAGAAAGGCTTATTTAGCTTGTGTTTCAGATCAAAATGTGCCTGCAATACAGGTACTTTTACTTGCACCGTTTAGCGTAATATACGTATTACATCTCCTCATAGTCCGCTATTTTAATACATTTTAATCCGTTCCAAAATAGCTAGTTATTTTAAAGCATTCGTTCCACCGTTTCTGTATTACTAAAGAATTTTGAACACGTTCCTTCTTACTCACCCGTCGCTTCAACTCATACGTGATAGCCCACACAACTATAGCTACTTAAGTAAGCATTTACAATTCCGGAAGTTAGCTATCTCATACCTTCCTATAAAATCCGTATCTAGCTCTATTATAGGTGTGGAACACACAGCAAGTAGATACTTCCTTACCACATAAGTACAATTACTAACTTGAAACATTGTAGTAGAATAGGTTGGTAGCTCCTGTGAAAAAGGAAAAAAAAAAAAAGGGGGGGGGGGGCAAGAAAACAAGACTGAAAAAAGGAACTGCTGAACAAGCCAACGTATAGAGCCAATAGTAACTACTTCTTAAGTTCTTACTCGATGTTAACATCTCACATATAATTCAAACTATCCCCTTCAGTTTACAAATCATCCCCATGCGACCCGTTCCAAAGCTCGACCATGCTATAGCAATTTGTTACAGGATCGTTGCCAGCCTCAACCCAAAAATCTTCATATTCCCGAAAGTTTGGGCATATGTATTAGGAAGACTAATTATGTGATCATATAATTATATAGCCAACTTAAGATGAAGTCTTTAGTGATAACAATTCAATTCTAAATGAAAGCTATACTCGACCTTTCTCCATATTTAAGAAATTAACAGGCGTTTTATGAGAGCTTAAAAATGAAGTTCTGCCAGATAATTTTTAAGCTACCTGTTAAATATTCAATACAATATGACTAATATGTTCTTATAACCATTCCTTACGACAGCTTCATACTAGTATAGCCTTTTTGCCACGTAGTTTAAAAATCAAGTGATTGATATAATATACCGAAGGGACCATTTGGTTTCCATGAAGCATCAGGTACTCAATTAATGAGATTACGATTTACTATAAACCGAAATATAATACACCAGAGCGTAACCCTAAAGATACAGACACAAGTAAAGCGCAAAACTAAGATGTAATAAACCAACCCGATATTGGATATATACTTAGTAAGATTTTGAAGTGTCTCTGAAGGAACCAAATTATTTATATACTTAATACCTTATATTAAGGTGGTTAGTACGCCCCAGGTAATCCTAACGAGATCACTCCCACAGCAGCGAACAACGTAATTTCTTTGCTCATGTTTCCAGGCTGGAACGTAGTGAATGACATATAATATCAACGAGACTCAAAAGAGTCGTAACATGTAAGCCGAATGGTACACCTCTTAGGCTATTTGATATAGGTAACTTTTTACTTGTATGGCCCATGAGGCCCCTCTCCATGAGATCCCGTGGAACTTAAGGTTATTGCAGGAATGGCAGTTACGGGTTTTGAGCGAAGCTGCCTACTTGCTATTTCCAAGCCAAATTTTTGATATCCAAAATATATAAATAGTCTCACCTTGAGTCTACAGTCCTCTCGCCTATCCCTTCTACCTACACACCATCCTCCAGTCAGCTCCAGACCAATCAATCATGAACATCGACAACAAAACATATCAATACCTCACTAGTGATATCTTTATTGAAGCCTCATCTTCCTCATTCTTAGATTCAAGCGTGCAAAGCTATACACAGGCCCGGCATTACGACCACCAAGGGTACCATTTACCTATATCAGGTTTGATTACCAAATTATCATCCTCATATATCTACCACCTATTCGAAATATCCGTACCTCAGTTACTTTCTAACAATCATAAATATATACGCCACTATATTGTGTACACACACAAATACACACACATATATATATCATATCCCACCATATCCCACCATACCATCTCCTCATTCCTTGAATCCTTGATATTATCTAGGAAGGTACCAATATCCTCATTGAATCATGTCTTTCGTTCCTGTTGAGAAGGTAGTTATTGCCCAATACGGTGAGCAGCGAGTAGCACAGGAAACTATGCCTGATGTCGAAGCCTGGGTCGTCGATTCCAAGGTAGAGAAGGGAATACCCTTCAAACTCTGGATGAGGCCGGAGTTGCACGAGAACCTCAAGGCGCTATATCCCAGTCTCCCTAACGCAGAGGAAATTACTCGTGGTGGTGGCTTCCTCCAAGGTCGTCCAATGTTGAAACCAGCAATCACCATAGAGACATGCGACGGTGATACTCGGCCTAAAAGGCTATACCGCGTCGTTCACGCCAGAAACCCATTCGGAGGAATTAAGGCTAGGGGTTACGGAACCGTTGATATCAACCCTCTTCATTTCCAAGTTCTAGTCCAAAAACACCTTAATTGGAATTGTTCGAGTCCGAGCCCTTTTCTCTCCGTTACAGACAATCTCAACAAAGTTACGGTCATAGCAGCAGTTTGTGAAGCCCGAGGATTCGCCGGCATCGAAGTCCTCGAATTCGATCCAGCACACCCGTCGTGGGACCATAGACACCAAAGGTTATGGAATGCAAGGCACCTGGTCGACCAATTCGGCACTAAAATCCTACAACGTCGAGAGTTCTTACACCAAGAGTTCCTCGTAGAAAATATGATTCCGCCTGAATCTATCCTGAGACGCCGCCCATGGAAATCGCTACGGGGTATACTCGATCCAGGAGAATTCTGGCTAAACATGATGCGAAAGAAGGTGAAGCATATTAGCCGGTTAAAGAGAAGGCGAGGGGGAGGGAGCGACGGGGAGGGGGAAGTTACGAATGATAAAATCATTCATAAAAAGGACAAGAAGAAGACGGTATCTGATGGGCCCGGGACGGAGGGGAGTGGGGAGGAGACGGCGGTGGTGATGAAGAAGAGAAGAGTAATTGATTTTAAACTGCGATTATGAGCGAAGACCGAGAATTACGATTTGTTGTTGCTATGACATGTATCTCTCACTAGAGATTCGACTCGAAAGTTCCTACTCAAATCCAATCACACTTTTGAATCCCCAATTCCAATTTGTTCGGGACGAATAATATAAAAAACCCCGTAGCTCATATCCAATGCATGCATAGAGGCCACACGTTCACGTATTAACTTGGAATCTGCATTTGAATCCGTTACTAGCGATGCTCGACAGGACGATATAATGTTCTTTACTTCCAGAAAACCATCCAAATTGTACCTCTATTACTAGAACTACTTAGAAGAGATTAACTAACGAAACCAATTTTTAATTAGCCCCCCGTGGCCAGAATCAGGCCTGCTGTCGTTACATAAACATCGCCTTAGAGAACATAGGCGCAAGTTCATGAGCATGCCCAGGGCTCCGTAAGCATCGAGAACGTAGTGAGTCAACCGTAGCCATCTCTCATTACAGCATGGCTTCTTTCATAGAAAGCCCGCAATTAATACGGAGACTATAGTTAATACCCCTAGGAATTTCCGCGTAGCTACGACTCCCCTAAGTCTAGCCGATCCACTAACTGGTATCTGGGTTGGTGATGTAGTCGGTGCTGACGTAGAATACGTGCTACGGAACGATGTGGTACAAGGCGTAGAATGAGAAGATGAACCGGGGGGGACTGGGACTAAGACTATGAGACAAGTATTAGATTTCTTATATCGTGATGGGAAAAGACATCGACCATTAACTTACGAGTCGAAGTCGAAGTTGAGCAAGGTATCTTCGTGGTATTGGCATGAGTTGAAGAGTAATGGGACGCGGGGTAACTGCTTTCCGTTGTAAGAGCCGTGGGTGTGATATTAGGAGTACGAAGCGTGCTGTCCGATTGGGAGAGGGTAGAACCGATAGGAGCAGCTTCCGAGTGGTTGGTCAC
This sequence comes from Daldinia decipiens, assembly GCF_022478715.1. Classification (NCBI taxonomy): domain Eukaryota; kingdom Fungi; phylum Ascomycota; class Sordariomycetes; order Xylariales; family Hypoxylaceae; genus Daldinia; species Daldinia decipiens. Next base: position 162,408 of record NW_026054576.1, on the reverse strand, counting down.
ATTGGATATTATTGTGACAAAGGTGGTTGCTTGGAGGGAGCTCGTAAGCGTAGTGGTTCCGGATAGTGTTATATCTGGAGTATGAGACGGAGTTTCCAATGTACCGCATTGAGATAGATATTTCGTGATAGTCTCAGTGACGCTCTTGGTAACGGTTTCGTCCGCAAGACCACCGCCTGAATAGCCCTGTGCGGCGGATGAGAGGGGTGTCAGTAGGCAAACGAGTGACAGAAGCCAGTATATGGCCATTGTGAACGAGTGACTTGGAGGAGGGGACGTAGTATAGCCGGATATACAGGCCGAAGCAGCTTAGATGGGGGGGCATCAGGACTGCCGTTCTTTATAATACCTTGACTGATCTCATCTGGGTAGATCTTAAGCCGTCCTGTCCTACTTGTTCCCCTCTACGCGCATGATCCCCAGATTAGCGGGGCATTTCAATTTGAAGCTATTGCTAATACTAGTGGCACAGGCATTGATTTGTACTAAAAGAAGGGTATACCAAAGCTTCAGACGAGTAGGTTTGCTCCAAGCACCACGACGCTTGTGTCGCACAATGGGAGTTGACGGAGATTACAAGGTATGACTTAGGTCTATACTGAAACATGCGGATGGTTGAACTCGCGTCAAGAAGCGTTATTACTGCCGTTCTGGTCAGTGAGGATACCTACCTAGGTAATTGGTTTTGAATACATGCCTATCCGTGAGACAATCTTGTAAGCGTATGGTACGATCACGATTAGTGAAATGGCACTTGGTAGTGACACCGTACGATGAACATTTGAACTTGGGATGGAATAGAAGTTTTAACTATCCCCATCTACCGAGTAGAAAGCGGTGGGTTGACTACTAAGACATGAGAGTGGTATATCGGGCTCTAATTAAAAGGGGGTAACCAGGGGAAACTACCGTATAACTATTGAACATCTAAACAACATCGTCTAGCCTGAAATCTAGGATTATTGCAGACGTAGTAGTTTCGTGTTTGTTACCGAGTGGAACGGGCGCTCGCGGCGGAATCCAACATCTCACCTACGGACCGCCGAAATTAGTCCACTCGTGAACTCGAGGGGCACCTCTCTGCTTCTCTCGCATGGAGCCACAGTCAGGTTCACAGAGAGTCCTAGCTAATGACCAGCAGCCAGTTATCTCGCCTCCCGAAAGAATAGCAGGATCGGAGGACGTGTACTATCTTCTGCCGTGATGCATTAGCACCTCTAAATTGCATTGTCCTGACGTAACAGTCTCAGACTCCTATCCATCAGAAGGCCGTAGTGCTGGTTACTCGTGTAACTTGATACGACGCATCTCGATCTGCAAGTCTGTGGTTTTCATACTACACGGCCGCGACCATGAGACATAGTAGATGCTCTCGGAATATGTGCAGATGGCGTGTTTTTTTTTTTTTTTGTTGAACTCTCAAGTAGTAGAGAGAAAGCAATCGAAACCACACCTTTTGGGTATGTCTCAAGGATAATGTTTCCGGGGGTTCTGTTTAAGTTGTATGTCACTTCAAGGGTTGGGGTTTTACCTCTTTCTTCTTCTTTCTTTCCCTTACCCCCCTAAGCTGTATCAAATATGTCTTGTCTTTTACTAATGTTTTTCTGGCTGTTACTTTTATATATGAAAGATGGTTTCGATGTGCCTAACAATAACGAATTACGGATTACATAGGAGAAGGAATTGTAGGACGCGCGAAAGGAAAGAAGAAGAAAAAGCGATGACGCGTCTGCCCCGCTAATCAATTATTAATGGATAGACCCGCCGCAAAATGGCACAGAGCCTCACCTAATATTCATCCGGATCGGAAGCCGATTAGTGGGTTTGGAAGTAACGGGACGTTCCCGAGATCGGGTACGTATATACCTCCTTACCTCAAGGACCTAACAATTTGTTTACGTAATCACTAGTTGAACCTCGATTTTTACACCTTTGACCTGATGTTCTTCTGTAATTCATGATCATCTTTGTAATAATTCTTGATATCTACTCATAATAGAATTCTGATCATCTTTTCTTACGAGAGTAGCCCGTAGAACCTTATTATTTCGGAATTAGACTTGTGATGGGCCCGAGATCATGACGCCTGACGAGATCCAAGACCTATTCAACAACATTCCCCAAGATGAGGAGTCGAGGGTCCAAGCGCTAGAAGAGCTTCTTAGCACCGCGCGGGAACTACAAGAAACCAAGTCCCCTGAACTCCAGGTCTTAGCAGAGCAGGTCGGGAACGGTAGTCGAGAAGGTGAACAAAACTCCAATCTCATAAAGTCTCGTAGAAACTCATATAAGTCTCTGTATACCTGTCTTCACGTACATTTACAAGGGCTTAGCTAACACTCACATCATCTAGAGCGATGGAGAATCCCACTTGGAAGATCTGGTTTACTAGACTTCTTCCTGGGTTTAATTAAGGAGGATGAGCTAGATCCAGATCTGGTAACTCATGCTCTCCGAGTAACAGGGAACTCTTGCGCAGACCAAGGTCTGTGTCTCTTTAGTTCCTGGGGGTTCGGCCTTCTCATGCTTACTAGATGGCAGATGAGAATCGTCAACGAGTCGTCGACTCGGATTGTCTCCCCCAGCTGGTGAAACTATTGACACACGACTCCTTACTCCAATTCGCTATCCCGGTTTTATTTAATATTTGTGTTGATTATGGTGAGGACGAAAAATTGGATAGGAGCATATGGTCTTACTGACGTGATAATAATTAGAACCGACCCAGAAAGCGGCTTCTAAAGCTCATCTGGGCATATATCTAATCGACATCATTCAGGCTCGCCCGTTGCATGAAAAAGCACTACCATATATGAATATCATCTACAAGTTGCTAGGCATAGCAGTAGCCCAAGGTAAATTGTTCCCCTTATAGTAAGTCATACCATTGTCCAGTATAATAATATTAACAAGTTGAAAGAATTCGAGCCCGACTTAATAAACCCTCGGGCACCATATCTCCTTTTATCGCAAGCCACCCTAGATGCTTCTGAACGAGGCTTTCCAGATTTCGACGGCTTCCTAGGGCTATCCTCGGCCGCCTTAGCTTACCTCTCTCACCAAAAGCTCCAAGACAGCTTCCTTGAGACCCCTGGCGCCGTAGCCGTATTTATATCGGCTTTTCAAAGAGCTATCCAGGGCGTTTCTGTCTTTAACATCGACGATACTGATGAGCAAGCGCAGCTCGCCCAGCTGCAATCCATGTACACCAAAACCTGGGCGGATCTATCTGCTCACCCTCAGTTTGCCTCTTTATGCTCACTAGATAGTCCAGTAGCCGGTCTGCTTCTCGGCTGGATTTCTTCATCTCATGATACGGAGCTCCAGATCGCAGCTTGCCTGGCCTTCGGTAATATCGCTCGTACCGACGCTCAAAGCATCGCCTTCGTACAGGAGATGTCTGTGCATAAGTCGCTAATTCCCATCCTATCCTCCGACTCGGAAACGGATGCTCAACTGCTCCATTGCGCCCTTAGCTTCTTGAAGAACTTATCCATCCCCGCGAGCAACAAGGCCGTGCTAGGTGGTGCGGGCCTACTGGACCTCAATGTTCTGCCCCGGATATGGGATCTTGATACGCAGCCGCAAGTCCAATTTGACGCCGTGTCGCTCACACGCATCCTCCTTGTCAACTGCCCCGAAAACGTGCGACGTGTCTGTGTGGCCTCAGATACGCAAGACAAGGCTCTTATACAACAGTTAATAGACCTACACCGCAAAGCCGATCAAGAGCCTACCAAGATGGAAACAGCCCGCGCCGTAGCCGGTGTCTGCCGCGTCCTGCACTCCGACAAGCCGGCCGGGTCATCACTCCTTCCCGAATCTTTACCCTCGCCTGCTTCCGAAGATGAGGCTAGCTTGCTCCTGCGGGATTTCTACAGCAAGCATCCTACTCTATTAGACACGCTATTATATCTCGGTCTACAGACTAAATTCCCCGTCTTACGATCAGACCTATGGTTTGTTCTCGCACTCATGGCGCGCTCCGCCGAAGGATTTGCCATCGTAAAACAGGCCATACTGCAACACCCCGAACTGAAAGATCTCCTCGCAGCGGCTGTCGCAGGTGAGCGTGAGGCGAACCAAGAGGCAAGCAGTAATCCACCCGTAGGGGACGGGTTAGATCTCTCGGCGATAGGCCAGCTGGAGCCGCAGCAAGTAGACCCAAAGAAGGCCGCAACTATGACCAAGATAGATCGAGAAAACGCCCTGGTACTAATTGCTGAGCTGACGAAGAGTGGTCCGGATGAGCTTCCCTCCGAGGTAAGGAATGTGTTTATTCAGATGTTGAAAACGGGCGGGCAGCTAGTACTCGGCGATAGAAACGAGAAGGTCGAATCCGCGGCCAGCCAGTGAACCCCTCTCAAGTCTGACCGGTCAGTGCCAGAGTTAGATTTGAACTATTGTAAATATGCGAATTGTTCAAAACATAGCATCTCGATAGATACAGTCAATTATGCGTGGTTTCCCTATTTATCATCAGTATTAGTCTCTCTGTTATTTCGTATGCTTTCCCGTTTCGCATGATAGTTTACGGCTTCATGTCACGGTCTTTTGAGAGGCACGAAGAGTATGTCCATTCATTTTTCCATTGAGAACGACCTAGAGCAAACCGGAAGATGCAATAATGCTTCGGCCTTTGTTGTGTGGCGAGAGAACGATATCATTTCGTTTCTCTCCTGGCTACACAGGAACCGCAAGCCAACCCGCCGTGACCGTCCAACAACACAACGAAAGCAGAACCCTAATGATGCCGTCCATACTCCCGTAAGAGACCTCCATCTTATTTCTTGTTGGCCTCAGCCTCGGCCTTGTCTCTGGCTCGCTTCTCCCGCACACCTTGCAGTCTGGCTTCGCTCCTCGCCTTGCGGAGCTGCGCGAAAGCACCACCCTCGATCGCCTTGGGCAGATCGCTCTTCTTGATCTCTGAAATACCCTCAGCCACAGGGATGATGGGTAGGGTAGCTCCGACGGTGGAGACGGTCTTGGTGTTGCTGAGGTCGATGTCCTTGCTGTCACCGGCCTTGGGGTGCTTAGCACCCTTGCGGGGGAATACGATCAATCGTTCCTTGTAGGCCTTAAGGCGGGCTACATTGGCTACGAGAGACTCTTCGCTGAGGTTCTGTCGGCGGTAGTCGACCGAGATACCGACGGTAGGGGCCACGAGGCGGGGGATACCAGCTTCCTATATAAATTGTTAGAATATCGCGGTTTAAAGTGTAAACTTTCGGGAGGTATAGTGGCGGTAGCTGAGGATATAGAATTTGTACAATATGCGCAGGGCGTTTCGCGATAGGAATATATACCTTCAGCTCAGTCAGAGTGAAACCACGTCCGGCACGAACACGGCGGTTGTACTTGATGGTCGGGCATCGGACAACAGGTCTCAGCTTGTCGACGGGTCGGGGAGCGACGGCAGCGGCCTTAGCACGACGCAGAGAGCGACGGCGGATCTTCTGAGTAGGCTATAGTTTTTCCAATGTTAATATCCGAATGACTTTCGCGTTTGATTCCATCTCGTCATTGAAAGCTCTGAAGGGGGATTCGTCTTCATACCTGGTCGAAGTGGGTTCGGACCCGGCGCTGCCAATCCTTTCGGAAATCTGCATGTATCCGGTCAGTTTTACTGTTGCGCTATGCCTTTGGAGTGTAATTGATCGATTCGTATTGTGGAAAGGGAATGGCTTCGATTGAACGTACGGTTGTGTTGAATCTGGTTGTTGTGCTTGATCGCCTAGATTTCATGTTTATTAGCGATGAATCCTTTTGAAAGAGAAATTTCCGAATAATAGACATTGCGACAACGTCTATCGTTAGAGAGGTTATTACTTACCATTGTGACTGATTGCGATCAAGGGTTGGTTGTGGAATGAATGGTCGTCTATCGCAAGTCGTCTCAGTTCTCCAGATTAGAGGCACGAGAATTTCCCAGAGGTTGCAGCTTGAACCAACCCGCACTTTCGGCAAAGTTTTTGGAGGGTTAGAAAACCCTACAATCTTAAGTGGGTCATTTACACGTTTGTGGGTTTGTGGGTTTGTGGGTTTGTGGGTTTGTGGGTTTGTGGGTTTGTGCGTGCGTTAGGGAAATGGAAAAGTGGCTTAGGCTCTAAAGGTCTGAGGCTGAAGTGAGACCACAGTGGGACCACAGCGGTACCTAACCAGCTGCCATGGAGGGCTGTTCTCACTTGATCAGCTGACTAATCAAACAGTTATCTATGTAAGCTTAAATCCGCAAATGTGTAATCCGCAAATGGCTTCACATCCTACGTTTTATTTTAATACCTCTTTACATTATCAACGACATTCGGAAATTATATTCTAATAGGTACCTAGGTATCTAAAACACAACAATAGTTAACCAGACCACATCTCCCCCTATTCTAACACCCCAAGGACTTAGTTCGGAACTCGAAAGCCTTATCTACAAGACCTAATATAAAACAACCAAGGCCCTTCCGTAGGAAAGGTATGCTCACTCGCTAGGAAAATGATACACATCTGATATAGTCATCCCGACTCTGTCATTTCTCTATGCTGTTGCCACGAACTTGGAGCACTATACATCTCAAATGACTGTATCTGAGCTCTAGTCAATGCAGTGTCGTCAGCCTCCGAAGGTGGCACCGCGCTATACCTCATAGCGTGCTTGTCCGGCTGTAGCTGTGCTGTGGTATTCCTATCGTCTTGCGCGAGTCCCCCTTGGTCGTATCCCGCTTGACCCCCGTTTTGTATTTGCTGGTTCCGTCGCAGGATATAAACCACAGCCACTACCGTACCGCACACAAGGGCCAACCCACCTAACACGCCTCCGATGATAGCACCTATGTTAGTTGTCGGTTCGGTGGATAGTTGCTGGCTTGTAGTTGTAGACTTTGGGTCTGTTGTAGAATTTGGGTCTGGGTTGGATGTGGACGTTATTGGGTGCGATGATAGCGACGGCGTGGCTCCTAAGCCATCTTGTGTACTTTCCAAACCATCCCGCGCGCTTTCGGAACTTGAACTTATTTCACTAGTTGTAGATGGCGACTCTTGGAGCTCAGCTGTTGGTGTGGGGAAATAGGTAATTTGCGCTGCGTCTGGCCCGCAGGCTATATAATAAAAGGTCTGGTCTTCACCCGAATCGATGAGGGCAACGGAGCAAAAACTACGATCCAAGTCCATCTCTGTGCTATAGCACGAGCAACTATTAACACGTAGGACAGCACATATCGTAAGGAAACCTCAACTCACCAGTAGATGGTGCCAATGGATTTGACTCCGACGAATCCGAAAGTACCTTCTCCATCTACGCAAGCTCCAGCTAATCCGCAATCGCTAAGGTTTCGTATAGCCGTGGGACAGAATCCCCATAATTGAGCCGCAGTGTCAATGCGACAGTCGTAATCCGGCTCAGCAGTCCGGGGCTTTGACGGGTCGCCGTCCTGGTAACCGCAAGTGGACATCTCAGTTGTGACATCCCGTAATCTAGGTCGTTCACGTGTAGCCGGACGGGTTCTCTTGTTGGGCTGAGACACAGTAAACTCGACAATCCTTAGTTCTAGGACCGAGGCATCTTGGTAGGCAAGAATAGCAACTATCTGCCAGAAGAAGAATAGGAGAAGGTGGATAATGCGGAAGTTTGCGGTCATATTGATAATTCCATACTCTGTCGGGCAGGTTTAGAGATAACCAAATAGCACAAGCCAGACGCAATAAAAACGGGCAAATAACAAAGCTCGCTAAGTGGAATATACGCGTGAGTATACGCGTGTTAACGTTAGAGTCAGACGAGACGCTTCAACATGAAATGTCTTCCAAGGGTTGCCCTCTCAGCTCATACTCGTCCTCCTAACCGGTCAACCAGATGAACAATTTGGAAGTGTTTTCCCCTGCGTATCCTATTTTGTATCGTCTTTTTCGGGCAATAGGACTACATGCGTGGCCAATGGGAAGTAAACCTCATTGCCAGGTATCGTTATTGCAAATTTAGTTTGGTAAGACAGAAACAAAAGGCGGAAAGCCACCGGTGTGCCACTAATATACCACGATGGCCTCGACTGTATAGCGATATGTGTGTAAAGCAATAGCATTATAGTTTCTCAATGTCATACTTAATATTTCTTCTTCAAGGTTGGATTCGTGGAAACCTTGCCTCAATTAGACTGAAAGTAAATCTACATGGGTAAACATCCTTTGAATTAGCATGATCAATATTTTCACACGGATAACACTGCCAAGAGGATGTTGGTCGCAACACATCAAAATTATTGGATGATACCTATCATAAGAACATGCAGGAAGGATACAAAACAACCAACATCTGATCTGATTTAGTATAGCGGTTACATCCCAAGATACGTACTATAGAATGTTTACAAATAGGGTTTTAAGTCCTTCTCATTGAAGAAGGGAGAGACTAAGGACCTTAAGACCCTTGAGAATTATTAGTAAATTGAATATACGTTCCAAGCCCATACAGCCTTTGTTACAAATATCACGATACAACAGGTTCTGCAAGATAGCAGAGAGCCATTAGACGTACAAGGTATGGGGGGACATTATCGGATATGTACTACTCCCGCAAACCGAAAAGAATAGTAGGAAATACAATACGTCCGACGGGTATCTACATATTGTCACACCTCATTTTATCACTCTTATTATTACAACACGCAATGTATGTGGCACATCTCAAGCAAGTTAATTGGACAGATACTAAAACAAATCCCTACTCAGGGGGTAGACTCCAATCGCTTTACGAAACGGAACACGCGTACCCGTAACCTCTTCGGGGACCAAAAATCGGACATTTTCTGTGTTGCAATACATATCACAACTACCAACTACTCTATAATGTGTCTTCCCTTTGTCTCCCCGAACCTGGAAGAATAGGATCATGATGAAACGAGCGCGCTTAATCCTTCTTCAAGTGGCCTGCCTGCTTCTTATTGTCCTCATATTCCGGGCCGGATACCAGAACTTCTCGCCGGCGTCCGGTTTTCATCCATTTAATACGCTGATACCTTCTAACACCATAGAAATCAACACCAGTCAAGAAGTGAATGGCGCATCCAACCCGGTCCATCTGGATGGCCCGTGGAATACAACGGCACATATCGAAGCTATCCTAGACCCTACAGATACTACATTTCCCCGTTTGGAGTGCCCAAGTCCGAATCTAATTCGGTATGAATATCTAAAAGTAGTGGCAGAAGACAATGGGCTTCTGGAACTGAAATACTTTTTCGCTCTCGATCTTCGACAGTCTATCAATGTTCTGCCTCGCCTATTAGGATCTATTATAGAATCAATCAAATTCCTTGGCCCGACTGCTTGCGCTCTATCGATAGTGGAAGGTAACTCGGATGATGGCACGAAGGAAGTCCTTTACTCACTCCAGCCCAAGTTAAAGGACTTGGGTATCGCATATTATGTTCAGTCGAGCAATATAAATCCCAAGGCTGGAGAAAGGATAGCAAAACTCGCACAACTTCGCAACTTGGCCATCTCGCCACTTCTGTCCCTTGCTGGCTTGACTCAAGATGCAAAGCCAAGCCCCTCGCAGTCGTCGTTGGTGCCAAATACAAACACGACTATCATATTCTTAAACGATGTAGCAATATGTGTATCTGACATACTCGAGCTGGTACACCAGCGAATTTTCCAGTCAGCAGATATGACTTGCGCTATGGACTGGACCTACGTTGGCCGCGATCCGACGTTCTACGACGTATGGGTAGCGCGCACTCTCCAGGGAGATTTATTCTTCGATATTCCACCGGACGGCAATTGGAATAGCGCGTGGAATCTATTCTGGAATGACCGAATAACTGGTGAGCGGTTTAGAAGGACTCTCCCTTTCCAGGTATTTGCGTGTTGGAATGGAGCTGTAGCTTTTACCGCTGCGCCGATACTTGGGGAGCAGTCCGACCGAGATCGAGGAGACATAAAGTCACCTGGGAAGGAGGAGAGAATCGGATTTCGAGGACCGAGGGAAGACGAGTGTTACTCAGGAGAGCCAACGTTATTCTGTAAGGACCTCTGGCGAACGGGTCATGGACGCATCGCTGTTGTGCCATCAGTCAACCTCGAGTACTCCGATGAGGCTGCGTCCAAAATCAAGGCGGCCAAAGGGTATACGTCGCGATGGACAGAACAAGAAGACGAAGATGCAATGAGAATCCAGTGGGTAGACCAGCCACCCGACACGGTGACATGTATGCCAGGCTTAGGGGATCAGACCCGGCGACCATGGAACGAAACATTTACTTAGGCTAACGAGAGGAAATGAAGCAATCCAACTACTACCGACGTTTATCGTCTCAAAACTATACCACGGAGAATGGAAATTTCCTTGGAAAGTAAGCCGGCCAAAGTTGTAGATACTCGGATCTTACAAAGATTTACCATGTGCTATTACCCCGACAATACAACAAACATTCCAGTATTAATATGCCTCCGTATGGTATTATGCCTAACTAAATACGGTTATGAAGAGACGTGGTCTAGGAAACGAGACCTAGAAGGGCTAGAATCTGTTAAGCTAGCCATAGAGCAGGAGAGACTGTATCGTAGATCATTAGCTAACATTGTGCATAGGTACATATGTATTCAATTAAGAGTTCCCCATTTAGTTTCGAAGGTGTAAGATATATATTCCCTAGAGTGTCGTATTATATCAATACATGAGAAGGGAACTTATAGCGATGATGGTGCGGTTGAAATCGATGATTGGTTAAGCTCAATTTATATTTGGAAATTGAAGTTTTCAAGTTTAGGTGATATGGTAACTAAGTACATAAATACCTACCTACATACGAAGGTCCAGGCCAGGATTGGCACGGTCTGATTTAAGTTATAGTGGCTGGTATCACTATAAATATAGCGGTAAGCCATCTGTATTTAGTAGATGAGCCACTATTCAATGTACAAACACGGCGCTAAAATCTAGGTTAGACATGTGCAAAACTTTTTAGCCCGGACCTTCAAACTTCGTAGGCTTAGAAAAACGCCATATGCGGGGACTAAGATATATACATCATCATAGCAAACTCATCGTCAGCCTTGGTAGCTCAATTGGCTAGAGCGTGGGACTTTTACTAAACGGACGATAAATCCGGATTACTTGGGAATCCCAAGGTTGCGGGTTCGACCCCCGCCTGAGGCGTTTGTTCAATAGCCAATGTTTTTTTTTGTTTCGTATATATTTTGTTTGTTTGCTCCATGTTTCTTTATTCTTGTGTTTTTGTTGTATCCATGAGGTGAATTACAGTTTGCACCTATGGCAGGTCGCGGTTACCGTGATCTCAGATTAGACCCGTAATTGCCTACCGAGCTCCCGCAATGCCCCGATAGGTACCCGAGTACTTAAAGGATCCGTCTACATGTTGTAGTCATGCTTTATCGCATCACCGATCTACACTACTACATGCTGATGTACGTATTAATGCAACTCTGGCCAACGATATCTCGGCCATGATCTATAGGAACCTACCAATCAGACACCTAGTTGCTCTGGCTTCTAGATCTAAGACATTGGATGCGTGCGCTGCCTTGGCCCGAGTGTCGAAAAGATGTCTGCACGGCACGGCCTCCCTCCGTACAGATGGAGTATTTCGCGGCCTCACAGATAACCGTCTACCAACGCCGTGGATAGAGGCGTGGAGGCTGCAGCAAGAAGGAAAAAATGTAGCCGCCGACGAGGTTCAACCGCAGGAACGCGATCTTACTCCGAAAAAGATGAGCGATAGTTATCATCGGGTCGTACTTCCTCTCGGCCGCGATCCATGGCTTAGCGACACCTACATTAACTCATCTGGTCACATAAGGTCCTCAGCTCGTCTCTCTAATCTGCTGGGTTTTCTGACCAAGACTCTAGGTTAGGCACGATATTCATGGATCTCGACGCCCTGTCGGGTATTATCGTCTATAAACATACCGGGCCGGGCGTAGCTGTTGTTACCGCTGCGCTGGACAGGATCACCATCGCCCACCCGCTGACGGAGATATGCGATCTCGAGTATAGTGGGCAAGTAACCTACGCGTCGGGGCGGAGTAGCGTGGAAATCACTTGCAAGGTCGCCAGAGCCAGAGGCGAAGGCGAACCCAGCAAGCCGGAGGATGTATTGCTAACATGCACCTTCACCATGGTAGCCCTGGATCCCCGAACCAAGAAACCAATCAACGTACCGCGTCTAGAGTGCTCGACCCCCGAGGAGGAAACCATCTTCAAAGCCGGGGAAGCCAAAGCCCTAGCTACGAAGCAAAAACTCAAGACGTCACTACTCGAGACGGAGCCCAACGACCCAGAGTCGGCTCTGATCCACAAGATCTGGCTTCGACAGCTAGCGTACCACGACCCGAACAACCACCTCCGACAGCCGCGCAACGTGCTCGCCATGTCCAAGACGCAGCTCTCGACGGCGTCCATCATGCAGCCGCAGTACCGCAACCGGCACCAGACCATGATTTTCGGCGGCTTCCACCTGAAGCAGACGTTCGAGCTGGCGTTCTGCTGCGCGGCGAGTTTCGCGCACGCCCGCCCCACGTTCATCAGCGCCGATCCGTGCACTTTCCGGAACCCGGTCCCGGTCGGTAGTGTCTTGTACTTGACCGCGACGATCGTGTATACGGACCCGCCGTTGTTGGGAGAGGAGGATGGCAGCGAGCCCCGGCAGAACGACCCGGAGAATCCGGTTACGCGACTGCATGTTAGGGTGGATAGTAAGGTGAGAGATGTCGAGCATGGGAACGCGAGGCCGACTGGCCAGTTTAATTACACGTTCTCAGTCCCTAAGGACGTCAAGGTTCTACCGCGTATGTATACTCTTATTATTTATTTCCCGTCTCTTCCTTTTCAATTGATAGCAACTAGCTATCCGCCCCCTCCCCCTTTTTTTATTTATTATATATTATATATATATCTCTCTCTTCTATAGACATGCAACTTACCTGGTATTTAAGACACGTACGAAGAATACATGATGTACATCGACGCGAGGAGAAGGGTACAGCTCGCAGATGTCCAGGATCGCCAGGAGCATGCAGACTCGAAAATTCAACAACTACAATCAGTCGACAACGTTAACCTCACGGAGTGAGTCCGATTACATCGAGTTCAAAATTCCGGTCTCCAGCATGCCGGGTTGAACTTTTCGAGGGAGCTGTTAGAAATAAATATTATCTTCTGTAAATGTCGATTATTCTAGATTTAGATAGGGGCTTTCAGCGGACAGGGGTATGTATATATAGACTGGTCTGTCTGTATACAAACATGCTTTGAAGCGAGCAAATGGCTTGCATTATGACTGTTTCCGAATAGGTTATATGAACCATTGGTACATTATAAGGCACCTAATTTATGTGTTTCTGCACGTAGTCGATCGCAATACTGTATTGTTCTATATGTACAAGGCCAGAGTTGGTAGATATTGCACTTCGACATACTGATACATAGCGTCTCGCATGGGAATAAATACTAGACTCCACCCTTAAGCCGCGAGAGCTCCCTGTTCTTCCGAACAAACCCATGGCCCACAAGAGGCAGATCTCTCTTCTTCAGCTCCTCTTCTATAAGCTTGAATCGTCCAACCGCCTTCTCCCTGTCGCCGCGCGTGACGCGCTTCGTCGCGAAGGACACGTTGGGCAGCTGTACGAGATCTTGCCGGCGCTCCTGGATCTCCTGGGTAAGGGTCTTGAGTTTTGGCGGTTTCTGCACCGCGTGTAGCAGTGACCGGACGTCTGCGATGCTGGATAGCTGGTGGTCGCGGATCAGTTGCCCCGTGAGCTGAAATATTCGCTTTGTGACCTAGGATCCACCGTGTTAATCTCATATCCCAATATGTTTCGTTTCGACGGGGGGAGCGTAGTAACTCTAGCATGGCAGAACTTACAGCGAACTTAATTCGGGGGTCCGATAGAGACACGGCCTTCCATCCATGACTCCAAGCATCCTTGTACTTCTGGGCCTCTTCCGCTGAGAGCACCGGTACACTTATGCTTTCCTCGGGGGACTCATTGGTAATTGCAAGCTCGTTCTTTTGGACTAGCGAGTCTACTACTGCAGATACATCCCCAGTCAGCGACACAGCGCCGTCCTTTGTTACGTTGATCTCCACGCCCAATAGGCGATGTAATTCATCCAAGCCTGCTATCGGCCAAGCTTTTATCAGCTCGTCTTCTCGCCCCGCCTGTTTCAGCGCAAACGCCTCCACGACGGCTCGCCGTACCGAAGTCTCAAGAACGGCGGTGTCAAGAACCGGATTCGGCGGCTTGAAACCGACGAAATCAGAGGTCCAATGCTTAGGTTGGTCCCACCAGTTATTCAGTCCGCCGACCTTCTCCAAACCGTCCGCCGTCAAAGCAGGTACGTAGCTAGAATCTGAGACGTCGTCCAACCGTTCGGCATAACTGCGCCGAGGTGGGGGAATATATGCCTGCCACTGCGGTGGGAGACTCTCTGCTTCTGCTATAACCTCTTCGGTTAGCTCCTGAAGCTCTTCTTTGTGCGCTTGTTCGGTTTCAGGAGCAGAGCTCCGGCTCTGTGTGCTCGACTGCTTATCGGATGAGTAGAACCGGAGGGATAAAGAACTTTGGAAGGTCGTCGGTATGGGCCGGCAGCACGAGGTCGAGATAGTCTGGGATACCGGCGCAGATTGGCCAACTAGAGGAGTGATTGAAGAGCATGGCGCCGAGGTAGACAGGCTGGATGGCCGTCTCAATCGTGGTATCCGCCGCATTGTGACTAATTGGCGAATCTGTGGTGAAGTTGTCCGGATTAGAGGATATCTAATTCGTAAGTCGACTTCGGATGTTTGATAGGAGCTGTGAACTTTTTTCGGTTCGCGATGCTTAAGCTGCAAAATTCCCAAGTACCGATGTACACTTTCGTGGGGCTCTGTCGAGACTCAAGCCACAGGTACATTGCATACCCTGGCAGCTCTTTAGGTACATCCGATGTACCTTAGGTAATCCGTACTTGAGGTTATCGGTTATCTAACAACCGCCTTATCGGCGCAAGCATGTGCTCTGTTCCCAGTGTTCCTAGTGTCGTTGCTCGCATCAATCATCATCAATCGCAACTCACCTTGTTAGTTATTAGTTTAAGGTATTAGTGATAGTTATACGTAAGCAACTCCATAAGCCGCGACATCAGATATACATGGACAGTCAATGATCGCGACACGATGCGACTTCATCTCTTAATCCTTTTCATAGGGTCCTTCATCTCCTATATCGCCGCCTCCTGTAAGCTAGCCTAGCTTGATATACACATGCTATTGCTGATTTGTACGTCTTGACCACAGCCGCGCCGACATTCTGTAAATGCACATGTTTTAAGAATAGCACCTTAATACAACTCGGTCCGCAAGGCGACTCATCCTTCGGCAATCCTGAACACCCGGCGTCACCACAACTCCAAAAGCGCGCCGCATCAGCGTCCTGCACCCAATGTACCCGAGCTTTTTGCCTTTCGCAACACCTCCCTATCTGCAAGGATGCCGAGGAGACCGACGTTATCACCACCTGCTTCCAGCGCGATAGCCGCAAGGACCAGATCATCGTCTGGGGTTTTATACTGGGTACCATTAGTCTGCTGGGTTGGGCTGCTGCTAAAAGAGTTGTCGAGTTCCGCGAAGGGAGGAAAGCTGCCGCTCTAGGATTGGGAGGCTCTGGCATAGGGAGTAGAGGTGGGCGAGCATCTGCCCAGGGTAGGGGTGCATATATGCCTGTTGGCAATAACGATACGCAAGGGCTAAATAGGTGAAAATCAAGAGCATGGTTGATATCCCGTGAATGAATTTTGGTCTAAAATATCGAGACTTCGACATTGCAAACAGCGTTTAGGGAGGCTCCAGAGGAGTCATACAGAGAGATACTACGATTCTCATATCTAGGTACATCGGTGTACACGTTGAAGTCAATGCTATACTGCAAGCTAAGTGTGATCTGACGAGCGAGGAGAAATTAAACGTGTTTGTCTAATTTTGTGATCATCTATAAATTATACTAACGTCTAGCCTTTTGTGTGAGCTTTCCCAATCAAGTTCCTAGATCGTTGAGTTGAGTTTTCCGGATACCTACCTCCACGACAGCCATCAATACTCACATATAGGTTGGAGCTGCTTCTTTTGCCCACAACTAATTTTACTTGAAGCTAAATGCCACCTTTTGATGCGCCCGAAATCAATCCTGTTCATAGATCGTGTGCTCCCATCTGGGGGTTTATTCCTCTTCAATGAGAGTAGTCTTGGGGTCTTGTTCGCTACCGTTGGCATTCGGCACGCCATTCTTCTCTCTCCGAGCCCGGACTGCAGCTGCGAGATCTTCGAGGACTTCGACGGTGCTATCCCAATCAATGCAGGCATCGGTGATGCTTACACCCTTCTTCAATCCTGACGGTCCCTCCGCCGGGACTTTCTGATTGCCCTCATTGATATTGGACTCGATCATGACACCAACGATGGCCTTTTCACCTTCTCTCAATTGGTCACCAATTACCTTAGCAACCTTGGGCTGGTTTCGGTGATCCTTATTCGAGTTTCCTATTCATTTATTAGCTTAGAACTAGGCGTCTCATGGTACGAATGTAATTCACCGTGCGAGCAGTCAACCATTATAGCCAACTTCTGTCCCTTCTTGATCAACGTTTCCTTAGCATTTTGGATGCTCTCCTTGTCATAGTTGGTACCCCTGCTACCACCCCTAAGAATGACGAAGCCATGCTCGTTCCCCTTGGTTCGTGTGATGGCTGCTAGACCCTGTTTGGTGACACCCATGAAATGATGCTTAGAAGCCGCCGCTCCAATAGCATCGATAGCAACATTTAAGTTGCCGTCAGTGCCGTTTTTGAAGCCAATGGGGAATGAGAGACCAGACGCTAGTTCACGGTGTAGCTGTGACTCGGTGGTACGAGCACCAATGGCACCAACAGAGATGAAGTCGGCCAAGAACTGGGGTGAGATGGTATCTAGCATCTCGCTAGCAATCGGTACGCCTGCGTTAGTTAGATCGCTGAACATCTGTCGTGACATACGAAGGCCCTTATTGATCTTGAAGCTGTTGTCGATATCGGGATCATTAATGAGACCCTTCCAGCCTACGGTAGTCCGCGGCTTCTCGAGGTAGGCACGCATGATGATGCATAAATCGTCTGACAGCTTCTCGGAAAGCTTCTTAAGACGCTGAGCATAGTCGTGCGCCATAGCCGGATCGTGAATAGAGCAGGGTCCAACAACAACCAAGAGGCGGTCATTGCGGCCCATGATGATAGAAACTGCATCTCTTCGACCCTTAACGACCGTCTGCAACGAAGCATCGGTCATGGGGATCTCAGAGATGAGCAATGCTGGCGGGATGAGAGGGTCCTGTCCTATGACTGCAGTTTCCAAGTAAATCAGCATCCTGTCTCTTTTTTCCTCGTCTGTGACACAAACAATATTCGAGTACGAATGACTCAGTAAAGGGGGGACGGGTGCTCTCGAGTTGTACGCGAATGAGGAACTCGAGATCTGAATATAAGAGCGACGAGAGGAAACGGAACGGGGTGCAATGACACGAATCTAGTAAAATGTAGATTGGTGTTTGCTTATTGTCTAACATACCTCTCATGTCGTCGGCCACAAGGGGCGCCATATCGACACCTGGCATCGTAATGGATGGGTGAGCAAAGTACTTGGGAGTATGTAAGAAGACTCGATTGGTGGGATGGTAAATAAGTAAGCACCCAAGGGTCGAGGGACGCAATAATAACTGTTTGCTACGGACAATGCGAGCAGCGGATAGATGCGTGGTGTGCGATATAAGAGCCGTCGATTTGAGGTGAGTCAGACTCTTTAAAAAAGGACGGAGAAAATTTGATAATAAGAGAGATGCAAATATTTCTCTTAATACTTTAATTCCTCGTTCCAGTCTCTTATATAGGTCCCAATTTCCAAAGACTCTTTAGAAAATCTAGTAAGTATTAAAACCAGACAGTCGAATTGGTCAACTTTATTGGTGAGCTGGTGTAAAAATAGGTAGGTAAGTTGAAGTTCTTGACCAATAAGTTAGGTACAATGCCAAAGGTAGCACAACACATGTGTAAGGTAGGTCCAAGGTACTAAACTAGCTACGTATGTAGTTGCAATATTTTATTGTCCCAATGTTCGTTGGGTGAAGGTGGGGTGTTTTACGAATGGAGGGGTACTACCCTATACATTACTTATCACTTATCCTCAATTGGGTATTACGTACATACGGACATGTACCTAAGGTAGTACTTCGTACTAACCCCATACATGTGCTCCATACTCCATCCTTATTCCGAAAACATTTTTTTTTCTTTCTGGTCCCCTCGCGGCTTGTTCTTCGTTCCTTTGAAATCGTAAGATGGACGCACTGATGCCACACCAATAGTTACGAAACTCTTACCACACCGCCTTCGTAAGAGCTCGTGGAGTCCTGCTGGCATACCACTGGTTGCTCATGTTCATAACCTGTCCACTAAGGTCTCAAGTTGGAACTCACGTATGAACATTCAAGAATTGAACTCAGTATGAGAGTTCGTATCCTCCGATGTTTGCTTATATCCTATATTGTCACATATCTTAAATGATTGTTTTATCATGTATTACGTGCTTTTTCATTTCGTAATATTACATTCCATTGGACTTTCTTTTAACTTCAGCCTTCTTTTCCTTTTCCTACCAATCTGCCATATATTTCAAATATAAGCTAGGTTGTCTTAGATTAAATGTTCAAAAACCAGCCCTACGGCTAAATAGCAATATGGCAACATGGCAAAAGAAGGTAAAACAAGGCAGAATAACGGCGGAGGTATATTGTCCGTCGCTTTAAACCTCGGCTACATTTTGCCCTTGTGGTAATAAGTATCAAAGCTACCGCCATGGAGATATTAGAGATCTCTCTTGTGCCTTGGCGCTTGTCTCCTTATTATTTGTCGCCAATATGACATCCGTATCATCTTCAAGTATGCTGAGAAGCCTCAGCCTCAGCCTCAGATTCTCAATACTCACCACTTGGTTACTATGGTGGGCGGTGTGTATTGGTGCACGCCCTACTTATAATATCCCCCGACAGGATGAAGATTCTCACTGGGTAGCAACATGGACCTCAATGCCGCAGCTGGTGGAACCTAATAACATGCCGCCATCCCCATTCGTATGTTCTACTCTTCTTATTCATCGAGTCGCGCATTAGCCATCTAACCGCGAGTTTAGTCGGGCTCGGCCGCGTTTAAGGATGCTACTCTTCGCCAGACGCTTCACCTGTCTATAGGTGCAGAAAGGCTTCGCTTCCAGATCTCCAATACTTTTGGTGGCAGTGACCTTCCCATTACAGAAGCATCTATAGCCCTTCCAACAGGAGGCAAAGCGGGCGTGAATGGAATCGATACGGCAACATTGAAGGGTCTTACTTTTAATGGTTCTAGCTCGGTCACGATCCCGAAGGGTCAGGTTGCCTACACTGACCCTGTAGACTTCAAAGTTGACCCGCAAGCCATGATTACTATCAGTCTCTATTCACAACCTGGCCAATCTGGAAGTAGCATTACTGGGCACCCAGGCAGTCGAACGACATCTTGGATGCAGCAGGGTAATCACCTTAATGCCTCGACTGTGACGGGAGCGAGCACGGCGCACTGGTATTTTCTCACTGCTGTCGAAGCCTGGGCCCCAAAGACGACCGCCGCTCTGGTGATTCTCGGCGATAGTATCACGGATGGGCGAGGAAGCACTGATAATGCCAACAACCGGTATAGTTAGTATCTTTATTATAGCTAAGAATCTCGCTAACAAATACTCCCAGCTGGCCTGACCTACTTCTAGCTCGGATGCAGAAAGAAGGAATCACCAACGTCGCCGTGTGCAACCAAGCAGCAGGCGGTAATACCGTTCTTACTGGTGGTCTTGGTCCACCGCTCATGCAGCGTTACAAGCGTGATCTGCTCACAACTGCCGGCGTTAAATATGCTCTCATTTTCGAAGGTGTAAACGACATCGGAGGAGGATCTACGGACTCGGGAACACAATCGCGTATCGGAAGTAGTCTAACATCGTCCTTCACGACAATTGCCAAGGATGCGAAGGCAGCCGGCTTGACTGTCTTTGGGGCAACAATCACACCATTCGGCGGAAACGGACAGAGCTACAGTAACCCAACGAGGGATCAAACGAGGCAGACGGTGAATAAATGGATTCTAGGAGGTGGAGATGGCAGTTTTGATGCTTCGATCGACTTTGCTAAGATCGTGGCTAACCCCACCAACGCCGCTAACCTGGCTTCTCAGTACGATGGCGGCGACCATTTACACCCCAACGTTGCTGGATACCAGGCAATCGCCGATCAATTCCCTCTGGATATTTTTGGGGGTAACGCTACTGCCGTGTAAGCAGTCAGCCCTAACTAGCTCGGGGTTATTATATGGGATGTCCTGAATCCACAAATCATTCCAGCTCTATGTTTACCAGTGCAATAGAAACAGAGGAAACAGACTCGAACGAATCATCTAAGTATTGACCACTCGGATAATTGGTAATTACTCAACTCGCTACGTCGGTTGCTGTTAGTAACCTGCCAAAAGGTATAAAAGGTATATCTGATGACGAATAATAACATGCAATGAAGACTACGGATCCCAGATCGTGTGAAGGGAAAACATTACTTACCAAGTAAAGTACACGTTCTTTGAATGATTGAATTAACTAGTATTTGATAGTCCTCGTACGTTGCTGTACATGAATACAATTGCTTTGTAGCGATATAGAGATTTAACTTACCGAAACATACCTAGGTACATAAGTGGTATACTTGCCCACAAAGCTGACTTCTTCAAGACACTAGATTATCCATAGTAAACCGGACTGGTTATACATAATCCCTAGAAATAGCTAATTTCGCTAGGTAATAATATGCCGTACGAGGGGCTTTCTTTAATCAGCAAATGGGTCTTAGTGGCCATCTCCTATGTGATGTTTTATATCATGATTTTGACAGGTTTCGTGACTCTATTTTATCCATGTTGCCTCATCGTCGGTGCCTGGCTAAACTGGACTCTAAGAGAAGAAGGTGATGCGAGCTCGGAAAGGAGACTGAAGTATCCGAGCCCACAGGAACAAGTTGAATGGAGCGAGGAGGATGAGGCCGAGAGACTACTGGACATTGTTATCTGGCACGCTTTACCAACCCCACCACCTGCACCTGTTGATTTTCACAGCACACTGAAAATAACGTGATGAGATGGGTAAGTTTCTAGACTCCCTTATAGGTATAGGGATAGCAACAAAACGCCAGAGTGCTATAATAACTTTACTACTCTAGACTGGCCTGCAAGATCGGGATACCACGTTAAACAGTATTTTTCATTATATGGTAAGTAGTCCAGACCACTGGATTGGAATCGAACGGAACCACCCGCGATACCGAAACTCAGGCGACGATATCCGGCCCGGACTGCTATCAAAGCGGGGCAGCCGCTGAATACATACCTGTTTGGCTGCGGTGGCATCGATCGTGAAACATGCCTTGTATCTCATCGATGCAACCACCCGTTCAAGATCAGGGTACGAATCTGATGTCTCTCCAGTCGTAGGAACATAAAAGACCGCCGGTGGAATTCTATCTCGTGCCCTTGCTAGACGCCTACCAAGACAGCCGGACTAGCCAGAGAGTTCTCAGACAGTTAGAGACATCTAGGTTAGGGGTATCCGAAACGAAGCGACTGGACGGATCTACGCCACTTCCATATCATGATTTATTTAAATTATTGAACTATACAGAGAAAACAATAGAATTTATATGTAAGTTGGAATTAAGTTGATTTAACGCAAGAAGAAAGAAAGAGGAAGGAAATAAAGAGCATTGGTGTTGAGAAGTTGGTAAGGCACATGTGCACTTGTACATACCTAACTAAAGTACAATTCTTGTTGTGTTAACTACCTAGGTATGTCTTGTGTTACTTGTGCTACCTGATCTATGAATGCCAAGTTATGTAGACGGTCCCACCGACGGAATTTATGGGTCTTGCATAATAATATATTGTGCAAATTGCGTACATGTTTTATGCACGCGGTTAGGTACCTGGGTGTCTGAGTACGGGCGTACTAAACTGAGGTAGGTACAAGCATATGATGTACAATACCTAAGTAGATGACTTACGCACAGAATACATACCTCACAAGGCTGGCGTCCCTGATGTGATGATCCACTACAAAGGACGCCCCCTGCAAGAGCAGGGCAAGAGCAAGAACGTTAGACTTAGATCCCCACAATCGTCAGGTGCTTTGGGACTGGCGGAAACTTGGGGCTGAGGCAGGCACCGTCACCTGCGAATTATTGTAGGTGCCTTCTTACATCTTTTCTAACTTCTTTCTCCTTTCTTTTGATTTTCGAGCATGTGCTTCGGGCGTTTTGTTTATATGTATAATCTGCCATTTGGGGATTCGTTCCGAGAAGAAAACTACCAACCATTTGGCTATTCTTCCCCCGTAAACGCCATAAACGGTTGATCAACAACTGAAAGACCACCGTCGGTCTGGGAGCCAGCCACGAACCAAGATTCCAGTCTCGATTCCCCATTCCTATTCCCACCTCCGTCATCCCCCCCCCTCTCCCCGCTGAAGCCTGGCACTGCGGCATATCGTACAATTGACATATAATGCCCCTCGGCCTGCTAGTTCTGGCCTCTTTTACAATTTGATATTATCATCATTCCTACCTTTAATTGGCGACCACTTTCGAGCATAGTTCGATCTTCCTTACGTTTCAGTCTTGATTTCTCTTCTTCGGCATCTTCACCACCAAGTTATCTCCGATAATAAACATGTTTGATCCTCACTGGCAGGAGCTTCCGCGGAAACGCCAGAGGGAAGATGAGGAGCAATATAACAGTACACAGGTCAACATGGGGGGCGGTATGAATGGGACTTTAGGCTTTACCGAGCATCGCAATGTTAGTATTAACAATGTTGATTCATATACCACTCGCGACTATCAATGGCAACCCATGCGACACTATGATCTTGTTCGCACAGCCCAACGAGTCACGGCTAACCTAACCTTTACGAATAGAAACGTCTACAGTCTCTTCCTCTACGCACCTCTCCAACACAGAAACGATGGTCAGGGCCACCGGGCTTTCCGGCGGCCGCAGCAACCGCAGCAACAATTCTCCCTTCCACCATCACACCGACCGATTCCGACTCGGAAGATATGCAACATCGGCAACAATCAAATCCACCCATGGACATTGATAGGGACATGGACATGATGATGGATTCGTCCGAACCTTTCCAACCTGGCCCGTCTCAAGCGGACTCCCTCAACGCCAGCATTACCGGACGGTTACCCACCCCTATACATTGTACTTTTGCAGCGCAAGTGCGAGGACAGAGCTGGGGCCCGATGAACCAGACGGCGCATGCAACAAACCGGTCGAGCAATGCTATGGTACCGGATAATGAATGCGATTTTGCGCACGCTCAGCCGTTCCCTACGAAACATGACGAATCTTCGGTACCAAGATCTCTAGGTGGTGCTATTGAATGGTCCATGGTCCAAACCCGGCGTCTCCCGTCTCCTATTAGTGAGAGTGGCGGCGAAGATACGCCAGTAAGCCCAGGTATGGTGCTGGACTCTACAACGTCTCAGCCCCAGAGACCTTACTTACCTCATATGCCTCATTCTACAAACCCTCACGCCATGGCTCTCCACCCCAATATCCAGACCATCCCCCAAGTCGTCGACAACGATGCCGGTATGATGGATACGGATCCCGCATCGTCACCCTCCTCGGCGCCAGCTACACCGTCGCCAAGAGGCAAGTTTGGCCATTCACGTAGCAAACATACCGTCAATAACTGGACACTCCAACCCGGCATGAAGAAGTCATTCAGTATAGGTTACCGAGCTGACTGCGAGAAGTGCCGCATGAAGATTCCGGGTCACTTTAATCACATCATTATCTCCTAGCATAGCTAGCATAGGGTTATCATGAAGCTACGTACCTAGCTTGAGGGTACCTATGATAAGGTTTGCCGAAGACGAGATGTTACCTTAACATGAACGTTCCCAAAAGGAGACGAGCAAGGATAAATGACATATGAAGACGTGCTCAAATGTCTTTTTTTTTCGACTACCTGCGAAAAATACGTGGGCCATATCCCAGGCAACGCTCTGGTTGTAGTAGATACACCCGAGGTTTCGACAGTTATCCTTTTCTCTATGAGAAGCACCAGGCCTGTTCAAACGCTGTTTAACATCAGTAGCTTGGGCTTGACAAACTTATAAGGGCGAAGCAGGTCCCCAAGTTCTTTCCTTAGATCCTACTATTACGGTAGTAGAAACGGTAATGATACGTGGATTACCTTGGAGCTCGGTAGTATGGCTTTTTTCTTGTTGTATTTCAAGATGTTCTGCCTCAGACACAGACATTACACTATAGTGAACCCACGTGGCAATTTTTTGTGTCATAATTTCGTCCATGATTATTTTGTCCATGATTACCCTGGTTTTCTTGTTACCTGCATATGACATTCGTTCATTACGCCAATACCCAATTTTACGGTCGTTATTGCATTTGGTCATTGGTCATTGGTTATTGGCCTCAAGGGGATATGTGTGCATTCATTCGAGGATAAATCAGAAGCTAGGGGGATATGGGATCTTTACACCAAGTCTATAATTTCCCTTCTCTCTGCTTCCCCCTTTTCTATTTCTTGCGTTTGAGAAATCATGGTGTCATTGGCGTCCAAAGGCAAAAAAAAAAAGCTGAACTAAGTTGAGGGATGGTTCAAATAGTGAATATCCTCTGTACCGAGAGCATTAGCTTGGGTGGAGTTGTCGGACAAATGGGAGGCAAAGTAGTCGTTCGAGATAAAAGCCTTTAAAAGGTGAATCCGAAAATGGGCTGTTAAGGAGTATAGAATAGGCATATGGTCAGTGGTGGGTTTACATATTGTTGCGCCTTTAAATTTAATATGACGGCGTTCAACATATAACCTGATCCAAAAAAAAAAAAAAAACCCCTAGGAATTATACAGCAGAATATTCATTTATCGTCCGGTACGCCCAGTGTAATGCTCTGTCCTTTTCATACGGTAATGATACACCGATATTCTTTTCATCAACGAGTATACCAAACTCATGCCATATCCGATATAAACGTCGTTAGTAACCTATATACAGCGGAGTATTGCAGCCGGTTGGCTTATATAGCAATT
This sequence comes from Daldinia decipiens, assembly GCF_022478715.1. NCBI lineage: Eukaryota > Fungi > Ascomycota > Sordariomycetes > Xylariales > Hypoxylaceae > Daldinia > Daldinia decipiens. The sequence continues at coordinate 137,209 of NW_026054576.1, read as the reverse complement.
GCCACCGTCCTCTTAACTTCGCCGGTCCTACATCGTTGAAGATCTTGAAGACTATGGTAGTAGTTTTTATCAACCTCACTACTGCCACCCGCTCTTCTTGGTTTCATTACTAGTCAACTTCCCGCTCGAACCGACCTGGTCTAGAGGCCCTCCATTCCTTTGATTCTCCCGCTCCTGGTCGAATGCTGCCTTCGCCTTGTCCTTTAACGCCTGTTGCGACCCGTCAACCGCATTGGCGATACTCGATCGCGAAGGTAGACCCGAAGCTGCCGCGGCTTCTTTGTCGAATTGTAAGGGCTCCTCGCCAGCCTCTTCATTCTTTAGCCCCCCGAATAACCACGAAGTGAAGCCCTTCTTCTTAGGCTTCTCTACCTCGTTCGCAGCGGACCCACTACTCTCGACCATAGACTCTCCCGGCCAGGCGCTTCTTTCCATGCTCTCAATTGCGCCCGCTTCCGAAGCAATTGGCTTTGGCGAAGACAGTAAGGGCGGTAGGCTTATGCCCGACTGTCTGGCTTTTTCCTCGGCTTCCTCTACAAGCGTAATTTGTTCCTCGGATGCTGTGCCCGTCATGTACGCCAACCGTGCAGCTTCCAGACTGTCGGTCTTAAGTTGCTTCCGGAGTGAGAAAAACTCGTTCCGGCGCTTGTGATTGTATACCATCATATCGGCTGTTGCGTAGACTGTGACGAAGAGTGCAAGGCCTATTCAAGCATATATCAATTAGAACAGGGCACGAAAAACCAGAGAATGTATGTCCTCTTTTACATAGAACCATAATCATGATGCAATTTTAAAAGGGAGCATTACCGCTAAATCCGATTAAGCCCAGAACAGTGAACTTGTGAGCGGCATCAAAGTACCTCCTGGATACGCCGACAACACGGTCAAACCGCGATGTCTCATGCTTCCTCGCCGCGAGGTGTGCGGCCCGCAACCGACGTACGCGCTCTTCCATGGTCTCGGGCGCCGAAGGCCTGGGCATGCCGGGCGGCGGCATACTTCTCTGGGTTGGCTGTGATGAGGTAGTGGAGGGGGAAGAGCTGCTTGACGACGGGGGAGAGCGGGATGCGGCTTTCGCATTCGCATGGGGGGTATTGGATGTAAATCGCGTAGCGTCGGCGACACTCCGCGGGCTGTAGTTTATAGCCATAATTTTGTATGCGTATTTGTGGAGGCGTATTTAATCGGGATTAACTTCGTTCAGTAACTTCTTATGGTGTTTGTCAAGGCGGAGTGGCGTGTATTCTTCAAGCCGTCACATTTATCATAGGTCGCCGATAAATTTTTGAGGTTCGCAATAGGTAAAAATCGACTGATGGATAACATAACAACTTTAGAGCTTGCAGGAGCCCGCAGCTTCCTTGCAGTACCTAAACCTAGGTACCTACCTACTTAACCATATAGCAAGCCGGGATGTACCTACCTAACCTAACGTTTAATCGATACTACGATTAAGTACCCGTCGGCGGGGTAGCGATTGAAAGTTTGACCGTTCCGCTGTCGATTTTCATGTGATTGACCAATGGCGTACGTGGGGTGGGAATTACATACAATTACACACCTCACCAACACATTCTTTGCGAAATTTCCAATATATCAACCATCTAACCTACATCTATTCGTGAGTACATAATATAAGATATACTAACTACCAAACCTCATCTTCTCGCTTCTAGCAGGAGACATCATCCGCTTCATTCATCGTCGTTCCCACTCGGCGGAAGGTCTTTAGTACCTCTGCCGTAGTCTTCTCCAAATTTCTTCCCCCCAATAAACAATGGCTGCGTATCCTGAAGCACAAACACCATACGAGCCCAGTTGGTGGTGCTCGGATTGCGCCAGGAGTGCATCGTTGCTCGCTGGACTGCTATATCACCGCGCTTCATATTCGTAATACTGCCGTCGTCTAGTTTCAATTCCAGTTCTCCCTCGATCAATATACCAAAGTCCAGCGACTTGGTTCTGTGCATCATACACTCATACTGCGGCCCGAAATCGACCATGCGGCAGACGGTCCCGCCTTTAGTAGCTAATCCGAGGTTTCCCCCCGCGATTATCTCGTCGTGGAATTTTATATCGGCATCGTCGTTCAAATCGGGCAGAAATTTGTTGGTATAAATCTGGTTGAAACCCACTATAACAGATAACGGCGTAGGTTAGAATATGTGACATACAGGAGCTCGACGAGGGACTCGAAGCCCGAGATTATCTCCATTCGAGAATTCGGAGCCGGGACAACGGAGGCAATTTACGGTCTGAATCTAAAGGGAGGGATGTCGTTAAAGCAAAAACATACTGATACCCCCTTCGAAAGCCTTCCATGCTGCCGGCCGCGACGATTGAACAGTTGCCTTTCCCTCGTCATTGTGACCTGTCAGGTACGTGGTAGTACTCGGAAGATCAGTGGAAAGTTGAGGAGACGGCTTCGCCGGTTTGTCTGAGGCACTAGAGCCTGTGGTCATTTTGTATGGATATGAGATGAGGCTCTTGTAAGTGCTTAATTACTTTGGATATGTGTTCTTGTATTAGGTACGATCAAGTTTATCCGAGATATATGATATATGAGCCGTTGTGACGGGCGAAGTAAAGACAAGATCCAGGAGCAAAATACGGTGAGGGGTTCAGGTAGAGTACCCCAAGGTGACACCTAGAGATCGTCGGGGGGATAAGTGCTATTCTGAATATATTCCCGATCCTTCATAATGCGTATGCATGTCTAGGCTACACGGATAGTTGGGGTTATCCGACAGACTACTCCGCGAATCGGACAGCGTCATCTCATTAGACGAGCCTGATATGGCTTAGGAAGGGCTTGATTGGCCAACCTATCATGGCCGCAGATTGTCCATCTCTTCGTTTTCAGATCCTTCAAGCTTTCTGAATTGCCCTCTTTCTTTCCTCTTCCGAAATAAACCCATGCAGGTCGCAAAAAACCCAGGCATCTCGGACTGAGATCCTACGAGAACCTTTCCCGGATGTATGATGTTAAAGCCGAGAATAGCTAACATCATGGGAGCAGCCTCGAGCACATAGAAGTAAGTTTCGTTGGTCACCAAGGGGTTCGATACGCCAGTCGAGCCGGACGAGAACTCGACCAGTCGAAACACGATACGAATCTTCGTGAACTCATTAGCAATAATTATAAACGACACTTATGCCGAATACTTACCGTGATGCAGGTTAACGTAGCATATAGCGTAAATAATAAAGGACGCCAGCTTAATTTCCCAGTTGTTGTCGCTTCGGGAGTTTTCACGTTACGCATTTCCAGCTGGAACCCAACTGCAAACGCAACAAATATAAATATAAAGAACTGCTGCAAGCCGATACCTCCCATATAAATACGGATGGCCTTTAACTGATCCTCTAGTGGTGCCGTTGGGCCAGCCATTGAGCCACCTACGAGTTGGATGACGAACGCAACAAAGTCTAGCGTTTTTTTTCTGCGATTAACATGAAATCTTTTTTCCAATGGCCAAGCACACCGAATATGCAACGGCTCTTAAAAGCGAGAGAAGTCCTTACCAAATGTGACAAAGCCTGCAGCTATTGCTTGTGCTGGTATGTTGAATATCTGCCGCGAAGGGACGAAATAGTATATCATTCGACCAAGAACCATATAGTCGAATGCGTTTACCCCTGTTACAGCGTGTTAGAAGCAGAGCAGAGCAGAGCAGAGCAGAGCAGAGCAGAGCAGAGCAGAGCAGAGCAGAGCAGAGCAGAGCTCACTTAGATATTTTAGTTATGCGTCTACTTACACAGCGGCGAGAGCAAAATGAAGATCTGGAACACAAGATATATACCAGAACTTTGCTGGTAGCGAGTGCTGACAGTACGAAATAGGTAAGCCATCGTTTCCCAAAAACTAGCCATGACAATGACCCAGCAGAATTTCTATCAGGTCGTATTAGTGTCATTCGGTATCAAGCAGCCCCCGGGATCTAGTTACCTTCCTATGGGCTATTGCTTGGTATAAGTGGGCGAGAGTGAGAAGCCCAGAAATAATGGCGAAGACCATTGCGGCCGAGAAGCTCGGGTAGTAGCTCCAAAGAGCATTGCATGTTCCTGGGGGCAGGTATCCGTTCGCGTCTGGCTCTATTGTCTGAATACATGTCGGGATTACGATGTCGATTGTCTTCGCCGGTACGGTAGCGTGAGCGTTGGTAAACCCGTCTATCGTAGCATGTTGCGTAGTTAAAAAATATACCCCCGTATTTGCTGGGGCGTCCGTCACGATATGTGTTGCTTGTCTGATTGCTACCTGTGTAGTATGGGTAGGCCCTTCAGATGCCATGAGCGTCAGTGTAGCCATTGGAATCGGTTGCCTATTGTTGTGCTAGCAAGGGGATCGTATCGAACAGCAACAATAACAGTGACCAAATCAGACTCCAAGAGTGCTTGATAATGTTGAAAAATGTCTGTTCTATTTAGACGATGTAGGCTACGGCCTCCCCCCAACTCTTATATGCTCCTGTATGCCAACAAACCCAAACATAGCTTCGTACCTATCACAATCTATCATACAATGCTGTAGGCTCTGGCAAGGATCTATGGCTGAATCCAGGGCTGCTACATAGTCCGAGCTGGCCAATCAGTGTTTTGGAAGCGTTCCATTAATACACAGCTCCGCCCCAGCCAGGCAGATACTCAAAGTTCCACCAGTTGTAGCTCGAAAACAGGCAATTGATCGTAGGTACATATGCACAAATCTTAGACGTTAGATTAATCGTAAACAGTTTATTCCCAGGTAGCCAAGTTAATTTTAGGCAATTCTATTCTAAGTAGGTAGTTACTATATCTTCGATCTAACCCAAATCTCAGATTCGCATTGGTCTCTTCCAAGAAAACCCATCCCAAGTATCATATTATCTCAGCAACGAAATCTGTTTGAAGATATATATCGCCTTCGATGGTCCTCCTATAGAAGCCAGCCATCCTCCCTCGAACCTCCTGGTCCCGTGAGTCGACCTGTACACTAAGCGCAGGCCTTGTGGTAGAATCTCGTACTCTCATCTCATCAGGGGGTAAACCAGGCCAAAAGGGCGTTGTAAACGGGTTGTCTTTCTCATCTAGCAGAACGTCGTGTTCAATCTCAACAATGCGACGGCCAACTGCATGCATTGTAGAGACTTCCCAGAGGTTTTCCCTGGCGGCTCCTAGCTTTTTCATTAAGGAGAGCGCTTCGATCCTAGTCTTTAGGCATCGGCATTTCATCACGATATAGTAAAGCAGTGGTACAAATCCCATTTCAAAGATGAATTTCCGGGTGCCGCGTAGATTGTCGGGTTTAAGCGCCTTCGAAGGGTATAGTTTAGCTGCCGTAGCGACCATCAGGCGGAATCTATCAATATACTTGTCGTATGTCGTCTCGTCGTATTCGAACGCTGTTTCTACCCATACTCGAGCAACCTCGTACCGCAGAAAGATGCTACAGAGCATCTCCTCCGGCCTTGTAGGTGTCGAAGGACGGTTTTGCAGATCCGAGAAGCGACTGTTCCAGCTGTCTAGCAAAACTCGGGTCTTATCCTGCTCTGCTAGGAGAGCTGGGCTTACATGGCAGTGTCGCATATTCCCAAGCCGGTGACAATCTCCGCTTCGAACGAGGCGAATAGTTCTAAGTAAGATTCCGTCGATGAAGTATTGCGCCTCTTCAAAGGAAAAGAAGGATTCTGGAACCTGGTCCTCTAGATTGATAAGTTCAGGAAAGCTTGTTTCATCTAGCGCGAAGAAGAAGGGGAAGATGGTTAGCCGCCGAAATATTGGAGCGAGATACTCTTTAGTCCAAGGAAAGGCAGCCTCGGCATCCTTTAGGATAGAGACTCCATGTTTGCAATGTTGTATAGCTGCCCCTTGGTTATCTTGTAAAAACTCGATGCATACAAACAAGATACACACTAATAACACTAAGGGCTCGCTGTTCATAGACTTCAACTCTCGGATCGCCGAATTATAGTGGCTAAGTGCAAACCTGTTGTCGACCAGCCGCTGGGCAGACTGTGAACGGGTTTGCATGCACTCGTAAAGCGAACTAATTGCCACTACGGAATGCCTGACAGCGGGCTCGAAATTGCTGAATTGCATTACCAGATGGGTCCAGAAGTAAGGGTCCATCGGCCCCGATAGAGAGGGCCCGGCAGCCTGGCAGAAGAATTGTACTTGACATAAGTGTTAGTATTTACTTCGTACTTCTATAAACCATTCATGAAAATTAAGCAGGGTCTGAGCCAGTGACCCTCGGTTCATCCCACTAGGGAGTCCTGACCCATGATAATAAAGGTCAGCGGGGGTAAAGGGACGTTCAATGTTACGTACGCGCTCTCCTCTCGTCTACATTGTCGATTCCTGGGAATAAATGACGCGGGCGGTGCCATGTGAGGTCCGAAGAGGTTGTAGCCTGTACATATCCGTCACACTTTCGGCCAGTAGACACACAGCGCTGGCAGTGCGGCTTGCCTTCGTCGCATTTTACTTTGCGGATTCTTTTCTTATTAGCTTCCCGGTCTTTTCTTTTTATATTTTGCTAATATCGTTACATTCGAGATCAACGTACTTGCATGTTAAACAACCCGTCCTAACTTTGGTGCTACCTTTACGAGCCATAGTAGTGTCAACAGCTACGTCGAGACTAGAGTTGTAAACGGGGCTCGATCCGATCGAGCCTGTGATAATCTAAGTGAAGTCCCGCTTAAATAGATAAATAGACGTGAGAGGTATTTGGATTGATATCGTCGTTAAGCAATGATAAATCCATCAATTTCTTAACCTACCTAACATAGGTAGTCGAAGCTCAGGGGGTAAGGGGTCAGGGGTCAGGGGTCAGGGGTCAGGGGGCGCAGCTGGAAATGCAGGCCCAAGGATTGTACAAGTGGGGATCAAATCCGAGCCCGCAAATTAGAAGAGCGAATAGTTCAGCCCTACGTATAAAACTACCTACGATTGTTACCTGCTCTGATCCGTATATAAGAACCCAATCGGTTTATTCTGCTGCCTGCGTATGCATACCTATGCATAAGCCACATTGCGTGATTTTCAGGATGAGAAGTGTTTGAGGCTGTTTAACATGACCCATAGGTATTATATCATGCAGAATCGAAGCCCCCTTTCAAATAGTCGACTAAAGGAATAGATGAGAAGCTTAAATATCACATCAGTGCATTTATTTAGAGCACACTAGTCAACAGTTTTATTACTTCTATTCATTCGATAATATCCACATATACACATAGTGAACTAGGAGTAAGAAACAGCTCTTTAATAAATTGGTAGAGCTATGAACCTTTTTTTCGATGATTGTTATAAAATAGTATATGTAGAACCGCAGTAACATACATATTCCTCAATGCTGTCTTATTAAAGTACCTAATCTTCCATAGTTGGAGAAACTGCCAAGTAACGTTATCAAGAGGTCGGCACCCAATATGCTATTGACGATGAAGTTGATATCAAGACTATTTCGACCGAACAGCAGCACGGAATACCTTCAAGATGGAAACCCTAATAATACTATATTACAGTAATTCAAAGAAGCAAATACAATAAGCACATTAGGTAGGTAGTCTTTCAACTAGAGAGATCAACTAAAGGCAAACTTGAACTTTTATCAACCCTATGATTGGATAATTAGGCCATACAGCATTAGGCGAGTCCAATAGCAATACTTCACATGTTTTGTGTCTCGTTCATGCATCACGGAATTTTTATTCTTTTTCTTTTCCCTTGGCTCTCATCCAGTAACATGGGCCACTAGTTTAGTCCCCGTTATTACGACCCTCGCCGGCACTCTTGAGTAGAACGTCAACGATCATGAAGTCGGTGGTGATAACAGCCGAGCCTGCATCAGTTAGTAACTATCGAAGTCCTAGGGTATGTTTTACTACTTACCATCAGTCCATTTGACCTTCCAAGTATCGTGGCCGTTCGGAAATGCTAGCCATTGTCCTTCGGCATTGTTGGTAACCTTTCCATCCACAAGCTGGAAAGTATCCCACTGGGCAATGTCTCCTTCACCAGGCTTGACGGTTTGCGGGTTCATCATGTCGACAAGAGTCAACAGATCAGGCGGACCCATGAGTCCAATAGAGTGGTCGACGATGCCAACTGGGTACGTGTGTAGCTCATTACAGCCCTGCTTTTCGCTGTCTACGGTGTACACCTTGACAGGGGAGACATCGTCTCCGTCGAAAATACCCAATGTGTTGTTCTTGAGCGAAATGAAGCGGCCATCGACTTTCTTGTTAGCCGGGCTACAGGTATTGTCAGCGACGGTAAGGAGCATGGCAATAGTACGAAAGAATGGCTTGCAATTACCAAGAGATCTGGAGCTCGTAGAGGTCGAGTTGTCGCTCCACAAGAGGGGCAGCGGAGGCGAAAGTGGCAAGGAGGCCGAGAGGGAGAAGGCTGACGGGCCACTTCATTGTGAGTTTTGTTGAAAGAGGTTAATATTATCAAGAAGTAGTACGAGGAGATTGAGGATTGTAGGGTCAGAGTGATTGTGTAGCACAGTCTACAGAGGTAGAACTTTGTGTTCTTGCTTGTGACTTAGGATATGATGTGATGATTAGAAGACGATGTTAGAATTCGAGGAGAAGAAACTGGTGAATTTATGTTCTTTTCAACCGAAGGCGCCTGGGGTATGGGATGGGACGATGATGGAAAGTACGAGAGGGCTAAGGCAAAAACAAAAAGGTTAATTAGCTAAGGTTATCTGCCGGTCTACATACTTTCCATAAGTAGTAAACAGGCAATCGCATCCCAAGATTCACGGCATGTGCAATGACAGGTGGTCCTTCCTCACGTCTGTATACTAGCCTCGAGACAGGAGGTCTAAAGTAGAAGGTACGATGATGGTATCACTATCAGATCAAGGGAAATCACGACACATCTCACACCACATGTAGAAATTTTATATAACATTGATGACACCCAAGAATTCTAGCCCATACAAGTAACTATACGTACCCCTTATCATTCTAGAACTCGGGTATCTCAGGTTAGAGGTTTCCAAAGAGCCCAGTGCCTACAGTACCTAGGCATATTAAGTTTGGTATATTAGGGTCGTGTGGTGTACTAATTTTAGCTCAGGATTGACCCAATAGGTTCCTTAGTCCGCTACAAGGTAGGATGATCTACCACCAAGTTCCCCATAACAGACCATAAACCACAAGTTCCTGGGATTACTTCAACCGTAGGCTAAATCAACTCCCACGCCAAGCATCTCCAAGCATCTCCAAGCATCCCCGCAACGACTTAACTCCCCTTCTATCTTATTCTCTTCTTCCGCTGCCACGGTTCCAGAAGCTGTCAGAATGGCCAAATATCCACAATCCCTGATGTTATCCGTTCTTCTACGAATATCTATATCCTACAACTCGGAGACATGGCTGACTGAGACAAGATCCGTTCGACGGAAGCGGAACACACCTCCGTCTATACGTTTTGTAGACCGACATAGAAAAGTATAGGTTCTTCTTCAAAAGATAGGTATCTATTGTCTATTTCTATCTTTAAACTCGCCGGGGTTACATCGCCCCTGGAGGATAAAAGCAAAAGCAAGGGAGGATATTTGATCCATGACTACATACCTAGAAACAAAGATCTCGACACCTTCTCTACCTTGCTCGCCTACCTCCAGAATCCCGGGTTTTACGTTTAGTTTAGCCACGTTGCGCTATCGCCTATCCATTCACATGATCTCATAGACCTTAATGGCTTCGGATACGATGTGCATGTGCTGCCAGCTAGGAAATCATCTTACCTGGTAAGTCTACTCTATAATGTTTTCTTACAGGCGCCTAGCGCACGATGCAATAGTCAACACCAGAATCTCCTGAAAGGAGCACGACTTGATGCATATCGCTATGGATAGTTTTTTTTTTTTTTTTTTTTTTTGCTTTGTTGGAGGAACAAAGGCCTCAATGTGAACGCGTGTGCCGCTGGAATGTATGTTGGGCCTAGTCTGGATTGTCGACAAATTCCATCGAGGAATAACACCAAACATGGTATCTTCTTCTTTACGCATCCAGTCCTAGCTGCGCTGAGCTTCATGGGATTGATAGCTCTCCGCTGAATTATGCGATATGAACCAATGGCTAACTCTCGCATGGCCTCATATCATGTCCCAAAGCAGGAACTGCTGCGGCGTGCTCATACGGAAAACATGTCGTTGAGTCTCGCTTTAGCCCTAAAAGACAGCGCTCTAGGAACAACTCCGTTGAGCCACCAGCAAACCTTCTTGTCTTTACTCAAAGCAGACGCTCCTTATGTTGCTGCTGCCATCCCGCGTATTCTCTCCGCCGTTAGCGCGTCAATAGTAAATCGCGGACGAGAAGCAAGCTGGGCTGAGTTAAGGGGGGTGGCGTTTTATTCCCTGCTATCTCTTCTCGAACTACAATTATTACTATCTATCTCTCTACTGTGGTTGGTATTTCCTGGCTTAATCATTTTACCTTGGTTGGCCTTGCAAACCGCTTCCATATGGATTCTTATCCGTTATATCAACGGTGGGCCGCGGTCCTCAAAATTCGTCACGGAGAGGTTTGAAGATGACATCTCAAGTAGCGAAGAGCAGCGCTTCGATTGGTTTGTTGTTGGTGGTTTTATGCACGATGAGCACATGCACCAGGACGCCCCAAAGCTAACGAGAATCTTTGGTCATGATATGCATATCTTTGTAGCTTATGAGCTAGGCCTCTTATTCGACATCATACTTATATTCCTCCAACGAAGCCTCCATATCCCTACGACAAGATCTGTAAACCTCTATAACTCCGTTCGAGCAAGCCTACTGAAGCCAGAAACGAAAGGTGTTCGCATCCTTGCGCATAACACCGGGGCTCTAGATGTCTCATGGATACTCTCCCGCCTTTGCGCCGATTTCCCTCCTGGAGATCGACTAGGCAAGCTCCAGGTGTTCACATTCGGCGCTGCATCCATAGAAATGACCTTGCCTCTTGGACATGTCTCGTATCAACAAATTAAAGATGAATCGGTTTCCCTTTTCCCTTTAGTCACCCATTTTGCGTTCACAGACGACCCATTTGCGCAAATCGGTGTGCTCCTTGGGATCCGCCAGAGACTAGAAGGTCGCTTCGTAGGAAGTCTGTACACGATTCATAGCACCACGCCAGTTTCAGCAAAATATCGCCTATTACCTCGTAGTTGTCATTATACTTTAGATGATTACTTAAACGCTCTTCTACCTGATGGGAATCCTCGACAGGGTATTCTCGGCCAAGTATGCAAGATAGATCGCGAACTGAGTGAAATGCGAGAGCTGGCTGCCTTGGCACAGAGCGTTACAAACGAGCGACTAAGAACACGAAGGGAGCGTCTAAGCTGGACTGCACTCGGAGCGATGGCAAATACCACGTCCAGCGGATGCGGTGGGCGTGATGATAGGTCACAACCTTTCTCTCTGGAAGAAGTCAGGAAGGAAGGCAGATCTTTGGAAGGGCTCAGGGGGTATGACAACAACCCACTAGTCAATGCAATGAATGATGCTAGATATCGCATGCGTTCTAAGAAACACACGACGGGCACAAAAGTCATGGCAAACACCGAGGCTTTACGCATAAATTTTGGTAAGTACAAATACTAAAGGTGTCATTGTTGGGGAATGAGACCTCTGTTAGGAAATAGTATTGTATCATACCCGGAAGTGTTTTAAATAGGGGGGGGGGGGTTCGCGGTCTATATGTTCTTTAGGTTTACCCGTTATATAGTCCTGCTGGTAAAAGTACCTACTTAATATTAAAACTAAGTTTATCACCCAGCTCTATAGCTTTGCTGCTGGATTTAGTAGGACGCCATATCATTACTGCGACCAGTAAGTATAGAGGAAATTCGGTGTTGTAATCCAAGGCAATAATCTCGACTATATCGCAACTAGTTAACATAAAAAAAACTTACCTATCAAGCATCTCCTATAATAGGTAATACTAATAAATATCTCCGTACATGATATGGATAGTAGAAGTAGCATCGCTACAATGAGATGATATTATTACATATTCGCCCATAAATATTTCATACCTTCCCAAATTTCCACGCTGCTAGGTAGAATCTGGTCGGCAGGAAGTACGAAGCCGTAAGAAGTCGATCTAAGCTCAATTCCCCATCCGAACTCTGCTCCAGCTGCGTCGGTCATGTAGTCTCTGCCATTTCCACTTGACTGGTACAGTACTAGACAGCCAGGGCCATAGTCGAACGTTGTGTTGTCTATATTGATCTTGTTAGGATGCAAGGAGCTGACGAGGAGTTCCCGAGTTGATTCCGTCAAGGCGTGGGGTTATATTTGGGGATATGGAATAAACATAAATGTTAGGAGGGGGTTGGGTTGGAGGGATATATATATATATACATACATGGCTGTGCGATCCTGACAGCTGTCTCGCCAGCTAGACTTATCTGACGGTCGATATTTTTTGGAAAGCTATCACAGATGTAGCCGTATGAGAGCAAGATTACCTGGGCGTAGCTGTGCCAGTCGATGTACAATTTAATGCCTTTATCAACAGCTAGCGTCTGAGCGAATTCCATCAGTGCGGCAGTTTCAGGCGCGTCGCCAGGCTGGTAACCGCTGAAGGTCTCGGAACTCGGGTTGGAAGAAGACCCATCGCCTCCGAATCCGACAGACCAGTTCCGGTTGATATCTGTGCCGACTGCTGTCGTGTTGTCTCTCGTCTGCCGATTCTTCCTCCAGAGCCGGTTGGTTGTCTGGGAATATACGAAGCCTTGGTGGGATTAACTAGAGATCTGGATTATATTCTCCTGGAGTTATTCTGAACCCAGTTACTCACCATCGGGATTTACAACTGGTAGGACGTAAAAGTCGTAGTTGTCTAGCGCAGCTTGTATCGCCGTGTCTTTTTTATTATACCCAGTCACTATTTGGTACAAGAGGTACTCGACTACCTGGAATAAAATTGTGTTAGTAGTTCAATATACCTGTCGAGTTAATACATGCAAAGACGTACAATTGAAGTGATCCATTCACGAGCATGTACATTCCCATTAAAGAAGACTGCCGGCTTCGAATTCTTGCCGCTGCTACCCCACTATAGCATCAAAAGTCAATCAGCGTTTCTTTTAATAAAGGGTTAGATGAAGTATAAAATTAAAAAAGGGAGGGAGCTCTTAATATTGCATACGAGATGAATCCCCTGAATTGGCCTTCCCTCAAATGAGTATCCCACTTGAATAAGCTCTGAGTTGTTGACAAACGATGCTTGGAGATCGGCCCAGTAGCGAACGTGATCCTCGTAGGCGTGATATGAATCAAACCAAGACAATCCTGGGACACCATCGTCGTCAAGTTCTGCGTCGACGGTTAGCAGAAACGTATTAGAGAATCGGATTTTGAACACAAACCTGGATAGTTACCCAAGGAACCTTCAGTTGCGATGTCTGCCCCTAAATTTCTGCTCAAGATAGTAGTATTGAAGTCGAGCGCATCGAAGACCGCGACGTGTTCTGGAGGAACCGCAACGTCAATAGTCGCTAAGCTATCACGATGACGATTATAGTTAAGCTCTATGATAAATAAATCGGCGAAGGTTGATTTTAGGTCGGCAATTTGATCGCTCGTATCGATCCTATAAACCTTGAAGCCTTCGAAGCTGATACTATCGTCCTGGTTAGCCAGAACAATAGCCTTGAGAGCCCCAGTAAACCAAATAGCAGTAGTGAGCTTCATGTCCTCTATGAATTGAAGCGTACAAGCCGGAGTTCACAGGGCCAGAGAAGACAAAAAGATATATTATATATATCTATATATATATACCTATATATACACTATTCTAATAAGTACATTTTGCAGTTCCAAAAGGCATTTGGGGTCGAGCAATGCAACGCAAAGTCGCAAGCATTAACAATAACGGTAGTCGCCTTCCTAAACCCACCATCCACTCCGGCTTGGCGCCGATGATGCCACCACGGTGCAGAATATCGACAGCTCCAATTATGACGGCAAGGCCCAGTAAGAGAGAGGCAGATTACTATTCAACAACATCCGACCATTGCTTATGTCTTAGACTCCCGGGCTGGCTCAGCCCACCGTCTAGTCTTGCCTATGCGTGGAGTATACCGTCGGCCACAAGAGACGGCTTATTAGCTATACAGCTCTGCCATTTTATCAATTAATTAACCACCAAACCCCCTTTTCTAAACCCGAATTATCTAAGGCATATATATGTTATGTAGATTCGGCGGGTAATTCATGAAGAGGGCTGTAGTGTCCGTACAATTCCGATATCTGGCCTTCGCTCTTGGGAGGTACAGGTGGCGCTACGTTAACACCGTTCGGAGCTGTTGCGATCTGTGATGTTGCGACCTGTGATGTCGGATGCACGGGGATTTGGCCGTATTGATTTCCGGGTTGTTCCTTGGCTAACATCTTGTTCATCTTCTGCAGCCTCCACAATGCGTATACCAAGCCAATAATGAGTAGCACCCCTATTACGGCGCCAATGCCAATTCCGGCCTTCGCGCCATCGCTAAGATCAGATGAAGAAGAGGCTGCCGTGCCGGCAGAAGAAGGGGTGATATCTGGTTGGAAAGCCACACCTGTGTTAGTAGAAACACCGTTTGTGGAACTATAGCTAGCAGCACTAGGCGTAGTTGAACCAGATGCCGACGTCGTTGAGTCTTTTGTTGACGTAGCGCTTGTCGAAGAAATTGTTGGTGTTGTTGGTGTTGTTGCTGATGTTGTTGATGTTGATGTTGATGTTATTCCCACCACTATGAATTTAGTTGAAGCGGCATTCCAGGTTGCTGATGTGGTTGGATTATGCGGTCCAACAGAAAACCTCCCATCTCCAGAATCACAACAATTTTCAGCACCATTACAACAATACGACGTGTCGTCCTTGGTAACGTTTGCGCAAGAAATCAGGTCAGTGCCGCCAAGCGAGGCGCCTTCGTATTCAGAGTTCATGTAAGCTAATAATGTCTCAAGCCGAGCCAGCAGGTGTCTAAGCAGCAAGTTGATTAACTCACCTAAGCAGTAATTTGCACAGTTCCCTGAATCCCAATTCATATCCGAACAAGAGCCCCGAATTACAGCTCCGTTAGGTCCTTGACATAGGCCATTGGAAAGACAAACAGTACCAATACTACCACCACAACAGGCACTGGAGTCTGAATCGGGATTACAGGGGGAATCATCTTCAGCCTCTTTTCTATTTGGGTAATAGCAATGGTTGAGGACAGCAAGAGTAGTATAGGCGAAGTGGAAAAGAACAAGTTGTAAACAGAACAGCATCGGCCTCGCCATTGTAACTTGCAAGTCGTTGCAGTTTAGTCGGGAATGGAAGAATACAACGCACGAACAGGAAAAAGAAAAAAGCCGAACGATCAGGAGAACAACGACCTGTGGTGGAGATTGGAGGCAGTATACCGCCCATACTATAGATACCTCGCCGCTTTCAACCCCTGCTTGTCGTCCATAGCCTGAAGGATGCCAATGTAGCCACATCCGAATCCATATCCGAATCCATATCCGAATATGGCGACTCGATCAGCGGCATATTATGCTTTGGCGAAATGCTCCATGTGTAGCAGATATGAACTACCTCCTCTCCGATGTCTGGAAGGCTCGTGCAATGCCAGAAAGAGAGCATATAATCGAAAGTCAGGGGCTATTTATGGGTCCACATCCATGTATTTGACAATTAACTACAACCAACACCTCAAGATAAGCAGCCAATAATTACAACCAACAGACAATAGACGACCGGGAAGTCCCCGAAGACGCCACCGTCTTCCAATGGTAGCCTACTTCAGGCCAAGGGCCTAAAACGCCATTGTTTCTTCGTGGTTCCCGCGAAGCCTAAGACCTAAGTTATCATATAATATTTTTCATATAATATGCTTTATAGTACTATATAGGCGAACCAGCTTCAAAAATAAGAGAATATGTTTCGAGTCGCAAGTTAAATAATCAGTGCTACCAGTCAACTTTTTTTTTTTTTTTAAAAAAAAAAAAAAGCTTCATATTACGATGTGTCTCCCGAAATGTCTTACCGAGCCCGCTTGTTTTTACAAATCCTACGCGAGTGTGGGCCGCTGGGAGGTTACCTCCTAAGGTAGATATTTAGTAGGGACAAGTATTATAGAAAACAACTATCTCTAGTATCCCGGGTTCAGCGCAGTTTCGCACAATAATGCAAATCCTATCGTGTACGAAACGCCGTCATAGAATCCGCAAATAACAAAGCGGTATGAAAATCAGCTGTGAAGCATGCTCGAAATATAATATACATTATAATGCAAACTAAGGTAGCCGTCGTTAACCCGGATGGCTTCCACGCCATGAAGCTATAAACAGATGCTCAACTAGAATACCGGGATCCCCCTTTTCCAGATAATTATCATGTGGTAGCCAGCCAAAGGAATCTTTAGGCAGCACCAATACATCCCCAATGAGCTTTGGCTCTCGAAGGCTGTCGAGTTCATCACCTGTATGCTTGATACCTGTAGCATTCGTGAAATAGTCCATTAGAACCTCGGTGAATGCGAACGGACCCGTTGTCGCCATAACATCCTCGAACGTGACTGTGCCTCCGGGCTTCTTCGATTGAAACAACTTCTCGAGATTCTCTTTGACTCGATCCACCAGTTTAGCGATAGCCGGGTGGTGAGGTTTCGCCAAGATTGTATATTGCGCTAGCTGAACAGAATACGGGGAGCCTCGCCAGATGGGCATTTTGTGGTGGTCGTTTTCAATCCCAACAACGAGATTCACATTGTCCAGGTATTGCCGAGGAACCCATTCGGAGATGGGACGATGAGGCAGGACATCGATATCAGCCCATACTCCCCCTTCCACAAGCATCACACAATACCGCAAAAAGTCGGCCCTTAAGATAGGATCTGTGAAACTAGCAAACAGATCCGCAATAGCCGGAGGAAGACGGTCTGCAACGAAGGTTTCACCGTTGGCGTCTGTGATCCGTTCATATCGGTGCTGAGGATTTACCATACGCCATTGGTGCGGGAAGCCAACCGTTCGGTCAGTTGGGTCGTCGGAATCATCTTTCCAGCTCTGCCAGATCTTCTTGGGGAAGCCCAGGGGAGGTGAAGATTCGGGCTCAACCTGTGAGCTAATCTTGACCGGCGAATTGGCTATAATAAATTAATAAGCTTGGAGCCTAAAGGAAGCTTCGTTAGAGTAAAACAAACTGACAGTTCAGCGGACTGGAGCCGACGGAGACATAGGAAGACCCGAATGCTAGAAGACATAATAAAATAACTGCACTGATGATAATGAAATATTTTCGAGACATTGCTTCACGCGGGAGTAGAGCTATTTTGTTAGAATAACAAGTAGGAATACGGAAGACAAGAGCAAACAACAGGCAAACCTTGTTGTAAGTGCTACAAATCGCTTAGGAGCGTGGCACAGCTGAAATGGAAACTCAAATGCAGCGATACGCCTTATTGTTCTTTTTTTGGGGGGGGGGGTTCGGTGAAACACAGTCAGAGTGCTAGGGTATTTGGTGTGTTGGTGTGTTGGTTGTTGGTTCTTGTTGGTTTTAACCTAGTTCGTTGCATAATAACAATTGATATCCCCTACTCACAGGTTGCAAGGGGCCTTGGCCTGTGACCAATATTAACAAGCTAGGTAATCAAAGCTTAAAAGAGGACGCATGCGTGAGCCTCGAGATACTACTTATATTTTCAAGGTTTACAAATTTATAAAACAAATGCCATATAATTAACCACTTCTTAAACTTGGTAGGGTTGCCCAAGGGTTATAAAAGGTTATTAGCAGACTTGCATGGCTTAGTAATTAGCTTAGTACCTATTGGCCTAAGTAAGGTAGTATAAGTTTTTTTGGTAAACGTTAAGTAGTTAAAGAAAGTTCTTTTAATAAACTAAGCTTATTAACGATCATTAAGTACGTAAGCTTAAGTAGCCACAAGGTTAGCCACAAGGCTGTTAGGTCACGTGGAGTACTGCTGGTGGGGTAAAGGTTACATGATAAGGTTGCGTGTTAAATGATCGAAAAGCTGTTATAATTTATCTAAGTGTAATGACTTGAATTGGTTTCGTAAGCGCTACTGCGTTTTAAAACCTTTAGTTTATATATTTATACCTGTAAGTGACGGACGTACCGTTTTACGCATTTTGGGTTGAAGCTTTTATAAACCCATATAAATTATATAATATATTGTCGGGAGACAAGGCAAGGGTGGTGGTGTACACTTAAAAGGGAAAGGAAACACGAATATTGAAATGAGGCTATCACGATCTGTTGTTGTCTATGGTTAAGTTGTATGTGTGTGGGTTAGCCTAAAAGGTAAGCCCCATGCACGTGATGGCACGTGACTAGATTACATAATTGGCTATTCCCAATATCCCGACAATATTATTATATATTAATTTTTAATTTTTCAAAAGTTATATAATATAAAATATTATACATTAAACTCGTTCATTATTAACCTTTTACCATTACTTTCTTTTCGTAGTTCGTTCAGAGTTTTCGACATGTTTTGTAATGCTGATTTGACATCTCGAAGGCATGCATCTCCATCCTCTTCAAGACGTTGTAATCGTTTTTCGATTTGTTCCTCCGCATTCTCCCTTTGCAAATTCTGCAAATCTTCCCTCTCGTCTGTTTCTTTGGCCTTAGCTACGCCGAGCATCTTCTCAACCAGCCTCGATATCTCCTCTTCTCTGGCTAGCTTTGCCTTCTCCAATCGTTCCTTTGTTGATGCAGCCCGCCACACTTTGTCATTAACCTTTTCTTGGTTATCCTCATGGTATATAGTTGGTTCCGACTTGAGCATCGGCTTTCCAGCTACGCCGGATTGAATTCGCTGCGTGATTTCTGTAGCATGACTATTTCGGTTTGGCGAGTCGCTGCTAGGCGATGTCGGTAGTGTTGGCACATCTGTCAAGCTATGACGGCTGAATTTATCTATAGCTAATTGGGCGTGCTCGCTATGGCTGGATATAGCGCTCTTATGAATCATCATTGACATAGGCCTTTGACGTGGTTTCGACATAATCCTCAACTTATTGAACGGAGGCCTCGAAGATGGAAGACCGGTGTTTAAAGATGGAACTGATGATGTCGGGGCTGGTTGAGGGTTTATATTAGCCACGACCATGATTGGCGTCATGGTAATGTCATTGGTAGTCATTGGTGTAATCTCCGTTGTCATGATATAAGAAAGGTTCCAGTTGTTTTCTGGACCTACTGTCGTTAATGTAGGCGAAACATTTTCCATGGTTCCGCTGGGGGTAATTTGTGCCACCTCGCTCTGTATAGAGACTGATTGATCCTCACGTGTTCGGGATGACGACCTCGATGGAAATCTCCTTGTAGCAGGGGAATTACCCAGGAACCGCCCGAGAATAGGAGAATCTTTCGAATCATCGTTGTTGAGGATTAATGGTATAGTCGAGTCAAAAAGAGTTGTATCATGGCTGGTAGAGGTCAACATTGGCTTGCTCGGAACAGTCTTATCTGAATCTTGTTGGAAGCATTTCGGTGTCAGATCCCGTCTATTAGGATCTTTCTCTTCGTAAGGTGATGGTAAAGTAAGACTGATAATTGGAACTGTATGAGTAGGATGTTGACTCGTTGCTCCTTCCGACGCCGATAATGGTTTATTTACACCAGGTGCAATATCTCTGGGGCTGCTGATGGCAATCCCTATTGGGAGATTGTATGGCTCATTCTTGCCAGGCAACCCCTGAGGCAAACTCGACACTACCTTTATATTGTTTCGGAGGGATTCTCCCCCATTGTCATTCGTCATAACAGTCTGTGAATCGTGACCCACACGCGTGGAAGATGCAGCTGAGGAAGCCCTGGGTCTGAGGTTGCCCATTGCTAGCAACTCCCCCGCTTCACCTACTGTAGCTGACCTTGAGCTTCTAGTCATGGTGGTATTTATCACAAGTCTTTCTGGCTTAGAAGAGGCATGAGAAGTTTCACCAGGATCACTATGTCGATGGGGTGGTATAGTGCGCTGCATTATTAGCTCATCTAGTGAAGCCGTAAGTATCCCATTGGAGCTCGTTGCGCGCTTACTCGACGAACGAGGTCGTACTATCGGGGGAGTGGTAATACTCGATTGATAGCGTGTCATAGAACCCATAAATGCATCCGCGGTAGACGGTCTTGATGTTGTAGGCGGGATAGGGAAGCTCATCGCTGCTAACATATTAGGAAATCCTGGTGATTCGGGCAGCGACTGATCTTGAGAGGCTGCTAGACTTGACTGAGTGAGATCCTTTGTATTGACCTCTAAACGCCGCCTCGCGCCAAGCAAGGTTCCGTGGCCCATCGCAAGTGGACGCGTCCTAGCTATTCTTGACGAGGCTGTTTCTGATTGCTCAGATTGGCAGCGGGGTGTTTCTCGTAGAGGCGCGCTGGGTGAGGAATGCGATCTTAGACGGGAAGAGTGGCCATGCTGGGCCGCTTCCCCTGAAAGTAGATAATGGGGAATATATGAGAGCGGATGTTCCTGTGGCTTTGCTTTCGGCTCATTCCTTGAAGAGCTTTCAACAGCTTGGAACATGTTCGAAGTCGATCGGGGGCGAGATAATATTGGAAACTTCAATTCCTGATCCCCCAACATAGTAGGCGCGTTCATCTTGACGAATTGATTCTGGAGAGAGCCGGTTATGCCAATTATATTCCACGCGTGGTCATTTCAATCATGAGATTCACGATTCACCAACAACACGACACCTAGACCTGTGTGTAGGCAAAAATGAAGGGCTTGGATGCTTGGTGCAGATTTAGAGGAGGCCATCCCTTAATAAATAAATAGCAAATGAATAAATAGCAGAGATGGCATCATCTTCCGACGGAGCCAACAAAGTTTGGAATATCATCACAGAGTGGAAGGTGGAAATAGCTAAGTCGTCTCGGAACTTCCTACAGGATCCCAGACGCGCATCGGCTTGTACTGATTGGGATGCAGATTCTATTTACGGTATACATGTACTTAGTTAAGTCATGTTTACGTTAGATAATAGATAATCATCCTCGGGTCATTAGTTGTAGGTACCTACATGTAACGGAGGAATGTACCCAAGGTACATTGTACTTGGACTTTCACGGCAGTACCTACCTAACCTAATAACACGATGATGCATTTAAAAGGTAACATTCTTAAAATGGTATTCAAATATTACAGGGATAGTGCCCATGCTTTCCCCCCCCTTGGGTACCTTAGGTACCTAAGGTCCTAGGATGCAACTTGTCCATATCGAAAGTACCTACATACCTGTACTTTTATTATTGTACACAATAGGACGACATCAAGATTGGTTTTGGCTCTTACCCCACAGAGCCAGTCTGTCCTTAAGCTTTTGCGGTTGACATACCTACTGGAAATATCATTGATACCATACACCGAACACGTACCGCGACTCTCGTAAAGGGAATTCCCTCTTAATCTCGAAGCCGTTGCAAACTGCACTGCACTTAGGACATCACACACACATTCCACTACCAGCAATTGTTGCGGGTGTATTGATACTCGACGTCCGACGAGCTTGGCGAGCTATCGCGAGCGCATCGACGATATGGATTACGAAGCTCTAAAAGAACAATGGAGCGAGGTGGAAGACCGTGACGGTGTTCGATTGAGTTGGAATGTTTTTCCTAGCTCTCGAATGGTAACTTGGCCCTCTACTATTTTGGCTGCATCTTCGTGAGCGCATGTATTCTGAAGCTTTGTATAGGAAGCGTCTCGCCTCGTCGTCCCTATCGGTGCTCTCTACACCCCCCTGAAAGAGAAGCCAGATACACCTTTACTACAATTCGAGCCTGTTACGTGTAAACAACCGTGTCGCTCTGTCTTGAACCCTTTCTGGTCTGTTGTCCTCGAAATCCCGCCATAGTTTCGAATCGCATAGCTAATGATACCCAGTCAAGTCGACGTTAGGGCACGTCTATGGATCTGCCCATTCTGCCTTTCGAGGAACCCCCTTCCTCCTCATTACAAGGACATCACGCCTAATGCCATCCCCCCCGAGCTGCACCCGTCGAACACAACGATCGAGTATCGGCTCTCCCGACCAGCGCCCAGTCCGCCTATTTTTCTCTATGTTGTCGATACGTGTCAAGAGGATGATAGTTTGTCGGCCTTGAAGGAGTCGCTCATCATGAGTTTGAGCCTTCTCCCCGAGAATGCCTTGGTTGGCTTGATTACTTATGGAACAATGGTGCGCTTATCTCGTCCCTAATATTGGGGCAATTTTTATTGCTGACACCAGAGTTCCCAGGCCCAAGTTCACGAGATCGGGTATACCGAATGCGCCAAGTCATACGTTTTTCGTGGTAGCAAAGATTATTCTGCCAAACAAGTTCAGGAGATGTTAGGTCTGCTTGCCCCGAGTCTCCGCCCTGGCATGCCGCAGCAGCAGCCTGGCCGACCTATGTTGCCTATGGGGCCTGCTACTAGATTCCTGTTACCCGTTCAGCAGTGTGAGTTTCAGCTTACCAAGATCCTCGAACAATTGCAGAAGGATCCATGGCCTGTCGCCAGTGACAGGAGAAATCTTCGATGCTCTGGTGTTGCGCTTAGCGTTGCTGTTGGCCTGCTTGAGTCTTCATTCCAAAACGCTGGTGGCAGGATCATGCTCTTCGCCGGCGGTCCTGCAACTGAAGGCCCAGGAATGGTCGTTGGCCCCGAATTGAGAGAACCAATTCGCTCACACCACGACATTGATCGTGACAATATCAAATATTATAAGAAAGCACTTAAGGTTGGTTTTATTCTCATTTTGTATACACTTGGGCTCGCTTGGTGGCTAACCCCTTTAGTTCTATGACAATCTTGCGAAACGGACTGCCCACAATGGCCACATAATAGATATATTCGCCGGCTGCTTAGATCAAGTAGGATTGCTTGAGATGAAAGGCTTGTGCAACTCAACAGGCGGTCATATGATCCTCACTGATAGCTTTACATCATCTATGTTTAAGCAGTCATTTATTCGAGTCTTCGAAAAGGATGGGGATGATAATCTATTAATGGGCTTCAATGCTGTCCTCGAAGTTTTGACAACTAAGGAGTTGAAGGTTACCGGCTTGATTGGACATGCCGTGTCATTGAACAAGAAGTCGACTTCGGTTGGAGAGACCGAGTGTGGTATTGGCAACACGTGCTCGTGGAAGATGTGTGGCATCGACCCCAATGCTAGCTATGGCGTCTACTTCGAAATTGCAAGTCAAGGTGGCCCCACGCAACATCAGCAGGGCCAGCAGAAGGGTATGATGCAGTTCTTGACGTATTACCAGCATTCTTCTGGGCAGTTCCACCTACGTGTAACTACTATTGCTAGGAACTTGAGCGGCCCAGCCGGAGATCCCGCTATCGCACAGTCCTTCGACCAGGAAGCGGCCGCGGTACTCATGTCGAGAATTGCCGTTTTTAAGGCAGAAGTTGATGATGGACCCGATGTTCTTCGATGGGTGGACCGGATGCTTATTCGATTATGTTCACGTTTTGCCGACTACAGGAAAGACGATCCTTCCTCGTTTAGGCTGGAGAAGAACTTCACTCTCTACCCCCAGTTTATGTTTCACCTCCGGCGAAGCCAGTTTCTACAGGTCTTCAATAACTCCCCTGATGAAACAGCCTTTTATCGCCATGTGCTGAATCACGAAGATGTGAGCAATTCTCTCATCATGATACAACCAACTCTCGATTCGTATACCTTCGACCAGGATGGAGGACAGCCTGTCTTGTTAGACTCGACTTCTATTCAGCCTACACATATTTTATTGCTGGATACGTTTTTCCACATCCTCATCTTTCATGGAGAAACTATTGCAGAATGGAAGAAAGCGGGGTATCAGGATCAAGAAGGTTATGAGAATTTCGCCACGCTCCTAGAACAGCCAAAAGAAGACGCAAGAGTAAGTTCGAAGATGTTTGCTTTGATGATGATGGAGCATGATATTAATATTAATCCTTTCAATAGGATCTTATTGCAGACCGCTTCCCACTTCCTCGGTTTATTGTATGTGATGCTGGTGGCTCGCAAGCGCGGTTTTTACTGTCAAAACTTAACCCGTCGACGACACACACCACAGGGGCATACGGCGGTGTTGGTGCGCAGACTGCGCAGACAATCTTTACTGATGATGTATCACTACAAACCTTCATGGATCACTTGATGAAGTTAGTAATCTACTACTCTCAACCCAACTTTCAAGACTAACAGTATAACAGGTTGGCCGTGAGCGGGACGAATTAATTGTGTAGTAAAGCCCACCCCTTTAGACGAGGAGTTCATGATGCTTGTGCTACATAAAACTTTTGGGCCTAACAGCTGCTTCGTCATGATTGTCTCTCCAAACTCCGTTCATGATGAATTTGGCGAGTTCGCTGTCTTAAGTGTTAGTCTTATAGTATACTAATTCTTATAAAAAAAACCGAAGTTGGCTCGGAGCGGCTCATGTACTCAAGTATTATCGTAGACAGCAGCCAGTTCATGCGTCAATAAACCGTATGTCCTCGATATTAGTATGTGTCGTTTTCCTCTTAACCCTTCTTGTTTTTAAAGCTTCCACCTCGTTGGTACCCGGGTAGGGGATTACATGGTCTTCCCCGTATCGGCTTAATGCAATGCAAGACTTCCATTATACCTAGGTAGGTACCTTCTACAACCAGGTAGGTAACAATGGAATGTTTGGCCTTACGTAATCGGAGTCTGAATCCAATGGAGTTAACTAATTAAGGTTGAATCCCTTGGTTTTGAATTGACGAAGCGAAGGTGCATGCTACACCTTAACATTTTAGTCCAATCAATTATCAATTTGCTCACCTGGTCCCACTTGTTTCCTCTAGGGCTGCTGCGTATCTAGCGTATCGCGAGTACGAAAATACAAACCCCACTGTCTAGGGTTTCTCTAGCCCACAACTGAATTTCCTCAAGACCACTTTCTCAACTTTCACCCTCCTATTTGCAAGCGCTGCTCACGAGGCTCACAACATCTTACGCAAAAAGTCTCCTCAGGATTTTTATTGGCAAACTCGTGAGACTTTACATTTGAGCGAAGATGCGTAAGTCAATGAATCCGACCCTGCTCGGTTTGTCAACGCAAACTAACTTACAGAATATAGCTCCCAAGATTGATCCCAATGAGGTGAAGGTCATGTACGTTAAAAAAAAAACAAAGAAAAAAAATCGATCCGATTTCAATATCGCTAAGGACAGGAAATTGCGATTGCTCCAAATTCGAGGCTAACAGATAATTCTATAGCCACCTTCGAGCGACCGGTGGAGAGGTCGGTGCCTCATCGGCGCTTGCCCCCAAGATTGGTCCTCTCGGTCTGTCGCCCAAGAAGGTCGGAGAAGACATTGCCAAGGCTACTGGCGACTGGGTATGTTTTTGATTAATGTGGCGCGAAGTCAATGTGCCAGGCTGACAATGTTTGATTAATAGAAAGGCCTACGAGTCACTGTGAAGCTCACAATCCAGAACCGTCAAGCCGCCGTCTCCGTCGTTCCCACAGCATCCTCCCTCATCATCAAGGCATTGAAGGAGCCGCCCCGTGACAGGAAGAAGGAGAAGAATATCAAGCACTCGAAGAGCGTACCTCTCGAAGACATCATCGAGATCGCCCGAACAATGCGATTCAAGTCTTTCTCCAAGGACCTGAAGGGATCCGTCAAAGAGATCCTAGGAACAGCATTCAGTGTAGGCTGCCAAGTGGATGGACGAAGCCCCAAGGATATCAGCGACGACATCGAGAGTGGCGAGATAGACAGTAAGTCATAACCAATGCGCTCTCTCTACTATACAGGTTACTAACGCCGGCCGACATAGTTCCGGAAGAATAAATATGGACTGGGTGGGCTGAAAATGGGCTTCTTTTTTTTCGATGCATATTTCGACAGGAGTTCAGGAATGGCTTGCGATAGTCGTCGCCGACACACTCTGAATTGAGACGAATGAAATAAACCTCGTTGTTTTCGTGATATGTATCTCATATCCCCCGAATACCCTCGTTACACCCTTGCCTACACTCTGAGATAAACCTAGCTCCCCGTGGTCTATTTCTATTTCGTGTCAAGGAATATTGAAATCCGACCAACTACTCACCGCGGCTTTCTTGCTACCAAAGCGTGGAGGCGGAGGTCCATTTTGCTCGGTCGACATTTGAATACCTCTTTATATGTTTTTTTTTTCTCTTAAATTCTTTTCTTGTTCTATCTGCTAGTTAAGATGCAGCATGGATATAATTCGTAAGAGAATGTCACTGCGAGTCCACGAGGAATTGTGACTTGACCTCTATGATAAGGACACATCGTTCGATAAGGTAAGTAGATTGGTTGTGATATATTGTTTCTAAGTCTTTCCGCCTGCTAGCATCAGGTCATACCACTGCTAATTAATAATCCTGCAACCATCTGTGTGCTGATCTAATGTTTTGATAGCCTTGTGTAGCCTAATATTCGTATTGCTTACCTTTGCATTTGATAGCGCATCTCTCTTTCCAAGTCTGATGCGGCTTATTAGTGGTACTTTATAATAGGCTATTTTCGGTGTTGGTAAGGGCTTGCTCGTTATAGTTAGGCATGAAAGTAAGAAGAATAATTCCGAGAATGTTTGATAATGGCACATATAATATCATGTTTCTACAATTTTCAATGGGCTTTATAGGTAATAATATAAAAACAACCTAAGGTAGGGGGTTTTTTTTCCCTTTCCCTCTTTGCTCTCTATGTATATGTATACATTTAGGTACTTTGGTTGTGCATAAGCACTTAGCATTTAGGTCACAACATGATTTATAACCTTGCATTTCTAGGACTGAGTGGCTTACTATGTGGCGGTTTCTTATGCATTCCAGATGTAGCTGATCACCATACCTAGAGATTTTACGGTGTAAGATGCCCTCTGTTAAGACCAAGTCTCTTTATTTTGATATCCCTCTCTCTCTTCTTGTCTTTTCTGATTTTACTTATTTAGTACTGTCGTTTTTCACTACCTATGTAGAATTAAAGGCATAATATGTTTAATGTGCAGATTCTGATATGTCAACAGCCTGCATAAGTTTTAATACACGCCTGTGCAGCGTACATAATGTACGTATGTACTTAATAAACGTGCATGATACATATACTTCCGTGAAGCTACGTCAAATATACATGTACTTGGGGCGAATACGCCATGGATCTTTTCATTGAGGCAGGTACCTAAAACGTCCTTATTTTAAGGCCCCACTGAGGAAGAAATGTGACAGGAGCTGATGGAGACCAACGTGAACCAAAATCGATTTAGACTCAGCCCCCCCACGTACAAGCAAGCGCCGTCCTTTTCAACCCTCATAGCCTTTCCCTCTACTGGGATCTACATATCTACAACATACCTACATCTAACATAATTCTAACCTACCTACCTAGACATGAACACGGGGAACTTATCAACAGCGCCAACTTTTTAACGGGACTTTCCTTGTTCCATACCAAACATCTTTCAGGCCATCTATAAACTAAGGTGTTCTATCCACAAGTATTTATTGGAATCCACTTCCCTTCCGCTTTGACCTCGAAACCCGCGTCTCTTGCATCTCGATTATTTCCCCTCCGCATACATATCTCTCTTCCCTGCCTCGCCTCCGTCCTTGCGCCTGGCTGGCTCCGGAGCTTTCGCGTCGTGCGAGGCAGAGCAGAGGGTGAGGGGCTAGTTAACTCTGAATTAGAGATTAGAGATTGGAGATCAGGTCAAAAAGGAAGATTGGATTTGGACTAAGGTATACATCGGACGATAGTTTTGGCTCAGTCCCCCCTGGCTAAGATATTTCCACTTGGGTTTTCAGCGCCGGAATTGAATACATACTTCCCAATGCATATCAGCCAGTTTCCTTCAGCCGTGCTCTAACCAGCAGGCTATAATGAGATCTCACTTCGACCCTAGGCCTCGACACTTCCCTTTCCAGGCCTATACTGTCCTTGAGAGATGTTACCCTCTGTTCAGATGCACCGGATGGTGCATCCATCCCATCGCCTCGACTCTTCGTCGCCCTTTCAGCTAGATCGCAAGCAGGATCGCCATTCTTTTCAATATTACACTCGCAGTGCTTCGAGAGCGTCTGAACCGTCGCTGGATTTTAGCTTCACCTCTGGACACAACGCTTTTCCCATTCGTTCCTCGCAGCCGCCACCGCCATCGCTGCCGATGCATCCGAGATCGAATGCTTTTAGGATCCCATCTCACCTATCCGATCACGACGAACATCAGCTTAGACGCAAAACGCCGAATGGCACGATAGATGCTGGATACGATGGTAACCCTGCCCAGCTAGCCTCGGGCCCCCCGCCTTTGAAGCATATGATCTTGCCTACTGCGGCTTATCCTCATCAAGATCATCATACAATGAAACATCATATTAAGCCCTTAATCAATGACTGGTCACTCCAGCGACCTCCAATTTTCAATGTCCCGGATCATGGTGGTCTCGCTCTTGACTCTAACTCATTGGCGTTCGCAGGCGGTTGGCGACGTGGGGTCATCAACGATTCTCGTACCCCCATGACCGTCGATGCTACTCCTAATGGACTACCAACGGCCGCTTATCCTTATAATAATGGTGTCAATATACCGACAGCTCTACAACCTATATACCAGTACTCTCCGTGTCCCGCTATATTTGATAATGGAGGATTGCTCCCGCCTTCGGCTTGGCCTGAGACGAACGTCCCTAGTTATCACCCCAGTGCACACCCGGGTAGCTTGAACTATCATACCTTGAATTATGCGCCAATGCCCCATGTTCGTTCACACAATGCCTTCATGCCGGCTAGAACACCGTATAATACTATGACCCATTATGGGGAGAGCCCAGTCGGTCTACACACGCCGTCCCAGGGGTTGGAGTCTCTTACACTCGAACCTACCCAATATGGCAGACCCAGATCCGAGTTGAATGAGAATTCTGCACCTGCGATGTTTAGGGAAAAGGCTCTTGCAAATGCTCATCGATCATATATTGAGCTTCTAGCGTACTTGCATTACAGCAAGAAATCTCAAGGTCGTTCTGCTCAGGACGCCAGGTCTTCCAAGATGGTTATATTCCCAAAACTACCAAGGCCTTCAAATCATCCCAGTTGTGTCGTCACCCCGCGGCGTTTCCGAGATACACATAGCTATAGAGACTTGAACAGTGGCAGTGGCAGCAACCATGTACTTAGTCCTCAACTTGACGGATCGTCGAGCTTGTACGGGCAGCACACTATCAAATATCAAGTACGAGACGATGAAGTTTCCCGCTCGGCCTTCTATTACCCATTCAATGGTGATAGTTCAGGATACCCTGCTACGGACGCTGAACGGGGGAGATTACCGGTCAAGCCTCTCTCTAGTGCTAAGGCCGCTGTTGAGATGCTAACTCATTTGTGCGAACAAAGCGGTTGGAAATGGGTCGATGGTATGGTACTTGGTGGCTGTTTACACTACGGCCTTGAGCGTTACGAGCAGTCATTGGAGTGGTTTCAGAGGATCATATCTCTAGATGAGACGTAGGTTCTTGTTTTAAGCCTATCTCCTTCCCATAGTTGGTTGTACTAAGCTAACCGTGCTTAAAGCCATGTTGAGGCGATTTCAAATGTTGCGGCGACTCTTTATTGTCTAAATAGACACGAAGAGGCCGAACAGCATTGGCTGCGGGCTGTCCGACTGCGACCCAGCTATCTAGAAGCTGTTGAGCATCTCGTCGGGCTTTTATGCTCTAGTCATAGAAGTAAGGAAGCTGTTGATATAATTAATTTTGTTCAACAATCTCTTCGTCTCCCTGATCAGTCTAGCTGCGATATCAGTCTCGATAGAAGTGGCGACACCAACAACTCTGTGTACGACGAAGCCAAACTACACCTGCATCAACGTTGCGAGCTAATACACAATAGCGATAATGTTGAAGAGTCGAGGTTGTCTGGCTTTGGTTCAAGTGGTTATTGTGTCAGTGGCAACGAGAATGGCCGCATTATAGCTCTGATTCACGCCAAAGGAAACATGCTATATGCGTTGAAAGATATCGACCAGGCTTCTGAGGCCTTCGAAGAGGCCGTGCTTATCAGTGCCGGGAATAAGCTCAAATGCATTAATTCATTGATACGCAGAATACAGTCTGTCTTGTCTCCCACGGATATATGCGGGCCCTCGAGACGGGGTAGCCTTCGTACGCCATCTACTGGACCGCTGCTGCTACCTCCTGAGAAGGCAAGGCATACTGCCCAATTAGTTTTTGCGACCCATGGCGAGCTTCCTGGATTACGTTTCGTGCCGGACGGTGCGCCGAAAAGGTCGGCAATCTCCACCACCAGTAACTCACTGTTGTCATTAGCAAAGATATTCCAAGATGCCATGTCGAATGGTGGTTCATTTCCAAGGCTGTTACGCCAGCCCTCTGGAATTGGCGATATTTTAGCGCTCTACTATTTATCCCTATCGCTCTCCGAGAGCCCTTCGACGGCTAACAATGTAGGGATTCTACTAGCCAGCGTTCAGCACACCAGTCCTGCCTCGCAGTTACAGATCCTAGAAAGTCCGAACATACCACCGATACCCGGAATTGCTCCCGGCAGTGGTCTCGCCTTGGCTCTTGCCTATTATAACTATGGCTTGAGCTTAGACTCCAAGCATGTTCATCTCCATACGAACCTCGGAAGCCTACTAAAAGATATTGGTCAACTTGATCTAGCAATACAAATGTATGAGCAGGCCGTTGCTTGTGACGGAAACTTTGATATCGCTCTTACGAACCTTGCCAATGCTGTCAAGGACCGTGGCCGCATTAGTGATGCTATCATGTATTATAGGCGCGCTGTCAACTCTAATCCGGACTTTGCGGAAGCGGTGTGTGGTCTTTCTACGGCTCTTAACTCGGTCTGTGATTGGAGTGGTCGAGGCGGTGTACTGCTATATGGTGGTACATACGACCGCTGGCATGTTGATGACAAGGGGATGCTTCGGGACGCCAAGATGGAAAAAACTGGCAGTGGCTTGATAAAGAAAGTTGTTGACATTGTCTCAAAGCAGCTTGCAGAGTCTTGCCATTGGGGCGCAGGCATTTTGCGGAATGGAACCCTCGAACTCCTAGTTTCGCAGGTCAATTTTCTGGCGGCGGAGGGAACACGAAAAGGGGTGAATATCGAGGATGCTCTGCGTAGATGGGCAGGCCAACCATGGGAAGGCTCGAAGATCCTCCGTCTCGTGGAGCGTTCAATGAAAGTGACGATGCGCCGTTGGTATTTAGATAAATACGTTCACAACCGCGCATCGCAATCGGGATACCCACGACTCAAGCTGCCAGCCTCTCTAGCGGTGCCAGCAGCACCGACTGTTCTTCCTTTCCATACCTTCACCTGTCCATTAACGGCCAAGGACATACGTATGATTTCTCAGCGGAACGCCGCGAGGATATCATGCTCAACTCTGAAGTCGCCGTGGCTTCCCAATTCCGTGTATGCACCGCCCCCTCCACCTAGTCCACACCTCAATATTGGATATGTATCATCGGACTTCAACAATCATCCACTCGCGCACCTGTAAGTTATATGCCTATCTATAACGTGTGAATAGCACTTGTTTTGGTTAATTAACCACATGCAGAATGCAATCCGTATTCGGATTTCACGATCCATCACGAGCGAAAGCTTTCTGTTACGCTACTACAGCGAGCGATAAATCGGTTCATCGGTTGCAAATAGAGCGTGAAGCCCCCGTGTTTCGCGATGTGAGCAATTGGCCTTCAGAGAAGCTTGTGGAACAGATAGTCGAAGATGGGATCCATATTCTTGTTAACCTGAACGGCTATACCCGGGGCGCCAGGAACGAGATATTCGCAGCCCGGCCGGCGCCAATCCAAATGTCTTTCATGGGATTCGCAGGTACCCTTGGTGCTGAATGGTGTGATTATATCTTAGCCGATAGGACCGCCATTCCTCCATCTACACTACGACCTTCGAGAAGCAACACAGACCTAGAGGACGTCTTTAGAGATGACGAGTTTAGCGAAGAGGGTGAATGGATGTATTCCGAAAATATCGTCTTCTGCCGTGATACGTTCTTCTGCTGCGACCACGCGCAATCGTGCGACCCGGCTGAAAGGCGTTTGACTTGGGTAGACGAACAACGACGACGATGGAAGATGCGTAAGGAACTTTTTCCGAATCTCCCGGACGATACTATTATACTTGGCAATTTTAACCAGTTATACAAGGTATTTTTTCCTAATGCTAAAAACACATATTAGCCACGACTAACTGTACCATTCAGATCGACCCTTCCACGTTTCGCACGTGGCTGCGTATCCTCTCCAACGTCCCCAAAGCCATATTGTGGCTTCTCAGATTCCCTGAGCTCGGTGAAAACAACCTGAAGAAAACAGCTAGGGCCTGGGCGGGTGAGGAGGTGGCAAGCCGGATTGTCTTTACAGACGTAGCGCCGAAGCAGCAGCACATTTCGCGAGCGCGTATCTGTGACCTCTTTCTAGACACGCCAGAGTGCAACGCGCACACAACGGCAGCAGATGTCTTATGGTCAAGCACCCCATTACTAACTCTACCGAGATATCCATATAAGATGTGCTCTCGCATGGCAGCGTCGATTCTCAAAGGAGCATTACCGAAGACATCCGCTGGGGATGAAGTTGCTCGGGAGCTTATTGCTTCTGGTGACTCTGACTACGAAGCACTAGCAACCAGACTTGCGGGAAACTTGACTTATCGGTACATGGACGGAGAGTATTGCGAAGGGAAAGGACGACTGGCCGAGATGCGAAAGATTTTTTTCGAAGCAAAATGGAAATGCGCACTCTTCAATACACGAAGATGGGTGTCTGATTTAGAATGGGCATACGAAGAAGCATGGCGGCGTTGGGTGGCCGGGCAAGGCGGCGATATCTATCTACCTATAGAAGAATAGTGAGATATTTCCGGGTTGGGGGTTAGTTTTAATACCCATGTGTCTCGCATTTGACGCATTTGACGCATTTGACGTGGGCAGGAAACGAGCTCGGGGATGTTCGGTATCGGCCAAGGATATTCATGACATTGGATGGTGGTACATGGCATTCACATATTACCCATCTGTGAAAGAGCATGGGAGTTCCGGACAACATGAGAGGGAGACTTGAATGAACCATGTTGGATTTCAAAAGGCCTTTGATTGCATTTTGAACCTGATTAGGCTGGCTTTGGACGAAGAACTCGAAGTTTCTATGATAGAGCAGGTAGCGGACTCGGACCAAGTGCTGGTAGGGTTACATTACCTTTGGGACAGAAATATGCAGTCGTTTCAGCAGCGACGGACAGGGGCGTTTGGTATTATGGCAGCGTGAATTTATCAGGCTATGCTGTCGACGGAATCATGTAAATATACCCAGAGCTGACGCCCTACGGATGGGTAAAGCCAATTATGTTTCTCGGTTATGAGTTTCTTTTCTTCTTATTTTTATATCTCTTTCTTATTTTACCTTCTCCCTTCTTATGATTCATCTTGATCAAAAGAAACAAAAATAGTCATTTTTGCTCTTCATACGTAGAATACCCCTAGACTAGCCGTAACCCTTTCAAAAATTTGTAAAGACCGTTGTTCTACTCACTATCAGGACAGCGAGTGCATTAAAGTCCGCAACAGGTGGCTTGATAAATCAAGGTTGAGGTTACGCAAAAGTAAGTCAGATGTACGTTGGATTAGTTGGATATTTGGGATACGATGACTACCTACCTATCTACATACATCCAAGGTAGGTAGTACCTTAGTAAGTACATACTACATACATAGGTACAATACCTACCTAGGTAGATATGTACCACTGTACCAGTAGATGGAAATGTGCCGACTCGTCCTAGCTCGTTATCCCTTTTCCCTGGTCTTGTGGTAGGTAGTGGGGGTGGATCATTTCAGCCGGCGAAGAGAGAAGATGGAGTGCGGCTGAGGTTATCTGTGGGTAAGTTTTTATTTTTATTTTTATTTTCTCAACGGTCACGACGTCTTAAGCACTATCGACCAAATAGTCAAACGATATCCCCGCAAGCTAAAGATGTTAGGTTTGCTTGGCTTTACTGTTTTAAGGCGACGAATAAGTCTTGGAGAATATATAGATAAATAGGTATATAAATTAAGACAGAGCAAGGTACGTTTTCAATTAAGAATTAAAATAAAATATTATGCATACCTATTATATCTGTAGTGTTGGAGAGTTATTAAAGACTGAAGACCAAAAAAGAAAGAGAAAAAAAAGGAAAAAAAAGAAAAACCCTTTACACACAGTAAGCATATCAAAGCCCCCCCTAACAGGTTGAAGAACCCTAGTAAATGTCTAACTGTAAATAAATAAATATATTTTTTAGTTTCAGCCGGTAAAGATGACGGGGGATCCCAAGTCAATGGGTCGCTGGGGAAGTAAAAAAGCCACATGTGCAGATCGTCACCCTAACGAACTATAAACGGCCGGGCCATGCTGATCGTTTTATCAAGTACCTATACGCGAGCTATATACAAATAATTTACATACTACTTACGTGTGTAAGTACGGTACCAAGCAGGGGGTATAATACACTGGGGAGACCTGTCCGGGACCCCTTGTCGGATCTGGGGTTCGCACATCTAAACCTCACTCGGCAGCTGCCATCTCAAATCGGAAATAACTGAGCCTCGTGGTTCTTCGCTAGACAGGAACTAAGCTGTCTATCTAACTTGAAGTTTCGTCTAGCCTGAACCTACAAACCGGCACGGCCTAAGCCTAAGCTTATTTATTTATCGGATAGGACGTGGGCATCTTTATGACGACCTCTACTGCCGATAGTGTTGACTTATACTGGTACTAACCTAGACGGCGCTGACGGGCGAATAGATACGATGTGATTAAAAATACAATACAAGAATAAAAGCAAAAAAGGGAGGAAGGGAGCGAAGGCGTTGAACTTGTACGCAATCCTCCCCCCCCCCTCCCTCCTCATCCCCCACTACGTTGGCCGCGGATATGGGACATCCCCTTTCCACGTATTGCGCTTATTTTTCTGGCCTTGCCTGCCTTGCCTATCTTACTTGACGCCAGAGGCGGTGGCTGGACGTTTCCCTTTTCTTTCTTTTTTTCTGAGTCTTTCTAGACTTGCTTTTTCCCTCATCCTAGGTATGTACTTCCTATGCTTAAGCTAAGAAAAAAAGAGCTAGGAGCTAAAGAATGCAGGTGGTACGAACCTTGAACCTTGGGAAGCACCTATTCAGAACAAATCAGCTAGATCCAGCAGAAACTACGGTACACATACACATAACCTACATACATGTAGGTGGGCCACATAGGTACATACATATATACATACCCTATATATGTATGTAGGTACATACCTACATTGTATCTACCTACCTATCTTAGAGAACGGTCAGACAGGGGAAGGAACACTGCTACGTACCTGACGAACACTTAGCTGATGAGAAGGCTGCTGAGAAGGTAGGAAGGATGTGGATCTCTTAGAACTTACAGATCTACACCCGCCTGCAGCATGTTACTACCGGTTATTAGGTATACTGCTCCTGCTGCTGCTGCTGCTGCTGCTGCTGCTGCCATTTGCTATTATCGGTGCTGCTACTACTATGTATTGTTTTTACAGTTGCCAACGCTTATACTCGTGCTCGTTCATGCTTACCTTCTCTTCTCAACATAACTTGATCTTGTGCCATCTTCCGCCCCATCCCGCTCCTTCATTCGTTCAACTCTAACCCCCAATCTACATCTAACCCTACAGCCAATGCACATCCTCTGTTCTATGTTCTGTACTCCTATACCTTTTCTACCTTTTCTACCTTTGCTACTTTTTCTATACCTAGCACATATGCCTTATCTTGGTCTACGTCAGTTCCCTACCCGATCTTACTCTATATGTTACCATTCGCCGTAGTCTAGACAAGCTCTTCAACAACTCAAAACTACCTCGATATTTCGACTATGTAAGCTGCCTCTACGAGTAGTCGGAACTAAATTCCCACGGAATCTGTGGCTGTAAATGAAGAACTAGAGTTTGGAGTTCTCAAGCCGCCTAGCTAGCCAGAACCATAAAAGGTTGACTGGGCTTAACCATCACATTAGTTCTGTTATAAATTTGACGGTATATAGCCGAGATCGATGGAAACCCCCCTTATAATTTGGTTATCACTTCTACTTGGATATCCTCACTCTAAATCGTACATATATTTTTCTGGACCTGGTCTGTCGCATCACGATCTTGTCCCCACTGTCCCTCGCTCTTATATTGCTTTTATTACTACTACACATACTTATCGCTGAATAATAATACCGGCGCGATGTCGAGACGTGGCCCCTGGACTAATCGCGAAGATGAGATGTTGAAGGAGATCGTCGAACAACAAGGTGCCTTGAACTGGGTTAAAATTGCACAGCGCGTTCAAACAAGGTCGCCAAAGCAGTGTAGGGAGCGCTATCACCAGAACCTAAAGCCCGGTCTCAACCACAGCCCTATCACACCTGAAGAGGGGATTTTAATAGAGAATTTGGTCCGCTCCAAGGGGAAACGATGGGCTGAGATTGCTAGAGCTCTCAACAACCGAAGCGATAATGCGGTCAAGAATTGGTGGAATGGCAGTATGAACCGCCGACAGCGTCTAATGCGTAGAGCAGCTGAAAACCACTACGCCAGGGTTCATAGCCAAAATGCTCACGACGAGTCTACTCCGGAACTATCGCAGGCTCCACCATCATACCACTGCCATGACCCACGTCACCTCCATCCACGTCCAGGCTACTCAAGCTGCTCACTCTACGGACACCACAAGCATCATGAACATCATGAACATCATGAACATCATGAAAATCACAGGCACCATGACTATGAACAACATGCACTTATAAATGAGGCCATTAGCCTATCGCGCCCAGCCTCTACTTCTCCCTATCCTCCTGCGTATCGTTCTGTCGATCCTTCTATATACGGTTCCACCTCACCATATAACTACAGAAGTCGTCGTGCTAGTTCGTGGGAAGACTACTCAGAGTTCTTGGGGCTCCCATCGCCTTCTGCATCTTCGATATCCCCTGTTGAGCTTCTAGAACCACCTACTCCCTTTCCTTGGAAGCCGGATCATAGCTTGCCGTACCGCGATATACACACTTCTAGCCACTCCCGAGAGCCTCTCCATGAACTACCTCCATTACGGGTTAGTGGACTATCCTCACCGTCGCATGGGATCGAAGCACTGAATCCCAGTCACGGTTCACAGCCAGCAAGTGAAGTTGTTCGTCCAAACGGGGTACAACTACCGCATATTGCCGAATGCTTCCCGGGAAGTTATGACTTACATCGTCGACCGCGCACGGCACCTGATACACCGCCACGTCATCCGGCGCAACGCCCGGAACGACGTAATTCGGGATCGGGATCTCCAACCTCACAGCGCGTATCACCATACATACAGCGCCGATCTCCATTATTACAACGCAAGTCTCCACACCTACAGCGTCGATCCCCGTCATCACGGTTCGGAGACAAGCACTGCGCTGTGGACCCTAGGATGAATTTAAAATTCCTGACTCATTAAGTATGCAAGAATCTATCAAAGGGTCGTTGAATTCATGGACTACGAAGAAACCCCCCCAAAAGGGAGTCATCAAGATGTTGTTGCACTGGAAAACACGAAAAATAACCTGTTTGGTGTCTATTTCGTGTTGGTATTTGAGGATGTATATTTGTTGGTGCAAATCGACGAAGACGTCCCGTCACCGAGATAGTAAGGATGTTCGTAGTTAGGAAGCGATGGGAATTAAATATGTCTGGTATGTTGTAATTTATCGCGAGAATTGAGTATGTACCCCATAGATAGAGTAGGGGATGCTGGAGACTGCTTGGAATATGTTGGCGCTCAATGTATGAGCTTGACATACGGATTAAGAAAACGGAGAACGCTCTATGCTTCTTCTCAATTCAAATCCTTCGGTAACTCTAGCTTAGCACTACTACGGGATGAATTAATACAATTTAGACATTTGTGAATAGGACCAGCCGCGTACTAACGGCTGGATATGATGGACTAGGTGGAACACCCCTCCTCCTCTTCCCTTCGCGAGGAGCAAGATTATTCTTCAACGGCGGCCGATATGGCGTGGTCTCTGATGCTCCTGGTTCGCGAGTAGAAAGTGGCCGACAGGACTCGACGATGCTGTGTGATGCTGTGGAACACACTAGGTGTAGAAAAGGGGAGGCCACTGTGGTTCTAGCGATGGAAGTTATTGTTCCATGTCGATGTCTCTCCGAGATCAACAGCGAAGTGGACGTTATAGAACGGTTTCAAGGTTTACCCCTATTCGAGAGCACCCGCCGGGGGAAAGTGTCACAAGGGAAGAGTAGATATTGGTAGACCAAGGATGGTAATATAAACGTTGCCGAACAAGCCGGTACAACAAGGGAGGGAGGAGGGAGGGAGGGAACACATACACACATACACCCCCAGTATAGTCCGGGTAGTGCAGATCTCTGATCCTGGTGCATATGCTGCAGCGCTTTGCTACGCTATCTCCTGTTGGCTTTTGGTGTAGCATGAGCTAGCTGGGTTTGAACCCCGAGTTTTGGATCGTTGAGACGATGGGAAAGGGAAAAGAATAAAGAGCTACCATCGGGATCCGAGATCCGGTAAGTAAGTAAGTAAGTAAGTATGTATGTATGTATGTATGTATGTATGTATGTATGTATGCCTGCCTATACTATACATATATTGAGTGTGGTTATACGCACGCACACCTTACCAATACCTTATACAGCAATACCGTTCGCCAATATATGGTTGTTTCCGTACCCTACCCACGCACCGCACCCCCCCTCTAACACCCGTCGTTGGCGTTTGTCGGCACATCATCTACTTGGCGGACAACGGCCGCCACGCGCCCATGGGGGAGGGGGGGGGCTGCGAGAGAAAGGTGTTTAGATTTATTAAGGGGCTTTTCTTTTTAACGGCGGAGGAATACCTACCTACCTATATAGGTTATATATATACCTACCTATATATATGCACGTCCCTGATCTTGCCTCTGCTCGATTCTTGTCCGATAAACTGGACATGGACACAGGGGGTAACAAGGACCTAGGTAACCTACATGTCGTCTTACGCACATGTAGGGCTAGCTCTACCTACGTGTATGTATGTATGTATGTATGTATGAATGAATGAATGAATGAATATGAATGTCCATGTGTATATGCGTGGTGTATTTATTATACACGTATGATAAGCCCCATGCGGCCAGCCGCTCCCTTGCAGACCGCTCCAGCTTTAGCTCCAGAGCGGGAAGATGGGAGGGCCACGTTCGTATGGATACATATTTCTCTTCTTCTTCTCCGAGGCAAGAGAAGGCGAGGCAGGTTTAAAACTCACTTATGTAGGTACATACATGGCCGGGATGGACTCGGGTATCACGGGGTGCTGGATAATAGAATAGAATATAATAGAATAGAATAGAATAGCCATGCGCGTCCATACACCGCAAATTAACCGCGCGACAGGGACATGGGGACGAAATAGGTAGCACTATCTATTCAATAATGGATAATGAATGATAGATAATGGATAATGGGGAATGCGGATTGCAGATTGCGGATTGCGGATTGCGGAAAGACCCTTTGTGTTTGTGCGTCTTTCTTCGGTTATCTCCCGGCTCAGTGGAATCCCGACCGTTTGACTATTGAGAGGGGAGTGTTACCGGCAGCCTGGTACTGGCGAGTTGGCGCAGGGATCTTTTATTTTTATTTTTTTATTGTTTCTTCTTATTTATTTAATATATTGTTATTTTATCTTATTCTCTAAATCGGGTTACTGCATGCATACCTACGTGACCTCGTACAGATCATCTATCGTACGTACGTGTCGAGACGGCCATGCGAAGTCGAGATAAATTATCGACCAAGGTTTGGTTGGGTTTGGCTGGGCGTGATCCGCCGTGTTTGCTGTCGGTACTTGGGTAGATATATAAATATAGATATATATACTTAACTTTATAAGTACATATAATCAAGTATAATTACATGTATACTTATACCTAGTTATGTACTTTGCCATAAATACTCTAGGTCGCCGATGAGATGCAAGATCCACATGTTAGAGATTGTCCTACGTATTATGCCGCCGGAGGCGTGATATATTGAATTTGTAATATTACGGCCTGGCCTGCCGCTCTTTCTTTCTTTCTTACTCTTGCCTGCGAAGCACGGTGCCTTGGCTCTCCGTACGGATAGGTATACCGTTCCGAGACAGGAGAATCCGCTGAAAAAACTAATTACTAATTCATAACAACAACAACAACAACAACAACAATAATAATAATAATAATAATGCGGAGACAAGGGAATGAGAAGAGATTTTTTTTTTTTCCTAAAAAAAAAAAACAATGAAAATAAAAAGTACTTAAAGTAGTCGCTTTCTCCGATCTCCGCAGGGTACACAGGCCCGGAGATCTGGGTCGGCACGCTCGGTTATCGAGAACCGAACCCCAAGTTACGTAGGCAGGTATCCCCCATACCCCATATCCATGCTTACCTACCTTACATACATTAGGTACAATACATAGGTACATATCCACCACCCGTAACCCAAACTAATCCTTGGCACCTTTCACCGGAAACGCCCACCGACCATCGTCATCATTCATCATCATCATCATCATCATTAGGTATCATCATCATTATTATCATCTTTAGTTTTCAACGACTTGCGAAAAGCGAGGGAAGTGTTTAGCACGGACATAAAACTCGAATTTAAATCTCGAAATTTTTTTTTTAAAAAATAAAATGTTAAAATATTTTAAATTACATCTATGGAAAGATAAAAATTAAACAAGTTTATTAAATTATTAGGTTAAGCTAGTTAAGCTAGTTTATTAGTTAAATCTTGATAACAAAACGTAACGCTTAAAAATAAGCTTAACCCCGTACATATATGTACATACCTACCTACCTACCTACATAGGTACATACAACATAACACAAATCAAATACTACCTAACACCATAATGTACCAGAGCACAAAACTCGGGAAAAACCGGCCGTTAGCAATCTTTTGCATCTTCTACATAATATGTAAAATCTCTCTATCTTTATCTGTGCCGTCCCTGTCCCTGCACATACAACACACCATCTTCGGAAGCTATTCCGTCCAATGATACACGTGCTCGGATCCCTCTTGACCCTGAAGATCTAAGATCTACTTTCCATCCCCATGACCCTCCATAGGTAGGTAGGTACTGATGATAGGTAGGTATACATTCAGTGTACTATTAATCCTCCTTGCTCATCGACTCTCTAGCTTTTCGGCCGAAATCTTGTAGAGAGACTTCAAGCCTGGCACACGCAGAAGCCCATGCGGTTTATGCCAGTGATTAGTCATAAAATATATTCAATCTAGACGCCGTAGAATTACGGGAAGTCTTTTATGAAATTACATGTGTAAAATACCCGGACTACCTACTTATAGGTCAAACTTTTTCTTTACTTGCATAGGGTTAGCCTAACCTAGGACCTTGTGAGCACGAGCTCAATAGGTATCGCAAACAGATGGATCCCTCAAAGATTAAACCCACCGTCCAAGAACCACTGCATAAACGTTACCTACTCCATCCATTCTACATGTATTGGTGATACACTACCCAACGCCTCATATATTATTCTGGCATTGGTACTCTTGGAGAGTTGAAATAAGCAGCCACCGACGGGCTCCCTGTACCTGCTTGAATTACTGTGTCTAGACTGCTCGTACACGAATTTTGTGAGCAGATCTTTTCCGCAGCTGATGGCCACCGGTCTTCCCAAGACTCCGGGGACGGGGAGCTAGACAAGTCACCCGTCGGTCCTTCGCTTATCTCCTCGGTTGAGTTTTCTTTCGTGTCTTTAAGTCTGGGTTTCCATAGCTCAACATCTCTATCCTCATTTCTCCTAGGAGAAGCGCCTGCTGGAAGTTCATTGGCAGAGCCGCCGCTCGTGAGAACAGGAGATACGTCGTCTCCAGGCACAAACGAGAACCCAGACATGCATCGTAGGCGTCTTTCGTCGAGGTGGAGACTTATGTCTTTTGGCGCCTCATCGAGCCTATAGCCGCTTAGATGCCGGTGAACGTTCTCTGAGCGTGGGGAGGCGTCATCGCTGCTGCCAATGAGAGGTTCCTCGCAGTCTAGTAAGTTTTCTAATATCTGCCGCCTCGCTTGCTTTCTACGCCACCCAGACGATTTTACCCCGGTTTCTATTTTGCTGTCTATCTCAGACGCATCGGATACATCATCCGAGAATAGTGGCTTTGGTGTTTTTCGACCGGTAGAAGCTGTGGGTTCCACTGGTTTTTTCTCTAGCCCAGACGAATCTTCACTCGCTCCTGGGGTCACTACTGTCTCACAGCGTCGACGCCTACCTTTAGGGTGAGTCATACCAGCATTTATGACAGTATCATGTCGCCGTATCCTTTCGCTCATGAGGAAGTCGCTGTTACTGTCGAGTACTTTGGGTACTGGCTTGGTTCCGTATCTGTTCACGTCTCTAGGTACGCCAAGAGACGCATCTACAGATGTATACGTAAGATACTCCTGTCGAGCAGAGAGGTACTAGGTGGATAGCAGATGTACTTACCTTGCATGGTTTGCGTGCTGAGGCGCTTCAATTTGGAGGCGAACTGCTTAGCCTGAGGACCATTCCTATCAACAACACTGTTCGTCCTTGCTAGCGTTACTGCTTCTAGACCATCGCTGGATGTTCTCGACAATAGTACTTCGAGCCGTTTGATCTCGGCTTTATACTGACTCTCGCGTTCCAGCCATTCGTCGGCTACAGACTTGAAGTGCTCCAGGTGATACTCAAGCGAGTGCCTAGCTTCGGTATAAGCAGCATCAATGGTCTGAATTCTCTCCTGGGCGTTGGCGAATCCTTCGATTAGGTGCAGGATGTACGAGTTGTACTCGATAGGGATGGGTCGTAGTGCGCCCTGGGTCATAAGAACGACCTGGAGCGCCTCGACCATCTGGTCTAGCGAGGGATTATACCATATCTTATCCTGTTCGCGGATAAATAAACTAGCACCACTGCTACCGGTCAATGGCTCGTGCGAAGACTGGCTGGCTAGACTCAAGTTGCTGGCGGCCCGTCTGGGCGCGCGTTCAGGGGACGTCGGCGTTCGGGGGATGCTAGGAGTACGAGAACGCTGCCCGAGCCGAAGCCAGCTGAAGTCGGTCATGTTGCAGACGCAGACGTGTCTCTAGGTCCAATACGAAATACAAAAGGTAAAATATACCTAAGGATTGACTAACGGGCACTGACTTGAATTATGTGTTATGGCACGAAGAGTTAGGTGTAGCTCTTGGGGAAACCGGAATAGATAAAAGAACAACATGTGAACAACATGTGAGTGCTCGGGAAACGATGCAAAAGGGATGAAGTGAATTGATTGTAAAGGGGACGAACCTTTGACTGTTGTTTGGTCGCTAGATTTGTTCCTTCCATTATTCAATTCTTCAATTGGCGGAAGTCACAGTTGACTGTAACAATCAACTATTCCTGGCAGTTACGTGACTTCCCATCATACATGTCCATATGTACCTCCTATGACGCGCCTGAAGGGCAAGTGCATACCTCATATACGTGTATCTGTGTATCTATGTATCTAAGGTATCTGAGGTATGTACCTATGCTCCATGCTCCATGCTCCACGTTCTACGCTCTATGCACGCATACGTACGTTAAAGGAGGCAATATACGCGGATTCCAAAATATCAGACTACTATCCTTATCCTCTTAATGCATTCGCCGAACGATACTATATAACTACCTAAGGTACCTACCTAGCCATGTTACAAAGTCAACGCTTTTCTCATATACGCCTGTCGTCGCAGTGCCCACCTCAGAATCCATGTCGCATACGTGCGTCTATCAGTCAAATAAGTCTCCCGCTCTCTGCCGCTGTCTTGATCTTCCTTCAAGTCTATCAGCGAAGAGCTCCTTTCCGGAATTCGCCCCTAGTTTTTCGGGGAATAGTTCTTT
Organism: Daldinia decipiens; assembly: GCF_022478715.1. NCBI lineage: Eukaryota > Fungi > Ascomycota > Sordariomycetes > Xylariales > Hypoxylaceae > Daldinia > Daldinia decipiens. The sequence goes on along the minus strand of NW_026054576.1, from coordinate 93,205 downwards.
CGCTGACTTGCCCGCACTGCCCTTAATTGCAAACCCTTGGTTGGCGCTCCTCTGGCTTGCTGTCCCACGAATATTGAAGCCAGAGTCCCTAACCTCCTCTACAGTCGTAATCCTGTCTGCCAACTTACTCTTCCCCAGAACGGTAATCCTATCCTCGAGCCTACGCCCTGACGCTGCTCGCGTATCGTTTCTCTCGTCCATCAGAGGTAGCATGATCCCCTTGGCTAGTAAAGTAGTCGTATCTTCTATTTCATCCCCGAGCCGCCCGGATCCCTCCCCTGACTTGTCCGGGAAAAGCTCCCTAGCTCTATTGCTACGCGACATGCGGCTCTTGAGTGCACGTGCTTTGTCACGATTTCGAGCTGCTAACCCGTCACTCGCAATTTCGTCCATTGCCTGGTCGCTATCTCGACCACGGGGTGAAGCTGACCGCCTCCGCTTCGACTCGTTCTGGCCGTTTGAACCACTAGGAAATAGCTCTTTGCCGCGATTGTCAGGACGATACGAATCCCTTCCATATCCCTCTTCGCTCGTATTTGGTGTATATGACCGCCTGCGCTGAGGTCGCGAGTACGACGCGCGACGAGATAAGGCGGCTTCATCGTCGTCGTATAGGTTGACATCAAATTGCTCCTCATCCTCCCGGTTTCGGGCTTCCCTTGTTCGCCTACGGTTATACCCATCACCATCCCGGTCACGATACCTCCGGGCCTCGTTGCGCCGCCGCCGTTCTTCTGGGTCATATTCGGGGTTTAGGAGATAGAAGCGGCTCCTCGAAGCAGCGCCGACTTGCTTCTTATCGGATGCGACAGCTAACCGGACTTGTAACATAACCTCTGGCCTCTTTGAGAAAGGCTTGGCGGATAAAAGTTGCCGCAAGGGAAGTTGAGAAACGTCGTATATGTCTTGAGCTGCTAAGGAGCTGAGCGCGCTGGACGCGGCCGATTCGGAACCAAATAACAAGTTGGCTGAGGAATCGTCTATCCACTCTATCCTCTCCACTGGTTCCTCTGGAAAGTGTTCGGCGACATAAGTCTTAACCTCTTCGGAATTCATGACATCGAGACCTCTGATATAGACTTTGACAGGTATAGGAGTATCGTCGTCTACTATTTCTCCGGGTGAGCGATCGCCCTAGAAAGACATTTGTTAGCATCTTATCTTGTCTCGCCTAACGTAGGTTACGGTAATTTAGCTTACAGGCGCGTCTTGATATTCTGGTTCGGGAATTATAGGCTCGTCAGGCACGAGGTCAACATCCACATCCATCTCCATGTCGAGATCCATAGTGTCCATCGTGTCTAATATCTACCTGCCAAGGCGCGTTTTTGATGGCAGGGGCGGAGTTGTAAGGAAACTGATCGAGTGGAATCGTTGAATCGTTGAATCGTTGAATCCAAAGGTGTAAGGCGCGCCGAGAAGAAGGAGTGATCAAAGCAACCCGAGGAAACACCCAGGAACTTCAAGCTATATTTTTGATATTACTCGGTGCGTATATATTGGTGTGATGCGATGGTGACTAATGGATAATGGATATTGCATGCAATTAGGTGAATATTGTAGACTGAAGCTCCGAATCATTGAATGAAGTAATTATGATGAGTGGAGGGAGATAAGAAGAAGGTATGTAGATGCGCAGCATATGCAAAGGGGAATATATCTGCGCTGCCTTCGCTCTATTTGGTCTGTTCAAGTACCTAATGTATCCAATGTAATTCGTGACCTACATGTATGAAGTTGAAGCTTTGAAGGAGGTGGTAGCTTGGTAGGTATTTAGGTACCTTAGTCATTTTAGACATTGCAGAAAGCCTAGGGTGCCTTAGCTGACTAACCCCCACCATTCAGGTGGGTGTTTTCTCTATTACCCCTGGTACCTTTGTACCTATCTGCTCTTTGTCTTCTTGTCTGCTCTTCTCACGTGTCTCATCTGCAACAAAGGCTAGGCACATTAGAAACATGCGGTTTATACATAGTACCTGACTATGTGTTTAGCTGGATCGCCGCCTACACGTAACATTTCAGATATATGAAGTATAGTTATAAGTTGGAGAAACTGAAATTTAATAATATAACGAATGATGAGTATTACCTCCTCTCCCTTTCCTCTTCAACTCCAAATGAATCTCCAAGGCTCGCTTACCCAAGGTCCTTCGTTTGGATACGCTCCAAATTATTGACTGCATATATGTGCATATAACGTGTTGACTAACACTGTATATGTAAGCCAATGTAAGACAGTGTAAGACTACCTAAGCAGGCTGTCCGGTTTCATGTGGCTCGGCCCAATACCGGTTGAGCCACTGGACTTTTTCTTTCTATTTCTTCTTTCCCCTTCCCATCGACAATCTTGACCGCTGCTTGTTGACATTCCGCTCTGCCCGGTTGTATAATTCGTACCTCTGTCTTACACTTACTGTTTAAAAATTTGTAGATAGTCAAGACTCCCAATTTGCTGCTGCTGCTTAAAACTTTCTACTAGACCATCACGTCCTCTCTCTTTCAAGAAAATTCATCGTCGTCATCATCACCATCCTCTTTCATATCCGTCTTGTGGATATACAAACTGTCCGATTAAAATGATAGGGAATATCCATCAGCCTAGAGCACATAGGCCCCCTTCAGTTGTTTGTAGGCGAATAGGTGAATAGGGGCGAAAGGAGTGAGAATAATTAAACTTGTAGGAATCCATTAGTATTCCTTTCCTGTCGTCTGTTTGCGCCCCGTCTCCTAGGGAAAAGGGAAAAAGAGAAACGCCCTCCCATGTCTATATGCACTTCGTCGTGCTTCTATATGGTATATCCAACCCTCAAGTCTAAACCGTCTCCACTCCCTGTCTACGAACTTCCATAGGTGTTTGCATGCATGTTCGTGGTAATTTTTGCCGCGAACTGTCGTTTACTTCATTTGCCGACATTGAACCCATACTCGGTGTCCGAGACATCTCTGATGCTGTCCTTTTTAAAGAGGGTAGAGGCGGTACAATCTCCCCTGCCGACCTTCCATCTTCCACCTCGCCGTTGAAATCCTCGAAGTTGTCGTTCGGGTCAAGTAGCGGATCGTAGGCCCAGCATTCCTCAAGACCATCTAAATAGCACGGCGATCGCCTCAGGAAATGCCACGAGAAGGTATCTGACTGCATTGCAATATACATGGATTCCACCTTACCATTTGGCAAGCAAACGGCGCAATATTTGCGTAGAAAATCGAGATCATAGCTCCCGCCGATTAAATCTGGGTCTAGGGGCTTGAGCATCGGAAGTCCCTGCAATGTTGCGGCGTCACAGAGCCGGGCCTGCAGCGGAACCCACTCTCTACCTCGGAGGAGTCTTCCAAACGCCTTGGACACGGCTTTAGCGAAGGACTCGCCATCTGTCCCTCCGACTGCGATCATTTGGTGAAGCCCACGAGATAGACACCGCTTGTACGCATTTGTGTCCTTCTCGAAAGGAAATGGCTGTGAGGCTGTCGGGAGAAGCGATATGTGCACGGTCCAGGATCCTGTCACCTCTACTGGGCTATCGGCAGATCCGCGGCGAGAGCCCGAGACCGAAGTTGAGGTGGATCGTGCTGGGTCACGGTTATCCAATGGGCGGGACCGGCGTGCTACTTTGAAATTCACCGAGTCTTCCGAGCCTGATGTAGATCTTCGTCGACGCCTACGGAATGGAATTCGTTGGCAGTCCTGTTCCTCTAATGCATATACGCGGTCTTCAAGAATCATGGATGCTTCATCAAACTCCATCAGCCTGTCGCCTAAGCCATGTAGAGTATCATCATGGCCGTCCAACCGTTCGTCAAACATAAGGAGACGATCTTCGTATCCTGTTTGCCGCCTTTCAAGCTGGGTGACTGACTGCCACATACGGTCAACGTTTTTATAGCAGCCTTTCATCTCTTGACTGGTCTCATCTCTATTCTTCTCGACCTGTTCCTCCAAGTCCCCTAGGCGCCGAACCACGCTACCTAACGCACCGCCAAGCCCTTCATCGTTCTCTCGGTCAAGCTGGTCCTCGAGTAATTTGATACGCCGGCGAAGTATGTCAACTTCATTTTTATTTTGGGGCGGTTCGGCAGACTGGATGTGGTAACACGAGAGGTGACCACAGTCGCAGGTGACGCCTGGGAGAGTCCGGTTGATAGTGAAGCCAACACAGGCACAACGCTGCCCCTTGATCTCCGGGTTCAGTAGAATGTACCGGCACTGTCCGCTGGGAAGTCTATTCTCATCGATAAGTTGATTAGAAGCCACAGGTTGCACCCGCGGTGCTTGTGAAGAGGGTTCAGACATGGTCCTTTATTTCAGCTACAAAGCAGCAAATCCAATCCTGGGCCGGAGGACGCCTTCAAAATACGAGGCCTCGTCTTGAGGCCACTCAAGCACGGGTAACCAGCGTTATGTCGTGCACGAACGAAAGAGCACACACCCCGAGGTTAGTTAATGTTACCGGACGCAACACGCGAAGTACAGGAGCGAGACGGCGGGGTTTACTTGGTCCATGGAACGACTTGAAATACCCATACACCAGATTCCCGGCGGGGAGGAATGGGTTTGCTCACGATCGTGGGAAGTCCGTGTTTTTGCTTTCCTGAATCGGAAGATAATGGGGTGTTGAGAAGAGAAGTAGGAGGAATCCTAAGGGGATATAATAAGGATATGACTTGGTGGTATGCTGATGAATGAGACCGGGTCCCACAGTCCGTTATCAAACTACCCACGGCGCTCGAGGCCAGGAGCCGGCCAGTAACCAGTTGAGGCCGATGTAGGTATGTTCCTAGGGTGTAACGAAAAGACGCCGCAGCAAAACACAGACGTATTGGCTGACGGCAGATAACAAGTACAAGATATGTATTTGATCACCAGGGAAGATGATGTGCCTCATGGATAAAAAGAAGTTGACGCAAGAAAGAGACAGAAAGAGTACTTTTGGGGACGAGTGTACAAAATGCGTGGACGGATGTGTTCGAGTGGGATCCGCTGCAGATAAACCGATAGGCTAGAAGGGGTCCGAGTTATCAGATACCGCGCAAGGATTGCGAGGACCCGGCACAGTTCGGATCGCCAGTCCTGATTCTTTTTTTCCACCACTTGTTATAATGATAATTATTGCTAGTATATCAGATGGACGAGGGATGGGGGATGGGGGTAGTGGCCCAACCGCGGGCAGTTGCTATTAGGAGTTTGACATGAATACAGAATTGCTCATGATGATCAGGTCTTTGCCAACTTGCGAAGTTTTGAGTAGGCCCGAATCGGAAGATGCAAGTAGCGTATTGAGTATTTTGTGGGAAAAGATCTGGGGGAGTCTATGTAATAGACTAGTAGTAGGCTAGGAGAGAGTCTGGGATAATGTGGGTAGAGTAACTACCTAAGGTTAGGGAGGGACGAGAGAAGAGAACGAGGGATTGGAAGGAGGGGAGGAGAATGCATTGCTCTATTGCGACCGGGAAGGCGACACCACATCCTAGGTAGGTACAATGGCCTACCCGCCTACCGCCTACCTTTCCAACCTGTATAGGGTAGGTGTATGTAAGTATACTAACCTACTGCGTAGGTACCTATGTAGTTCTTAGGTACGGCCCGGCGATGTTGTGAGATTTGACATGTGCAGCGAAAGAAGGGGGGGGGGTTCCGCCTTAGGGACAACATTCAAATATAAAATATAAAATGGCCCGTAGTTCCTTACTGCAACTTCAATCAATTGTTAGAGATTTTTCTGATTATCATCCCTGCTACCCAAGTTCGTTGGTGCTTCAGCGTTTTACTGCAGATGGAAGGGTGGAAGAGGAAGCATGTAAAAGCCACAATGCCACATGGATTTGCCGCAGGGCCTTGTTTAGGTTTAGAGAGAGAACGGGGCCAGTGGAGACTACCTATCTCTTGTGACATCTCGTGTGTGGGGGTTCCTTCTCTAGGCCGATAAGGAGAAGACGGGAGGGTGAGAACGTCTTGGGTATCGGCTATTGGTCCGGTTGTTCCCACTGTTCCCACCGTTCCTACTCGGTGTTGTCCCCCCACACTATTTTTGTCTATGCCATATACTTATATACATACATACTACATACATAGGTAGGTAGGAGTTAGTAGTAGGTGGTACCATAGTATATCCAAATGCAACCGCAACCCATGTCTACAACGTCTTGATGCTGTCTTACTAGTGTATAATACGTATAAGTGGCCTCGGCCGTCACAGGCCAGCTTATACTTTAGGTATAGTGCTTTATCTAACAGGTATATACATAAATGAGAAGTGATGAAACTGACCGGTGAGTACGTAATCAAGCTAGTCCTCCTACCGACTTATAATACAGGTCTTTTATACCCTTCATTGCGGATATACACCATGTGCGCACATGTTATCATTTTAGATTACCACGTAGACTATCATGTAAGGGTTTTATTCTCACTTTAGGTCGATCTACAGATTGAAATGCCTATGTATGGGTGTAGGCGTGTAGATACAAAAGGACCGGTCCAATACAGAATGCCCCGTTCGCCCAGTCTTGTGTTGCTTGCGTTTATGGCGTGCATCAGATGCATCAAATCTGCGCAACAGGCGGACGCAACGACCAAAACTGGCGGGTATCTTACCCAAGCGACCGTCACCCTGCGAGCCTCGAAGTAAGAGGGTGAGCGAGATTCGGGAGATATACCAAGACCGCAATAAACTGCAATAATGCGATACTACAAGACGATGTCAGCAAGTAGCAAGTAGCAAGTAGCAAGTAGCAAGCAACAAAATATTAAAGGTCAGTTGCAATTGTCAACGTCGAGGCCCACGTTGTACAAGTGGTAATACATACATTACGTGCTTGGGATGATTAGACGAGGGTTATAAGTGGTCATGATTGGATAATAATTGTATTATGAGAATGTACCTAAGACTTCGTACCTGTTACTATCGGAGCCCCACAAAGCCATGGAATCCCGGTATGTACAATGGGGGATGATGGGATGGTGCAATAAATAGACTAATCCGTCGAATCTGTTGCGTAATAATGCCTCAATCCGTGGATTGTATGCGGGCGGTAGATCAAGATTAAAATTAGAATACGGTACTTGGGCCATAAATCTTTATAGACCGAACAAGTAAGTAGACATGATACGTGAGTGCTATACTATACCTATACGGTACCTATCATAGTAGGCCATATCAAAAAAGGGGGGTGGAAAGGGGCAAGGGGGGGGGGGGGGGGGTTTGGTTCGCAAGGTAGGCATATCATAATCGAACATACATATGAACATACATATGAACATACATATATATGTGTGTGTATGTGTGGATATTATTGCGCATAGGTATCTGGATATCTGGATATCTGGTTGCTTGGATGCATCGAGCTGTAAGCAACCTTACAATCTGCGCATACATACAACATACATACTACATACAATGATACGCGCTCCCCCCACGCCGTAGATATTCCCGCTCGACAAGGGTTGCCCTCCAGCGTTTCGTCCTTCTTGGGTATATTTATTTATCTTGCTCACCTCACCTCGAGCAGACAAAGCTCTGATACCAATAGGGCCCAATGGGGAACGAATGAAGTGTTGGACAAACTCTCAGCTCTCCTGGATACCTTTGATAAGCTACCATTTCACCTTCCAATCCCAATCCTCAAACCAGCTCGGAGTCGCGTGCCGCAGATATTTGTGAGATCTACTCCTCGGATTGCATCACTGCGGTTCCTATCTGCACGAAGGTGACAATACGATTGCGTATCCCAGTGTTCGTGCGCTACTTTTGAGTTGACAGCTCCATCTTATTGCGGTATCGTCATCAACCACTATGAGAAAAAGAGTCAATATTCGCTTAGTCGGATTTGAAAGCCTTGGGCTGCCGTCTGATACTACTACGTCACTGAGTTCGAAACAAAGCCAGTAGAACATTCGTCTCGACGGCCACTTGAAGCGATCCATAACTCATCGCCATTATCAGCATTAGAGCCAAGGCAAGCAGAGGCCTAGTAAGTCAAGTTATAACCAATTGCAAGGCAATACGTCGGCATGCATGAGCTTTAAAAAGGTGGGCGAAGATTACAAAAGGTAGAGAGAAATCATATCTATGCCTCGTTTAGGTGTGTTTCTTTGTTCTTTGAGCGAGAAGAGAGTTGCACAGCATATAGGTAGTAGGTAGGTAGGCATATTAAAGAATACATACCGTTTGTAGCGCTTATGGATGTAGGTACCTCTTATTGGGAAAAAAGGAAGTCTTGGACATTTACCAAGAAGTTGGAAGAGGCCTTGGCTGCTTGGTTTGAAGGCTGGACGTTTCGATAAGTGACTTCTTGATAAGATAAGATGAATACCCTAGCGCGTACATACATGTAGTACCTACATATATTTTCCATCCCACAAATTATAGTTGAGGCCATGTAAGCTAGGAGAAAGTGGGTACATGAAAGTAGGAAGCTACCCAAGTACTCGTTCACCAAATTTAACCTATAGAGTACAAGTAAGAGTACAAGTAAGAGTACAAGTACCTGTATCTGAGATAGACGCTTGACGTACCCGCGTTTGAACCCCACCACCTCCAGCTGTCCGGACTTCAACATATCCAACTACATGCCACTTACATTGTACGTATACCGCAACGTATATCGCTGCGCATAGGTAACAATAGGTAATTATCAATGACTACACACCATTGTAGCTCTTAGATTATAGTTTGCGACCTTATAATCTGGAGGCTAGCTACGGCAGATTCTTCTTTGGCCATGGCGAGTGCCGCTGCTAACCTCACTTCACTCTTGCGAGCCTCGACCATCCAAGACCACGATGAAATTCTGAAAGCCGCCAATGCAGCTATCAAAGCCTCCAAAAAAGATACCGAAGCCCAGAAGACCCGTGTTATCGCCCTCTTAAAGCTAGATCGCTTCGACGATGCTCTCCGAGCCATAACCGAAGGCGGGGACGAATTAGAGAAGGAATGTGTTTTTGAGAAGTCGTACGCTCTCTATAAATCTGGTCAGCTTGACGATGCCGCAAAAACGCTTGAAACAACTCCTGCACCCTCCAAGTCCTCTCGTCCTTTCCGCCACCTCGCTGCTCAGATCGCCTATCGCGCCGAGAAATTCCCCGATGCCGCCGATGCCTACCACCATCTATTAACGGGACCAGGAGGTCTAGCCGGTGAAGAAAACGACTTGAATATTAATCTTCTCGCTACAAATGCCCAGCTTGAGTGGAATGGACTTGGTCATCTATTAAGAGAGCAAGAGAGACAACCCTCGCGTGACCATCTCGAAGCTTTTGAAACTGCGTATAATGCTGCGTGTACTTGTATCGCAAGGGGCGATTTCAACCGCGCATCCGTTTTTCTTAAGCGGGCGCAGGATCTATGCGAAGCGAGCGAAGATCTATCTGCGGACGAGAAGAAGGCCGAGCTGCTACCTATTATGGTACAGCATGCCTACGTTCTCGCGAGACTAGGTAAAGAAGCAGAGGCAGCGGCTTTGTATAAATCTATCGTTCTATCCGAGTGAGTAAAGCTATTTACGCTATCTCGCGTCTATGTTCTGACTTCTGGTAGGATCCCGGAAGCGCCAACAAGGGCGGTTGCACAGAACAACGAGATCGCCATCGGCGCTGCAGGAAGAAATCCTTTCCTTACACAACGCCTCTTCCAATCGGCTACAAAGCTGTCTGGTAATGATAAGCTCTTTGCCTACCAGACATCTATATTGAAACAAAATCAATATGCCATAGATTTGCAGGCACAGAAGTTCGAAGGTATCGAGTCTTCTACCTCGAAAACAATCCTACAGAGCCCATCCCCTACAAGCTCTGTAGAAATCGCAAGCCTCGGAGTCATCAACGCAGCAGCGCATACCCGCCTACAGACCGGTGTAGAATCTCTCAAGCAGATCCTGCCCCTCCTCGAGAAACGTCCGACTGATATTGGGCTTCTATTAACTATCATCCAACTATACGTGCAATTAAAAAAACCCGGGCCAGCATTAACCCTCCTGGAAGCCTTCCTTAAGCGCCTGGAAACAGCGTCGGTTCCTAACTCCGAGGACGTGCGTTTTGCACCCGGTCTTGTTGCCGTAACCGTAGCGTTGTATCGATTACAAGGGCGACAGAACTCTATCCGCACAGAACTAGCAAGAGCATCCACACACTGGCGCTCAAAATCAAAAGATTCTGCCTCATCTCTCCTTCGCGAAGCTGGCATCGAGCTCCTCAAGTCTTCTAGCCGTGAGGACATCGCCTTAGCAGGCGAATCCTTCGAAGCCCTAGTCGCCCAGTCAGACAAGGACGCGATCGCGGTCGCAGGCCTGGTAGCCTCCTTCGCAAACGAGGACTTCGCTAAGATAGAGAGGTACCTACCAAGCCTGACGCCAATCGAGCGTCTCACGGCCGGTGTCACCGACGTTCAAGCCCTTGTGGCCTCGGGCGTAGCCTCGATCCAGACACCTGCAGCCCCCACAAGTAAGAAGCGCCCCGCAGACCACGAGCCAGAGAAGCCAGCCGCCAAACGCCGGCGCAAGAAGCGGCTGCCCAAGAACTACGAGGAAGGCAAACTGCCTGATCCAGAAAGGTGGCTACCTCTACGCGACCGCAGCACCTACAGACCCAAGGGCAAGAAGGGCCGCAAGCGGGCCCAGGAGTCCACGCAGGGCGGTGTTGTCAAGGAGGAAGAGACGCTGGAGCTAGTCGGTGGTGCGGGTGCTGTCAAGGTGGAGAAGGCGTCGGGGGCGCAGGGGGGAAAGAAGAAGAAGAAGGGAGGTAAGAAATAAGAAATAGGGGGAGGGCAGGGAGGCGTGAAGAAAAAAGATATATAGCAGCATTGAATACAGCGTATGTGTCTGTCTCGGAGAAGAGATACAATCCACTTCAATACTATGGACCCATTGATTATGGTATGGCAGTGACTGCTACATCTTTAAGCGATACATACGTACGTACATCGCCTTATTCAAACACGAGAATTGCTATATGGAAACTACCTATCCCACGACAAGGCAAAATACAATCACAATCACATAGCAAAAACCCGTATAAATCATCATTAACAAAGGGCGATTTTATAAAGGAGTGCTGCTAGAAATCCATGTATATACAGCAATTACCGTAACGCGTATACTCCGCTCCGTCTCTGACCAGGACTCTCTAGCAAAGTTAACCTGGCGTTGTGTTAAATACCGGTAGGGAGGGGGGGAGGTGGTGGTTATTTTATTTGATTCGAAGGTCCTTCATGCCCTCTCTTACTTCCGTCGAAGCACTGATGCCCTTTGTTTTTCTTCTCTACCAGTACATACAACACATGTATTAATTGTCGTTTGCCGTCTTTTTTTTTTCAAGTTCGAGAGCATATGTAACCGTTTCCTGTTTGTCCTGCTCCCTGTGTGAATCTGAATCCTCTATAAACTCCTATGCAATGGTGGCTATAAAAACCGTATCCCTCAGAACCGAAACAATACGCAACAATTGCCACGACATGATATCCATGATCCGCGACTGTCTATCAACATTATGCACCGACTGTTTGAATGACAGGACTAGGCAGCTGCTCTATATCCTGAGTTACCTCTCCGTCTTTTTCACCCGCGTCTGATGCTTTCTGGGTAGGCGAACTAGGAGGCTCGGGCGTATAAAAGCGGGCTTGTGAGATCCGACCCTCTTCAGAATTTTCGTCTTCATCATCTAAAGGTGGTAAAGGCGATCTTCGGCCATCCGAAAAGCTTACGGCTGCATCGCTATCTTCATCAGAGGGAACTGTTAAGCCTCCTGTAGCTGCGTAGCGGTGTGTTTTCGACGACGAATATTTCCGGTGCAGGTCCCGAAAAGATCGAGCGGTTGCCGTGCTGGCGCTAGCACCCGACCCCCGCCGAGCAGACCGTTCCCGAGGATTAGAGAGGACCGAATGAAAGTCATCATCCGTGTTCGTGAAGGAATCAAACTTGTGCTCGTCGCTTTGATACGACTGTTTACGTTGTTTTATACGTTCGTCGTTTGACATGTTCTGCAGCTCACTCCCAAAATTGATGACGGACGCTTTTTTACCATGTACCGTAAAGCTACCGGTGCCACGAATGAGAACATCGTTCTCTCGGACTGTTTCATCCGATATACCACCGCTCGACGCAGAATCTTTCCCTTTCCTACTGCGGTGGTGTGACAAGTGACCCGCGCCGTCCCTGAGCGTACGTTGCAGACTACGGCGCGTCTTGCTTCTGTCAAGCCCCTCCTTATCGAGTCCGGAGGCGCTCGTGCGTTTTGGTCGATCAGAGTTATCCTCGTGAACTTTACCGGAGGAAGTACGCTTGTGGCCCGATGCCCGGCCGGACTCCATCTCGAGAAGACCGGTCTGTTCAAGGATCTGCCTCTCACCCTCGTCCTCTTCCGCTTGTTCATCGATGGTATCCTTATCTTGTCCAATGGCTGGGCTTGACGCTTTGCGAGGTAGTGTAGTCGCAGCGGCTAACCTTGACGAGGAGGCAATACTTGACACAGATGTTTTTCGGAGACTGAAGTGGTCAGAACTAACGGGGGGTGCATCTTGGGAAGACTGGCCGTCGTGGAATGACGGGTCAGTGGCTGAAGTTGGAGGTGTTACGAAATTTTCTACTGCAGGCGAGTCTCCATCTACCTGATTTACAGATTCGGAAGACTGGGTCAGCGAAAGCGAAGCGGGAGACCGTAGAGTCTGTTCTGTATTGTGAGAATCAGATGGCGACTCCTTATCCGTAGGCAATGGTTTCTCGGTGGCCGGGCTAGTCTCCACCATCTCCCCCCCTAAATCGCCATTGATTTCTTTCTCCTCTTCGAGATCTAAAGCAAGGATGTCGCGGTGACATTTTAATCTCCAGATTTCCGTCCGAGACCACTTTAACTGAGCAATGATTTTCGCAGCGCCTCCCCGAACCTGATCCCGGGTTTTGTCCTGGATTGGGGCTAATATTAGTAAGTGTCTGGCATTCCTCAGCTGTGTCTCTAGGATTTTCTGTGCGTGCTCAAGTTTCCCATCGGCCTCCTCAATCTTCTGACGTATGATTTCACGACGGGCAACGAGGATGTCTCGAGCCATCTGATGGTCGATACGGCTACGGTTGATACTGACTTCTCCGCTGGGCGTCTGAATGAGCTGAGTGGCGTCAGAACTATCCAGCCTCCTGATAGCACGTCGACTTTGACCTTCGTAGTTACCGCCTATGACCCCACGCATTCGTACGCCGGACGTTCTGAATGCTGCAGCATAGTTCAACTTAGCGAGCCAATCATTTCGATCTTCCTCGTTCTGTGCGAGCAGCACCTCCTCTAGCCCGCCGTGTCTGACGTATACAAATGAATTCTTGTGCTTCTTGTAACTGGCATCCCAGAGCGCTACAGCACCATCCGTTGACATGAGAGCATCAGGCTTGAATTGTTCGAGGGGGGGGTTGAAGATGAGTGGTATCCCATCGTGCCCCAACTTAATATGTGTCTCGTACTGATGCATTAGATTTTTGACCCATGCCGTGTTGCGGAAGAAGTATAGTTGGGCACCAGTTAGAATGGCTCCCCATTCTTGCCAGGGCGAGCGCGTCTTCTTTTTCTTAGCATCTTTACGCCATAGCAATCCGACTTTGGTAACCTTAATGTCTACTATACCCGGATGGGCTTCTTGTGGATTGTTTGCCGTTTTCTCGGTCATAAAAGCGTCCGGGCGGGACCGCGCTGATACAATTTGCAGAACTCCCGTCTTGAAAAAAGTATTCTGCAGCTCTTTCAGGTTGAGGTCTTTAGCTGTGCCTGTATAACTATAATGTTCCTCGAGCGGGATCTGGTCCTTGAGAGGTGGTCGGAGGGTATCGAGCCGGCCGTCCAGGATTAACGTATAGGGGTCGATGGGGTCTTTCGACCTTCGCAACGGTTCTGTCGTGCTGTTCGGAAATGCAGCTTTCTTCTTCGACCGTATGCTACCAGCTCGATCGCCATTAATAGCTAGATCATCTTCGACATGGATAAAGGGTGTGTAGCTAATGTTGTCATAAAAGCATTCCAGTATATCATCGAAAATACCTTCGCCATGCGTGTTCTTCAAATAATCGGCCTTCTGCATCTTGTACTTGTTGTTCTTGTTGAAGACATCAGTATGTAATATAAGAAGGGAGAAAGCAATGAAATATGCCTGATCCGGGGTAGAGTATATCCCAGGATTACATTCATGGTAACGGTTAGCGAAAGCTTGTAGGCAACGATCTATTTGTTGCGTTTCCTTAGGGAGCTCGGCCTCCATAAGCAGCTTCCGAATAGCCATATCCATAGGCTCTTCAAAGAAACTAAACGTTCGCATGTAACTTCGCAGTACAGCTGCAGAAAATGAATCTGTTTCCTTAGATAGGGCGGCAGCAATGACACCGCGACTGAGCATCTCCTCTAGACGTGAGAGATACTTGGCGGGTGTATCATCTTCCCGGCGCTCAGGTAGCACGACTGGTTCCCTATTTATTTGTAACGAATTATTCTTTGAAGTACTCGAGCCTGGAGTTGCCGGGGTTAAACTCCCGTGTCGTAGGCTATCGGTATTCTGTCGCATACGACTTAGCCCTAGCAGATCACCGAAACTTTTACGGCCGGTGGAAGACGAAGTTCGTGTGGTTCCTGGACGTTGACGGTCGTCGATGAAATTCTCGCCGAGGGAACTCATTGTGGAAGACCGCCCCCGGAGACTTACGTGCATTCTCGTCGGGGAGGACTGTCCAGAGTGTCGAGAAGAAGGCCTGAACAGAGCTGTAGCAGGAGACCCCGTTTGTTTTACAGATTGGGAGGGAGAAGCTAAGGGCATTGATACATCCTGTCCTATAGACGAGCGGAATGGGTCTAGAGCAAAGGAAGGGCGAGATGAGGTCGAGGAACGCGACATAGAGGAGGCTGTACCAGATATTGCGGGAGTCTTAGATTTCTGAGGGAGGTGTGTTATAGGGAAGAGCGGCTCCGGTTGTTTGGGCTTGCGGCGAAGACGGAAGAAAGACGTGGGGTTTAACCCGGTCTGTTGCGGAGATGCAGTATGCTCGTTAAAGCTGCTTTCTGATCTAGAAGACTCGGATAACCGATTTATAGGGGGATTCAAGGCATTTTGATCGTCGGTAGTGTTGGTCTGCGACCTAGTTAATGTTCCGGACCTCGAACTCTCTTCGAAAGTTACCGTCTGTTTGCTCGACGAGGACATCGTTCGTTCGTTTATAGTTTTCCTTTTATCTTTTTTAGCAGCCAGAGGTGGGATAAATCTCGACGTAGATTCTTGGTCGCCCCTGGGAGAATCGCTAGAACGGCGCATTCGTAAAGGGATTTTCATGCGTGGTTTCTTTGGTTGCATGTCCATGTCCATGTCCATAGTCATGGTCGGCGCAGTCATGATGATGGAGGGAGCTGGAAAGGATAGCCAGGTTAGCAAATAAATCTAACATTAAGAATAAAGTATGGCATCGGGGATAAGGTTCAAAAGGTTCGAGAAATAAAATGATGCCACCTACGCTGCGGCATGGGTGGCAGCTTCTCGGCTTGCTGTTGCTGTTTTAATCGGGCCGACAGTTGGGAATCGGAGGCATTGCGAAATCTCAACATGCTGAACCTACGATGTTTCGGCGACTCATCTTGAATTGGAGGAGACTCGGGACGACTGAAGGGATCTTCGCTTTCTCTGCCGGGGAACATGGACGCGGTAGCCGACATCGCGACCGTGTCGACGGAAGATTTGCTGTCCTCGCCATTTCCAGAGGTACCATCTCCTAACCCTTCTTCATTCCCTGCGGTAGCGTCGGGGCCCAATAACACCTCTGGCTGGGATTTGCGCGAAGACTGTTTAGGGGCAGCGGACGCCGAATCGATTAGAATAGTATGTCGTCTCATATCGGTGTCACTAGCCATGACGCCTCGGCGGCGTAAGAAGGGCATTGTGATAGACGGCAGCCGACGTCTGGGCAGGAACAAGACTAAGTGTGCCGTCCAGCCTAAAACAGTGTATTAGGTATGTACACGGGTATACAGCAACAGCAGCAACAGTAGTAACGGCGATGGGTGGCTGGAATAGCCGATGATCATCACGTCAAAGAGCTGCTACGGCGAAGACCCATCGTTGTGAAGCACGTTACGAAGGTGTATAGGTATAGACGATAAATAGGCTAGGTAGATGAATAGTGCCGAGTTCCTTCACGGAGATAGAGGAATCTTGGGGGGTTATTGTCGCCGGGGTGGGAGCTGTCAGATTTGGGGATCTCTTCAACTGACTTCGCCTGTCAGCGGATCCACGAAAAGAAGTACTACGGATGGACAGCGAGTAACTTTGTCGTATGTCTATAGTTGTTGAATCGGATTGGGTTGGATTGGTACGGATTGATACGGTTAGTTAGCCATTCATTCATGTCTATGTATGAATTGTATGAATTGTATGAATGGGTTGGTTTTAGGATCTCATCGAGATCAGAGGTACGGGAGAGGTACGGGGTTTGGGCTTGGACTACCTACTCCGGGTACGTGTGTTGGTGTAAGTATGTAATATGTAAAGTCCGCTGCCAAGTTGCTATTTCTGTAGGTCGTGGAAACAATTAAAAGTTGTTAAGGACCCCTTGAACCTTCCAAGGTTCCTCCCTATCTGCCCTGTCTGCCCCCCCCCTTCCCTCCCCGCCGAGAGCCCCATGTTCCTACCTAAAAAGGCGAGGTCGGGTTAGCTACACGTGTAGTTATGCACGCTATGCCTCGCCTGCCCAATATTCCGCAAAGTACCCCCTACTTCGTATGGATACAATCTATGTAACTATGATAGACGTTCCATAAGAAAAGACCCGACAAATTGGATAGAGAGATCAACATACATACCGGTCTCCTCATTCAGATAGTATTTAACTAGGCAGTTATCATATATGATTATTATATCGCATACAGGCCTTTTTATTTTCGTTCCGCAAGACATTGACATGTTATGTACGACGGAGAATTCCATATCAGAAAAGGAAAGGTATCTGGTAAAGGTATATGTAGGATATTGTTTCTTGTTTCATAAGATATGTACCTATGTAGTGTAGAACACAAGGTGGTTACATAGGTAGGTAGGTAAGATGTAACTCGAGGCAACCCGCATAAAAAAGTAAGGTACATTGGCAGGTAGGTAGTATGTACGTATGTAGGTACAGTTTACCTGCCTTGGCTGGTTGCGTTATCCACTCCGCCCCATCCCCCACTCTTTTACATGTTGAACGGTTTACGTCGTCAAGACTAGAATCTTAGCCGTTGCCTTAAACAGAGTCTAAATCTAAGAAGGTAGTAATAATCCAACCCTTTCCCGCTCAGCCCGATTTCTAGGCTGCTGCCGAAAGGTCCAATGCTACATAACTACACACATACCAACTACACACATACCTCATACCTCATACCTCATACCTCATACCTACATACATAAGTACCTAGGTTAGTGTATTGCTTCTCTATGCTCTGCGACGCTACGCCGTCTGCTGTAAGCCATTTATCATAATGAGCGCCGAATCTCCTCTTCGCCCATCTTCTCTATTCGTCTACTTCTTGCTCTTCTTCACCATACCCCTCCCTTCCGTTGCTACAAGCCTACCTCGGGTCGCTCCGTCTCGGTTCCACGATGGGCGATCGTATTTCAGTCGCCTGCTCGACATTCCCTTCGGGTGGACCTCGAAAAAGTCTAGCAAGAATTTGAACCAGTGGTTTGTAACTCATCCGAAGCTTGTAGAAAATCTACAGAGGTATGAAAACGAGGTTGTAATACGATTCAATGTCTCGACAGGTGCAAATGAGGCAGCTTTAAGAAAGGCTGTTGATCAAATGTTACTCGATGTCTGGGACTTCACTGATAACTACACTGATATACGCATTGAAGCACGCCGTATTCGGCCGTTGATGGGTATACTGCCGTCCTCTTTACAAGATAACCATGTCGTTTTGATTCCCAACCTAGCCCGTGCTGTCGCGGCTACCTACCCGTCTAATGCCGCCGCAAACTCCGTTACTCAGTCCCTCTCGAAAGATCGAGGTATCACCCCGGCAAACGACATCCCTCTGCCTAAGAAGCAAGGTGTAGATGACGTTTTCTTTCATGATTACCAGCCGCTCTCTGTCATATATTCATGGATGAGGTTGCTTGACTCGATGTTCCGCGGCCGTGGTCTCGTTCGGATGGTCAACATTGGACGATCGTACGAGGGCCGGGATATACTAGGGTTAAGGGTCGGCACACCCCGTAGCGGCACGTCCTCGGGTGGCTCAGATACTCGCAAGGATACTATTCTTATTACAGGTGGTATTCACGCGAGGGAGTGGATATCCATAAGCACAGTAAATTACGTCGCTTGGTCCTTCATCAAGTCTGTTGACGAGGATCCGATGATAGCTAAAATTCTAGAACACTTTGACATCGTCTTCATCCCCGTATTAAATCCCGATGGATACGAGTACACGTGGGATGTCGACCGGCTATGGCGGAAGTCGAGACAACGCACCAAGATGCAGTATTGTCCCGGATTCGATTTAGATCACGCATTCGGCTACCGATGGGATAGTACCCGGCACCAGAGTGAACCGTGCTCTGAGAGTTACGGCGGCGACCAACCCTTCGAGGCCGTCGAAGCCGGTGAATTGGCGGATTGGGTCAGGAACCAGACGGACAGCGGCGTTAATTTCGCGGCTTACCTAGATCTTCACTCTTATTCTCAGCAGGTTTTATATCCGTATGCATATTCTTGCATTGTCCGTCCGCCTAATATCGAAAATTTAAGGGAGGTAGCTATGAACTTAGCTAAACACATGAGGCTCTCTAACGGAGAAGTCTACACCACCACGTCGGCCTGCGAAGGGGCCGTCGCAAACGAAAACCCAATAGAATTCACACATGATGCCCAAAGAGCCCGGGTAGAAGCCGGCGGTGGCTCTGCTATTGATTACATTTTTCATGAATTCGGAGCTCGTTACAGTTATCAGATCAAGCTACGAGACACAGGAAGCTATGGCTTCCTACTCCCTAGCGAATATATTATTCCGACTGGCGAAGAACTACACCAGGCTATGAAATTTCTTGGAGATTATTTGCTTGGTAATAACGGTCACGAGTCGTGGACCCAATCTACCAGCCCCGACCAGAATCCGTCTGAGCCCTTTGATGAGGACGAGGAAGAGATAACAGAACTTCGAAAACGGCGCCGAAGGCGGTGCGTCGATTGTACATAAATCACATAATCTATCATAATATCAAATCTTGTTTAGGTATTTAACCCCAGAACCGATGTTACAGTTGGATACTCTCAGCTCTGGATGCCTCATTTCTTTCGCTTTGCTATTTTGGTTCTGCCCCGAGCCATCCATGGTAAGAAAATCAGCTACCTTGGCTTGACCCTTAGTCCAATAACAATATTCAATCAATTAGCTAGGCAATGCATAGAACACGGGTCTATGACCTATATATTACGCGCCTTGGACATATTATTGGCAAGAATTTGATATATATTGTTCGTGTTCAACATTATGTTTCTGAAAAGCGGCTTAGTGGCACAATGGACTGAGCATAGACGTCTTGGCCTATTACTTGGTTATTTACATAGCGTGGATAAGATGTCAAGGCTTAATATTTGTTCTCCAAGGAGAAATAATGCAACTTTCTATTTTTAAAAGATCTGCTCTATTTAAGTCCCTTAACTAACCGTAAATATCTTCCTTCTTTTCCCCTTTTATCTTTCTGTACTAAGGTACCCGATCTCTAAGCCTGAGGAAGCAACTTAACACCAGCAATGACAGCCATAACCTTCAACACGGTGTCACATAGGATGCTGATGGCGAAACCCTTGGTTCTGCCCGGGGGACCGTACGAGGTGTAACCTAAAGCATACCACGTGCGTCCAGCGACCCAGCCGGCGCCAAGGGCGGCGCTCGCAGTTGGGAACCAGAGACCGGAGATGAGCAGGGCGCCGAGGAAGGGGGTTATGTTCTCGGTGAAATTGCTGTGGGCGCGCTGGGCGCAGTTGAACTTGTAGGCCTTGGGGTCCTTGGCGGCTTGCTCCTGGGTCGCGTAGGGGATCGGGTAGGCCAGGCCGCTCTCCCTGCGCGCCTTGCCCGACAGCACGAAGTGGAGGGTGTTGATAAAGAACGATGAGGCGGCGACGGTTAGGACGTAGCTAAATAGAACAACGGTGCGGTTAGTAGCGGCGCGGGAAGGATTTAGATAGGTAGGTATCTGGCGGAGCCGGACGCGGACGCGGACGTGCCAATTAAGGGACTGGGAAATGGCGTGATACGGGTTGTTGGTGGTATGTAGATACAACGTGGATATAAATAAAGGTATAAGCACTTACCCATATTCGCTTGGTACTTGGAGTGCATAGGACGCCATCGTGATGAATGTTGGCGTATGAATTTATAGATTAGATATATATAGATTAGATATATAGATCAGATATATAGATGGTGGCTTTATGTCGTCGATGATTGAATTTTTATTCCGAAGAACTTGCAACAAAAGATGATGAGGACCTTGTTTTATATAGCGTTGCATACTGGTGACGGTAGGACCTACTACCTTCCCACCCCCTTATTTATACGCAGATCCGGCCTCTCAGCTAGTCAGGTATCAAATGATGGTTATCCCGTCTATACTACCTACATACTAATGCGGACCGTACATGACTAATACGATAAGTCGACAATTAGCCCGGTTCCCGACTGAAGGTCCAGACATTATTGTTATATGCATACTAATACATACTAATACACGCAAGATACGTATACGTATACGCCTAAATGGGTACCTGGGCAGATTAAATCGTGAAGCTTCTAGGTTACGGATGTAATAGGATGCCGAGACGGCAGGACGGGAGATGCTTACACCGGCGGATGATGGTTAACGTCGAAAAGTGGCCGAGCTGGAAAACTACATGTATTTGCTAGCGAGCTTTTCCCTATTATGTAATTCCATCTTGAAACGTTTAGCGTTTCCACGTTGTACTTGATGTGGCTAGATGGATGTTTAGGTAATGTTTCTTTGGGCACTGTACTTAGATACCTAGGTACCTATGTACATATGTCATAACAACCTAAAGTACAATATATCGGATAAAACAGCTCCGGATATCCCACTTCAATGGATCCACCTCGATAAGGTTCTAAGAGGCTAGGTACCTAGGTACCTTTCTCCTGACAGCACACGGCTGCCACAATAGTCTTTGGTCTTGGTCTTTGAGAATCCGAAGCTTGTGTCGGTCTTACACTACCTGGGTAGGCATGGGAATATCGCCATAATACGGGACTGAACAACTAAGACATCTCCTAATAGCACACAGCGAATCTCTACGAAATTTATCTGCGACGTCGATTATTCGTAACCCACAGGTTCGCCTTTTTCCAAAGCTGGCTATTCTACTTCAATAGGCCCTTCCAGGGCCCGTGAAGCTTCACCATGAGTTCCTGTAAGTCGTCATACGGAATGGGGTGATCTCGAATGGTAATAGCTAGTAACTAACCTCTCTTTTTTCCCCTGCAGTGAAGCAGTTTATTCGCAATGTGCGTGCAGCTAAGACCATCGCCGACGAACGAGCTGTGATCCAAAAGGAGAGCGCCGCCATCAGGGCTAGCTTCCGCGAAGAGAGCCACGACCACAACGTGAGGTGCGCACAAGGCGACGCTAATCTCGAAACCCTCGATGCATCTGCTAACATACGGCAATCGGTAGGCGGAACAATGTGGCCAAACTTCTATACCTGTTCACTCTGGGTGAGAGAACCCATTTCGGCCAAATAGAATGCATCAAACTGCTCGCATCCCCGCGGTTTGCCGATAAGCGGCTCGGACATCTAGCTACGAGTTTATTACTAGATGAAAACCAGGAGGTGCTCACATTAGTTACAAACTCCTTGAAGAAGTATATCGCCCCCCTTAATGGCCCTGATTTCAACTCCAAGCTTCAACTCCAAGCTAACCTTGAATTCTCTATCCAGTGATCTAGGCCACTCCAACCAATATGTCGTCGGCCTTGCCCTCTGTACCCTGGGAAATATAGCTTCGATCGAGATGTCCCGAGACCTGTTCCCCGAAATTGAGACCCTAGTTTCGACTGCCAACCCTTATATTAGAAGGAAGGCAGCTCTGTGCGCTATGCGGATATGTCGAAAGGTTCCTGACTTACAAGAGCATTTCGTTGAGAAGGCGGCGCAGCTGTTATCGGATAGGAACCACGGCGTACTTCTTTGCGGGCTAACATTAGTTACGAGCATGTGCGAAGCAGAAGAGGAAGAAGGTGGCGACGAAGGAATCATTGATAAGTTCAAGCAGTTCGTCCCAGTTCTAGTCAGGACCTTGAAGGGTCTTGCTACCTCTGGCTATGCCCCTGAGCATGATGTCACTGGTATTACAGACCCCTTCCTACAAGTCAAGATCCTCCGATTACTCCGAGTTCTCGTTCGCGGTGATGCCGAGGGTACAGAACAGATCAACGACATCCTCGCCCAAGTCGCCACAAACACCGATTCGTCTAAGAACGTTGGTAACTCGATCCTGTACGAAGCTGTTCGAACAATTCTCGACATTGAGGCGGACTCGGGCCTCCGAGTTCTTGGCGTGAACATTCTCGGCAAGTTCCTTTCCAACCGTGACAACAATATTAGATACGTTGCTCTCAACACATTAATTAAAGTCGTCGCTATCGAGCCAAACGCTGTTCAACGGCATCGTAATACGATCTTAGAATGTCTACGGGATCCCGATATCAGCATTAGGAGACGCGCTCTAGACCTGAGCTTCACTCTGATCAATGAGAGTAATGTACGAGTGCTCATTCGGGAGTTGCTTGCCTTCCTCGAAGTTGCCGACAATGAGTTCAAGCCTAGCATGACAAGTCAAATTGGCATCGCAGCCGACCGGTACGCCCCTAACAAGCGGTGGCATGTCGACACTATGTTGCGGGTCCTGACTCTCGCGGGGAACTATGTCAAGGAACCCATTATGGCCTCGTTTGTTCGACTCGTGGCAACAACTCCAGAACTTCAGACGTATGCCGTTCAAAAGCTATACGCAAATCTAAAGAAAGATATCACCCAGGAAAGCTTAACCCAAGCAGGCGCATGGTGTATTGGTGAATATGGTGATTCCCTACTCAGGGGTGGTCAATACGAAGAGGAGGAGTTAGTTCAAGTGGTTAAAGAACACGAAATTATCGACCTTTTCACCACCATTCTTAACAGCAGCTACGGTACCCAAGTGTCTACCGAATACATCGTTACGGCCCTAGTCAAACTGAGTACGCGTTTTTCGGATCAGAACCAGATAGAACGCATTAAACGACTACTAGAAACTCACCAGACCAGCTTAGATGTCGAGGTACAGCAAAGAACTGTCGAGTATGGCAACCTATTTTTGTATGACGACATACGTCGTGGTGTCTTGGAGAAGATGCCGCCGCCGCAGATCAAGGAGGAGTCAAGAGTACTAGGCGAAGCCACCAAGAAGCCCAAGAAGGGAGCTAATCGCAGGTCGAAACTTATCGCCAAGCCTACGACGGATCAGGACTTGCTCGACCTGATGGGAGACAGCACCACCACACCCTTGGCCTCACCTACAAACGGAGGCCCAAGCAACACCGACTTACTTGCCGATATTCTTGGCGGCAGCACAACTTCACCCCAGGCTACCTCTCCGCCACCTCAAAGTAACACGGCATCGATCATGGATCTCTTCTCCCAAGGCTCGGCCTCCAGCCCTGCGCCTGCTAGCTCGGGCCTGGGCGACCTGGCATCGCTCGGTACTCCTCCGCCCCAACAAGCTGCTGCTGCTCCGCCACCGACCGGTATCCCATGCTATAACGCCAATGGTCTTAACATCACTCTTCAACTGCAACGTAACGCCGAGGGAGCCATACAAGTCCTGGGCCGTTTCCGGAATACTTCCGGTGGCCCGCTCTCCAACGTCGGCTTACAAGCAGCAGTACCGAAGTCGCAAAAGCTGCAGTTGATGAGCATTTCCAACTCTGACATCGCGCCCGGAACCGAAGCTACACAAATCATGCGGATCACGGGAAGTAAGGGGGTGAGTTTATATTCCAGATCATATAATTCATGTCTTCCGGTTATTCCGACGCACTAAGCTAACATTGTATGATCGATCTAGCCTCTTCGCTTGATGTTACGAATCGGCTACTCCCACCCGTCGGCGGGACAGGTCATGGATCAGGTCAAGTGGACGGAACCATCTTAGTGATGCGATATGATGCGGTAGAAGCAGGTATAATAAAAGGCGTCTTGATGATTGATTGTACTTGTACTGTCCGTTTCGAGATGAATAAATAGCTTTCGCGCTCGCGAAGATACGATGACTACATATGCAACGATGTGACGGGTTCCTTGGAACTGATAGCTAGTGTAAATAGGCGAATAATGAGTGTTTAGATGCTAGAAGGTTGAGTCTTCAATTCGGTAGCTTTGCTTTGCTGGTTGTGATATGGCAATATAACATCCGGTATCATGAATATTGCTTACCTACCTACCTACCTACCTATATATGTAAGTTTCGAGGATTTACGTACGAACATACATATACAGTATATTAACCTAGATTCTAATGATGTGATATATCAAGCAGCCCTCGATAACGGCTCTACTATAAATCATGCCGTAGACGCAAGTAGTCTCGCCGGATAAATAATCATGCCAGAATGGTAGAAGTCAGAGTGTAGTCACATAGAAGGTTACCTACCTAAGCAATTACATAGGTTAGCTATCTCTCAGTAGTATTATTAGCTGTTGCGACATCACATTGGTCCAAGCAAGCTATCTTCGTACCCTCTTCGCTATTACAGCCTATATATAATGTTCTTACCAGCTGTCTATTCTATTCGACATCTACCTCTCCATAATCCTCGCCTCCGTCTTCTTCTTCACCATCGCCATTATCATAATACCCATATTCCTCCTCCTCCGCATCATCACCATCATCATCATCATCATCATCATCCCCTTCCAAATCTTCCACATCCCACGAATTCTCCATCGGAGTCGCAGTACCGTTTTCACCAACCATATCGTCTGGCTCCAAATCATCCCCGCCAGGCGTAGACACACCATCCGCTGCAGCAGACCCAGGTTTCTGCTTCTGCGTAGGAGGACGACGCTTATACAACCTCGTATCGACCTCCTCCATGGGCCGCAAGAAGGGTTCCAGCGTCAGGCCCAGCGGCTTATCTGTGATATCCGGGAACGGGCGGATCCGATCTTCTAGGAACGAATTATACAAGAACCCGGGTTTCTGCGGCCTGTCGCCGTCGGATCCCATGCGGCCCCTCTTGATAGCCACCATCTTGACCTTCATGACCATTTTGACTTTACTCCACGTGCCCTTATGATACCACCCCGAATCCTTCAAATCGCAGGTATCCCTCAGGGGTGCGCGATCGATGATCCCACGCACGAACGGGTCTGTGATATCGCACACCTGCCAGAACTTGCCGTCTGTAGAGTAATCCTCGCCGTTCCAGAGGTGACTGTTGCTGTTCTCGCGCGAGCGCCTCTTGGTCTGGCCCTTGCGCACGACTTCCCAGGGGATCTTCTTAGTGCCGACGATGTTGCGCTCAAGCTTAAACGCTAGCGTCTGGTAGATTCGGAAGCTGGGGTCGGGGCGCGGGTCCACGCCGTACTTGATGAAGGCATCGCGCCAGGGCCCGCCGCGGAATTGGTACCCGATGAGCTGGAGGGCGATCCGGAGGACTGAGTCTGAGAAGTCGCCTGTGATGCGGTTGAGGATTGCACGGCGGGTCCAGATAGACCGCTCGTCCATCAGCTTATGGAGTTGGTTCATGAGCCCCTCTGGTACGCGCATGGCTGGCTCTCGCCGGGGTTTCTCGGGCACGGGGTACTGGTTGTTGTTGATGAAGTGGCCGTATGAGTGTTTTTTTCTTCCTTGGATGTTGATGAGTTGTTGCTTCCCCCCTTCGTCCCCTTCGACCTTGGTGTTTGGGTTCTGCTCGTAGTTGTAGTTGAATCCAATAACCCGGTCTGTAAAGTGCGGTGGAGGTATTATCTCCTGACCAGGACCCGTGGCTACGCCAGGCGTAAATTTGATCCTCCGCAGCTTTGAGACTGGATAAAATGTTAGTATAAAAAAAGAGGTAGCTAGTAGAATATGTTAGATGTCTATTTTACCTTTCATTGGAAGCATATGCTCGGCGATATTGGTTAAGAAGGAAGGATTTGTGTTGGCGAACTGGAAATCTGCCAAGCCTCGATATCTGTGAGTAGCGTGAATGTTTCCGACAGCTTCAACTTGATAATCTTCAGGATTATCTTGCATCTTTCGGAGAATAGATTTGGGCAAATCTTGTCTACCCTGGGAGCTGATTCGTTCGGTCCCCGAGATGGGGGATGTGCCATCTGTGAAATCGACATTTCCTGTAAATGGCTCGTTGCTTCCTCGCTTTCGTTTCCTGCCCGTCCTCTTGGGGACAGTGATCTTGAGCAGGATGTTGTTGGTGACGGCATGGTGTGATACGATGGGCTTTGATGTTGGGTTCTCGGGCCGGAACCACAGGGGAACTGAGCTAGGCTCTGCCGTGTCCATGAGAAGCTATCATAGCTGATTAGTTGCTTGCGCTTGCGCTTGCGAGGAATGTCGATTTGCCTACTTTCTGAAAGTCTGGGTCTGGTCCAAAGGTAGCTAGTCCCTTGTCAAGGTTGAGGATAACACACGGGTGTTCTATGGCGACTATTTTCCTCGGAGGAACCTCGAATATAGGGGCACCGGCCGAGTCATCGGCGTCGTCGACCTCATCATCCACATAGTACGATTCATCTTCGGCTTCCATCATGATCGGCATGATATACGGTCGAAAAAGATCTTAAGCCTTATACAGGAATTTACGGAAATCTCTGGGACTGTAAAGGAGAACCATCGATATCAGTTCTCATGCGTAGCATAAATACCGTTGTAGTGGCTTGCTTAATATGCTGTGCGAAATTCTGTGATATCTGATAATTGACTAGGCTACAGCTCTCGAATCTGATGGATGGCGCTTCGGTTTCAAAAACGATGCACTACGTTTCCTCGACACAATAGGTCTTCGTGTCTTCATGTCTTCATGGCTTCATGTCTTCATGTCTATGTTTGAAGTTTTGAGTTTCGTGAACCTTGATAGGTACTTACCATGAAAGGTACCTAGTTAGTTACCTACCTACCTAAATGATGATATCTTATGAAGTTAACCATAATAAGTTTTAATCTCATAAATCGGAGAAGTCAATACAGTGCGAAGCATAGTGTAAAGTGTCACCTGACATCGAAGATTCAGCCTATGAGCAAGACCCAATTAAACATATCTTGTACAGGCAAGGTGCAATGTACATACTGGTATGTACATGTATTCTCTTAAGTGTTACCTACAGTTCCAAGGTCATCATTGAGATCCGCAATAATTTACGGCAGTTGTTATGTACCTGCCGAAGTAAAGCCCGGGCCTCTCATATTTTTTTCTTCGGCATAATTTAAAGTTATTACAATTACACATCGGCAAGCAGTCAATACCCGAGTTTCTACAAAGTCGAGTTCAGCTACCTACATACATAGGTATGCACTACACTACAAGATATACCTGCTTACTCACATATATAAAGATGAGTTTTGTTAAAAGGTGTATGTGAATAAGTAAATTGCTGCGTGATTGGATCAATTCTGCCCCGCCAACTGACTTGTGATTCGACACAACTCTTCACCATAAAGCATTAGGTACATATGTACATATGTAAATCATGCAACAGACCCCACAGACCGCCACATGTATGTAGTATGTAGTAATAGCAGCTGGCAGCTGGCAGTATGTACTTAACTTGGACTTTGCACAAATATATATGAATGCATAATATGCAGGTTCATGAGTACAAGCAAACCTGCATTCCATACATATTTAAACGACTTGGCTTCTTCGGGTACGATATCAATTGACGGTCAGAAAGCCTGATGATAATAACAAAGTTTTCATCATATTAACCACTGTCTGAGGCTATCTGGAAATTTGGAAGATGACATCGAATTGAACATCCATCCTTATGGTTGTAGCCCTTTCTTTAGTGTTAGGTACATAAATATATAAGTCACGTACATTGTAGGTACCTACCTACCTAGCTGGCAAACTCGATATTGTTGCTAGGGTACATGTACATTGTAGAGGTGAGGTACTTTAAATACATGTATGTATTGCACAGCACTACATATGTACCTAGGAAGGCATTGGTTGGCTGTGGATTATGTACCTGTACCCTACTCGCATGCATGCATGTACCTATGTACTTAATGTACATTATCTCCATCTGGACTGGATCCAGTACCTATCGTACATGATTATGTACTCTGAATTGTAGGCCACTTCGCTTTGGCACCTGTGAAAGTGGCCCTATGTATGGAAGATCACCGGAGTCTCTAAAACTAAACCCGCCTACGGTCTACCGCTATGTACCACTCACTGTTGGCTTGTGTGTAGACGCAGAACGCTTCTCCACCTTCCACAACGACAACTCAAACTTCATATCTCTCTGAACTTGTTCAACATTCGACCCCGGGTTCGTTAGTCTCTCTCTCAAGCTAAGAGGCTCAATTTGAGCTATCTTGCATGAGCTATTGCTATTCATTGTTTAACTACAACCCGCTGCTAATTCGCTTACTCGACTTTATGCGACAGCCACTCTCCCGCAGCGCCGTACCGCCTCCTTAAACCTAACTGTTAATTCATGAATCTCTCTGCCTCGTACCAAACAGACGGTGAATCCACAACCTAATTCTACTACCCATTCACCCGGTCACCCGATCATCCACTTCTCAACTTCTACTTTCGACATATTTCTTTTTGTGTGTTTTTTTCTTTTAAAAGCACTCGGGCCTTGCTACGGCAACGCGTCTATTGACGCTATACTCATCAACTCTCAATCTCCTATAACAACATCCTAAAGTGACGAGAGAGTCGAGTGTCCCCACCCCGCCGTAAGTAGGGGCCTCGACTTACAAAGATGAAGGGCTTCAGGCGAGCGGTATGTCTGCCTACTTATTTCATACTTGTTTTCCAAAGCTCTCATTCTCCCCGCCAGTATATACATGTCGCTAACCAATCACTACCGAATAGCTCTCGCGAGGCAAGGACAGCAAGTCCACCAAGAAGAATAAGGATTCCAAAGATGGCACGGCTTCACCTTCGTCTAGTGGTTCTCGAGAGACCCAGTCGCCTGTATTGACACCCTCTTCCTCTACCTCGACGCTGAACGATCTCAGAAACAAGCCCCTCCCTCCCAATAATGCTGGAACACATGGTGGTGATCATGGTAGCTCTGCTTTGCAAGGTCAGGTTGGCCAAGCACCTGGCGTTCTGCCTGACCGGTTTGGCGCTCAGCAGTCGCTAAATGGTGCTGCTACCCCTCGACATGGTGGTACCCTTCCGCCAACCGTGGTCATTAGTCCGAGTGCTCCAGTAGGCCACACCTCCTTTTTTTTTCCTTTCCCATAGTCCTAAGATGATGACTAACTTATCTTTGTCCGTAGCACATTCCACCTCCCGGCGCTGCAGAGACCATGCCGCACGATCTCGCTCCACCCAAAGCCGGCTCAAAATCCCTTGTCTTTGACCGTCTCCACCAGACACCGAAAGATGTCCCCGAAGGTCTCAGGACACCTAGGAGACAGAACTCGTCGCGATTTGACATCTCGACCCATCGAGAACTGGAAAAGCTACCAGGGTTTCATGAAGTACCGCCTAACCGACGACAGGAGCTTTTCATGCAGAAGATTGATCAGTGCAACGTCATTTTTGACTTCAACGATGCTAGTGCCGACATGAAGTCCAAAGAGATCAAACGTCTAGCCCTACATGAGCTACTTGACTACGTAGCCAATAATCGTCAAGTTATCACGGAACCAATGTATCCTCGCGTCGTTGAGATGTTCGCAAAGAATCTATTCCGCCCGATCCCCCCGCCTATGAACCCGCAAGGCGAAGCATTTGATCCCGAGGAAGACGAACCTGTGCTAGAGGTGGCTTGGCCCCATATCCAGGTCGTCTACGAGTTCTTTTTGCGATTTATCGAGAGCCAGGACTTCAACACGAACATCGCTAAAGCATATATCGACCATAGCTTTGTACTTCAGCTCTTGGAGCTTTTTGACTCGGAAGACCCACGCGAACGAGACTTCCTCAAAACAACCTTGCATCGCATCTATGGAAAATTCTTAAACCTTCGTTCTTTCATCCGACGTTCCATCAACAACGTCTTCTTTCAGTTCACCTATGAAACGGAGAGATTCAATGGCGTGGCCGAGCTGCTTGAGATTCTCGGCTCCATTATTAACGGATTCGCCCTGCCTCTCAAAGAGGAGCATAAGCTATTTTTGACCAGGGTGTTACTCCCTCTCCACAAAGTGAAGAGTCTTAGCATGTACCACCCTCAACTCGCGTACTGTATTGTTCAGTTCCTCGAAAAAGACGCCTCGCTTACCGAGGATGTCGTTCTCGGCCTTCTCCGATACTGGCCGAAAGTCAACAGCACCAAGGAGGTTATGTACCTCAATGAGGTTGAAGATATTTTCGAGGTAATGGACCCTGCAGAATTCACAAAGGTCCAGGAGCCGCTGTTCCACCAGCTCGCCAAATCCGTCGCAAGCCCGCATTTCCAAGTTGCAGAGCGAGCCCTATATTTCTGGAACAATGAGTATTTCTGCAACCTCGTGAGCGATAACGTCGATATCATCCTGCCCATCATGTTCGCACCGCTTTACGAAAATTCTAAGGGACACTGGAACAGGTGAGAAACCAAAGACCAAGCTGTTATTTCCCGAAGCTAACAATGAAATAGAACAATCCATGGGATGGTGTATAATGCGATGAAGCTCTTTATGGAGATCAACCCGCAGCTTTTCGACGACTGCTCTCACGAATATACAGAACAGCAAAATAATGCTGCAGCAAGGGAAGCCCTCCGAGAGAGGAAATGGGCTGCTATCACAGAGCAGGCTAACAAGAGGAGAGTCAACGGCGCCTCTGGGAATGGTACCCCGGCTTCAAAGCCACTAAGCATAATGCCGCGAGTTGAAGAAGCCGATTCGGTCACGGAGGATAACCAGAAGAGGTTGGATTCGTTGAAGCTTCAGGATGCTGACAGAACTAACCGCCGCCCCAATACGCACGAGCGGCAGGGTTCGGCTAGCTCTGCGCGGAGTCAGCGGTGATTTTGATTCTCGTTCCTCCTATCCCCTGTGAACCTTCCCACGAAGAGCATTTCAGAAGTGCTCGACTCCTTTTACGATAGAACTTGTAGGCGACGATGACCTGGTTTACACGAACCTCTTAAAAATTCTATTTCGATTTATCCATACACCATCACAGCTCATTGTTTCTAGTAAGCATCGGGCTGTCTCATCCTAACTTGCGCGGTACTTGATGTCGACTCCGACCTTTGTGTGCGGACTTGACTTGCGTTTTTGGTCGCAAACAAGTAATGTTTGATAGCGGCTTGAAGCAGGCCTGTCAGCCTCTAATCCTTCGGCGATACTTTGGATTGGGTCAATCTCCGGGATGTCAAGTGCACGTTAGGTGGTTTTTTCTTTCTTTTTTTTTTTTTTTAAATTTCCCAGTACATACTTGATGGCTTTGTATGTTGTGCGAATTCCCCTATTCCCGTCTTCGATAAATAGAATTCGGTTAAGGGGGTCAACAACCGCGCTTACTATACGTGATGTGAGACGGTGCTCATTCGTACGCTTACGAAGCCTCGATAAAAGTGGTTATCGTCGCGGAAGCGTAAGAATTAGGTATACTTGGAGGAAACGACGCAGGGGAAGAAGGCAAGGCAGTGGAGATGGACTGGACTGGACTATCCATGCATGCTGAGAAAAGTGTATACGGCGGTTCTAAGCGCCAACGCCCTAGGGGATCGAGGAGAGGAAAAAGGGAAGTTTAGTAGGGGTTCTAGGAGGCTTGTTCTGCTGTCTGTGCGTGGCAAGTAGCAGTGCTTCTCGATCAATGTATGGAATTTTTTGTCTCGTGTCAGGATTGACGGGGAAGAGGGAGGGGAGGGGAGTAGTGGCAGATCAGATATATTATGTTGTTTTTTGTTGTTTCGTCTGGCGGCTCCCGTCGCGGCGTCTAGAGGATGGAAATAAGGGCAATGATCATCAGCAACAAACGGCTGGTTTAGCTTTGCGAAACGATAATGTCAATCTTGATAGACCTTGTCTTTTGTGTTAACTATGTATAGGTAATGTGTAGTATGTGTGGTATGTGGTCTGGCGTGGTGGGTTGATGCGCCCGGACGCTGGGTTTCTTCGTACTGAAAAAGTCTTAAAAAGTCGCCACTGTTTAAGTAAAGGGGGTAGTGAGGGGTGTATTGTGTTGCGATGAAATGTTGATCACAGAATCGGTTGGCAAGCTTTAAACATCTTAGTCTTAAAATATTAAGAACTCATCCCGTCGCCTTTGCCTCGTATATGTAGGATAATACTATTATTCATTTGCAGCCAACAGTGCCTCCAATGTCTCACAAGAGTGAGTTACATAGCCGACTTCATCGAATGCGAAGCAGCATCGAATGCGAAGCAGCACTATTCTGCCTCTCACTTTTCATTTCTATTTCTATTCTTTATTTTACTCATTTGTATTATCCTAATATTGCGACTACTACTACTACTACTACAGTAGATAGCTTAGCTTTAGCTTAGGTAGTTGGTACATATACATATACATATATATATACACCATCCATTTCTGCCACTTTTCTTTCCATACCACTACTCCTCAACAAATCCCAACGCCTGGCCCATCTTGACCTTCTGCCCTTTCTCCACGGCCCATGCGAACCCGCCCTTCGCGCCGGGGTTCTCAGCAACAGGGGCCTCGAAGACGAGTACAATGGTGCTGCCGAGCTTGAAGCCGCCCATCTCGTCGCCGCGGCGCAGGGCGTAGCCGCCTAACACGCTGCTTGCCGCTGCATACGAAGCCTCAGCGAAGCCGGCGTACGGCTCGCCTCGCGCGGCGGCCTCTTCGGCTGCGCGGTCGGCTGCTGTGTCGGTTAGGAGCGAGTTGGTTCGGAGCTCGCGATCGAAGTTGACGGTGATAGAGCCGACGTTGGTTGCGCCTACGGGCACGAAGCTAAAGAAGCCCCAGCGCCATCGGCCGAGGAGGACCACCCTCTCGTTTAGTGTGAATAAGCCGGGTAGTGTGCGTTGCAGGTATGGCGACACGGAAAATAGTTCCCCCGCGAAGTGCCGCCGTCGCTCTACTACCCAGTTCGCTGGCGAGTGGAATCGATGGTAGTCGCCTGGTGCTAGGTATACGACTGCATAGTAGAGGGCTGTCCGGTTGTCCGGCGATAGGAGTGCGTACCAGGGTTTTTCCCCGAGCGCTAGATCCGCTCGTACCTCGGACACGGCACCGGGACTGGACGGGGTAGCGGCTTGGTCCTCTAACTTCTTGCTGGAGCTTTCGTGGGTTTTGTCCGGTCCGGAGAGGAGGTTGGGTAGAGTATAAGCAATACCGTTCACCCGTGCGAATTCTTCATCTGACGAGACGAGCTCTTCGTCCCCGCGCGTTGGCGTTGGCGTTGGCGATTGGTCGGGGATCTCTTTTCCTTCACCAGACAGGCTAGGCGTAGGTGTGTTCTTACCTAGTAGCGCGTCGACGGTATATGTCATGCCTTTGACCTGCTCGATATCGTTGCCCTCGATCTTTCCGAACTGTAGCACACGCCCATCGGCAGGCGATAACAACGCATTCGGATTCGGGTTCAATGGCCGGACACCGGGCTTCAGCGTTCGATAGAAGAAGGCCGAGAGGTTAGGGTATATACGAAGGTCTGGCTCGGATACTTCGTCCAAGTTGACGCCGAATATGAATGCGTATAATTTGAAGCCGGGGATTCGCAGGTAGTAGGGGATGGTGAGTTCGTTGAATTTGCCCCATAACCTTGACAATGCCTTCAGAGGCAGAGTTGACATTACCTTCACTTGCCTAAGGAGAGCGGGTCAGCCACGAGGTTGACGAAAATAGGTCTTGTATATATCGAGCGCATACCATGGGCCATCTGGTCGTACTCGCGCTCGTTTCCTAGGGCGAACACCAGGTTCATCGCTATCTGAAGCCTCTTTTTCGAGCCTTTCCTTCTCACGAGCTTGCGTTTTGTAGAACTGCACCAGCCCAAGAAAGCCAATTCCTAAGCTGACAGGTATAGGATACCATTTAACTTTCGTCTCTTTCAGCGCGCTTCGCAGTCTTGACCCGAAGCGCTGGCTATTTTGGTATTTCTGCGACGCATGATGAAAATACACCCTAGGCGAGGCTACGAGATGTTTCGTCGACCGTCCTGTCGCGGCAGTATACGTTTTTCGAAGCATGCATGGCGATATCGGGCGACTCAACGCGGGCGTATGCCCTCGGATAGACACTGAGCATAGACTTGCCATTGACATGTCTTATGTCTCTAAGATCTTTGTAATCGTCTCATTAATCTTTCTGGAGGAGGGAAAAGAAAGACACGCTAATAAATGGCTAGCTCTAAGTCGGTACGTATATTGGGAAACGAAAGTTACTATATAGAGACGATGACATTCGTTTAATGAATGGTAGGCAATTGTCACAATGAGGAATGAGGAAGAATTGAATTGAATCAATCAAGACCCCGTACAAACACTAGGGTTCACTCCTATAGTTCTATTAGAACTGAAGTTGTAGTGTAATAATTGGAAATGTTGGAAATGTTGGAGACTTGAAGTTCGTTACTGGCCAAATGCAACACCGGCTGCAGACTGGGAAGACCCTCAATGACGCAGGGCGGGTGGAGCTGAAGAGCTATCCCCTTTCAGCTTGGCTACCTAGGTACATACAAGGCGACGGCAGCTGGCAGAGTTCAATCTGTCGTTACCTTTCGCTGCTTCGTAGCTGCTTGTATTTCGTAAGGTTTAGTGTTGGAGTACCTACCTAGGTTAGGTATTACCCGATATATGTATTGGGGTGTGTACACTAGGTACTTTGTAGGCACGGTCCCTTTTAGCCTACTTAGGGTACATTAGGTACTTAAGGTTAGGTACCTTATATACGCGGGAATGCTGTGGTCGCACAGTTAGGTAAGCAAATGACATGAACAGCTTGCATTGATAGTCCCTCGTCTCATAGTCCGCTGCCTCTTGCCGACGACGACAAGCCCAACAGCACTTTCCCTACTTCATTGTTCAAATTTGACCTCTATTCTCCTCTTTCCCTATTTATCAAGTCTAAACTTAGTGCTACTCCATTAATTTAATTAATTCTTTCCCGTTCTTTTTTTCTCTTCTAAACATACATCATAGTGTCCGTCTTGCAAACATTACATACCACAGTACCACAATACCACAATACAACAAGCTACGTGTCTGTTGCGGGAAATCCGTAACGGTTTTTATTTTTTGTCTGCCTGATATGTTTTCACCCACTATCCTTTAAACCACGATGGCGTCCGACTTAGCACCCCCAGCAAACTCTCCAGCTGATTCCAACTCGGAGACCTTTACCCTGCAAATCCTATCGCCTTCTGTAGGCATACCGCAACCACTAGCGCTCCAGAAGCTTCCCATAGGTACCACTGTTAAACAGCTAAAGGAGCGCATCCGAGATGTTGTTAGCACTAAACCTGCCGACCAGGCGCAGCGTCTCATTCACAGAGGCCGTTTGTTGGCCCGTGATAACGAGACAATGACTGACATCTTCGGTCAGGAAGCGGTATGTGTCTAACTGTTAAATTCCGAGAGAGGGAAATTCGGCTGACGAATATTTCGATATAGCTGCGCTCTACGGATCACCAGACGTTACATCTAGTGTTACGAGATCTTTCTGATGGCCGACCAACGTCTACGCCAACTCCTCCAAACCAAAGCACTACTTCGGGTCAACCTTCGACTGGGGTCAACCCTCTTTCCCAGCACCAGCTGCATCCCAACACTAATCCTTTCCAACCCGACCCTCAGGCGCGCACTGGAATCCCTCATTACCAAGGCCTAAGCTTTGGTTCTCAAAGGCCTGTTCCTGGGATGCCGGCTGTAGGCCAGCCAATGGTCCTTCCGCCTGGCCTTTCTCCGCAGCAGTATAACCAGTGGGTAAGAGCCCTGAATGCTCATGTGGGAGCTCGCGACCATAACCAACGAACGGCTACGCCAGGGGCGCAGGATATACCTACTACTAGCGCAAGGGGAACACCGGGAGTGAATACACCTGGAAGGATAGCTTCGCCGTTCCAGGCAGAGATGACGCGTACCACAATCAGTGAGAGAACCGATTCTAATGGATTACACTGGCGGATAACTTACAACGAAACATTTGCGAATCCATTACAGCGACCAGGAAATGCTTGGGCTTCTCAAGCACGCTCTACTCCGAATGGGAGCCAACTTTACGACAATGAAGCACAGGATGCTCTACGAGCTGCGGATACTAACGCGGCAACTCGGGTCATGGCTGATGCTATGCGTAGGAATGCTAGCAGCTCTTCCCTAGCAGGCCTTGCAACCGGCCAAGCTCAGTATCCTATTCCGCCTGGGGTTACTACGCCGTTGATTCCATCTCGAGCAGGCAGCGCTACTGCTACACCAGATCCGTTTAGAGCAGCCGGTCAATCCAGAAGCCTGCCTGTACACCAAAATCATACGCATTCGTCTCAAAACACACCAGAGGTCTATATCTTATCTTCCCCTAGTGGACCTCGTGCCTTGTTGCTCAATGGCGGCTTAGAGACATACTTCAGCCCTCCAATTCGACCCGTAAACCCACCTATGAGTGTACCATTTGCGCAGAGACAACATCCACTTATATTTGCCAATGCCTTCCATCCGCAATATACGGCGCAGGTACCAGCGCCAACCCAACCGCAAATGCCTCCAGCCGGACGAAGTCTCATAGGTGACCACCGAGGACATAATGCTACTCAGCCACAGCAACACCAGGCTCAACAACAGCATGGTTTACCTCAGCCCCTTCAGATGCCACATATAGGACATGCTGTAGCTCGTGCAGACAACCCACAAATTCAGGCTATCAGAATAGCTCATTTATGGCCGCATATCTGGTTGGTCGCTCGTATCGGCTTCTTCATCTGGCTATTCTCATCGCCAAGATCTAGCTGGTCTCGTTTCTTTTTCATGATTGGCGCCGCAGTCATCATGCTTCTCGCCCGCACTGGCCTTTTGAATCAACTGTGGGTCCCTTTCCGCCAACGCTTGGAGAACTTGATACCTCCAGCCGACGGCCACGAGGACGCAGCAGTACAAGTAGACGCACGAGATAGGGGCATCCAGGGCAGAAATGGTGCGGCGGATGGTGGACAACAGCAAAGGGAACTACACCCGGCTGATACGGCAGCCAGGCTGGTGCAACAGCGACGTCATGAGAATGCCAACTGGTTGATGGACCAAGTTAGGAGGTTAGAACGTGCTGGTATCCTGTTTCTTGCTAGTATCGCTCCAGGAGTTGCCGAGCGGCATATTGCGCAAGTTGAATCCGAGGCGCGGGCCGAACGTAGACGACGGGAGGAGGCCGAAGCTGCCGCCGCAGCTGCGGCTCAGCAATCTGAGAGACTAGATGATACAGAACAGGGCGGAGATAGTGATACCGCCACTGCCACTGCCACCGCTAGTGAGGGGTCGGGGGGTCAGGATCGATCACCGGAAGGCGAGAGGGGTAACGAGAGACCGCCTGATGCAGAAGAGCCACTCATTGACATATAAACCCATTGGAGGGCACCAGTAATACGAGACTTCATCAAGAGGCAAGACATGACAAGAGCTACAGAAGTTTGCGAATATTTCACAAGACGCAATCTATGTGTCTTGCGATAAAATAAAAAGAAGTTGGTCAAAAATGGCATTGGAGGGGGGGACCTCAGCTGAAAGCCGAGGTTGTTTTGTAAAATCTTCGAATAGCGGTTTTTGTGTACAGCGTGTGTGTGCGTGTGTGTGTGTGTGTGTGCCTATGTATGTTTCTGGAGTTGGCGCTTTGCGTGTGTAAGCGAGGGAAACGTGTATCAATGAATAACAGCTTGATGAGGGTCGAGGGCTGGCTGGCTGGATGGCTAACCTAGGTGGTTGTGCAATAAGAGACAGGCAAACAGACAGAAAGGCAGGATATGACGTGAGCGATCATGTCGAATAAGACTTTTTCTCCAGGACGGTTACTTCTCGCGTCTTTAAGGTCTGAACATCTATATTGTGATAGCCGGAATATGCTATGCGTAAAGTCCACCTCGTCTACGATTTCTCTTTGGGTTCGACTCGTATGCCTCGTAGTTAGAGGAAGTCCCTAACAAGAAAAGCGACTAGCAGAGCAAATCCTCCCAGAAGCAAACTAGCCATAATCACAACTAACTATCAGAAAGTACAAGTAGCAATTCAATTGTATTGGTAACAGTACCCTAACACTGCTCGTTTAGCTCGGCTCGCTCAGTTAGTTAGTTAGTTAGTTAGTTAGCCGATGGCATTTAGCATGCCCACGGACTAAGACCTATCTCCTATTCTCTATGTACACACACACACACACTACTATACCGATAGCACCTCAAGAGAAAAAGTACTTCGTATAACGTTCGGATAAACTACAGGTCCCCTTTCCCGCTTTACTCGTCCATAACTGCGGCGAACTTGTCCAGCATAGTCTGCTGGATGGCCTCGTACTGTAAACTAAGTTAGCATCGTACAACTCATTACGCATGTGAAACTTCATCCCCGTCTAATAGGAACGAGCTCTTCTTTGTGAACTGGGTTGCTTACCTTTTTGCTAATAGCCTCCTGTCCCTCGCTCGGGAGCTCAAACTTGAGGCTTCGCAGCTGCGCCTGGAGGTCACTCGTAGCCTCACGTACCTTGGACCAGCTCTGGCCCTGTGCAACAGCCTTCTGCGCCTCGTCGTGGAAGCCGACCATAAGCTTCATCATCCATTCCGTCTTCCAGATAGGGCAGAACTGGTCGTAATCTGAGTATCCATTCTGTTGCAGGAAGTCCTCCTTTAGCAGTGTCGAAATGTCCAGCGTGATCTTGTCGGGGTCCGACAGCGCTGATTTACCGACCAGCTGCACCACCTGGTCCAGCTCCTCCGAGTCTGATAGAAGCTGCCTAATGCGGTCACGTAACCGCGGGAAATCGGGGTAGTCCTTCTCGTACCACTTGTCCAGCGTGTTCGTGTACTTGCTGTATGATAACGACGTGTTGATGGACGGAAAGTGCTTCCGCTGCGCAAGTCTCTTGTCGAGACCCCAGAACACTTGGACGATACTGAGTGTCGAACTGGTAACGGGATCGGAGAAATCACCACCCGGAGGACTGACGGCACCGACGATGCTGACACTGCCCTCGCGCTCGGGGGAGCCTAGACAGCTCGTCTTTCCTGCACGCTCGTAGAAACTGGCCAGCTTAGCGGAAAGGTAAGCAGGAAAACCTTGGTCGGCAGGCATTTCACCGAGACGGCCGGAAATTTCACGCAGGGCCTCGGCCCATCGAGATGACGAGTCAGCCATCATAGCCACGTTCATGCCCTGGTCACGGAAGTACTCGGCGACAGTAATACCCGTGTAGATGGAAGCTTCTCGGGCGGCGACGGGCATGTTAGAGGTATTAGCGATCAGGGTGGTTCGCTTCATGATAGGCTCCTTGCGGCCCTCAACCTCGATAGACAGCTCAGGAAAATCCTTCAAGACTTCAGCCATCTCGTTACCTCGCTCACCACATCCAACGTACACGATGACGTCGCTGTTGGAAAACTTGGAGACGGACTGCGAAATGACAGTCTTGCCACAACCGAAAGCACCGGGAATAGCCACAGTACCGCCTTGTACACTAGGGAAAAGGGCATCCAGAACTCGCTGGCCGACAATGAAAGGCCTGTTGGCGGAGAGCTTCTCGGTCGTGGGTCGCGGAACACGGACGGGCCAGGTGTGCATCATGCCATACTCGGTCTTGGTGCCATTGAACTCGACCTCGAGAATCTTCTCATCCACGGTATATTCACCCTTTCCGGCGATTCTGGTGATAGTTCCTCTTGCTCGTGGCGGAAGTAGGATCTTGTGTACCTTGATGAAAGAGTTCTCAAAGACGGATCCCCAGACATCACCACCGGAGATGTGGTCGCCGACCTTCAAGGTTGGTGTAAACTCCCACTTCTTGGTTCGGTCAAGAGCAGGCGCCGAAATACCGCGAGGGATATAGATGCTGTTAGACTGCTGGGCGATTTTCTCGAGGGGTCGTTGAATTCCATCGTAGATGTTGTGTAATAAGCCGGGACCGAGTTCGACGGAAAGAGGTTTACCGGTTCTTTGGACGGGGTCGCCCACAGTTATACCAGCTACGCTTTAATATTAATTTTATATCCTCTTGCTTAGAATTGGCATGCGAGATGCTTGAGCAGCACTCACCGGTCTCTTCATAAACTTGGATGGTAGCTTGGTCGCCGTTGATTCGAATGACTTCACCGACCAGGTTATCGTGACCGACTCTTACAAGCTCGTACATGGCAACTCCTATCATATCCTCGGCCACCACGACGGGTCTAGTTAGGTTAATATGTCAGCTTTGTGATCGGAGGCTATAAGTAGACATGGTGCATCGTTTACGAACCCGGATACGGAGTAGATCTTGCCTGCACGTATACAAAAGTGATCAGCTCATTAGACAGACAACAGCGTATATAAACAGTAGATCTACATACCACTATTGAGCGCTTCTTCGCCATTTGTGGCTTTCGCTGACTAGATGCACAAGAGACGTTAGATATCCAAGTTGCAAGGGGGTAGGGTAAGTTAAGTTAAGCTAGTTGCTTTGTTGCTTTGTTGCAAGTTTTGCTGCAGATTGGAGGTGGCGGGAGATAGCTAGGCTTACCGGAGCCATCTTGGGAGTCTCTTTCGGTGCAGAAAGCGGTTCTATAGCTGGAGAGACAGGAGAGATAGATATTGTAGGAGCTGGCAAGGGCGAAGCTGGGGGTGACGAGACCGGCGTCGATGTGGTAGAGGTTGAAGTTGTAGTTGTAGTTGTAGTTGTGATGATGTTAGGAGTAGCAGCAGTGGCAGCAGTGGCAGCAGTGGCAGCAGTGGCAGCAGTGGCAGCAGTAGTGGCAGTGGTGGCTATGGTGTTAGTGCTAGTGTTAGTGTTAGTGTTAGTATTAGTGGTAGCTGGTGATAGCAGCGGGCTGGGTGGTAGTGGTTGGTTAGCAGCTTCAGCTATTAGGCCTGTGGCTTTAGCGGCTCTGCCAGGGCTATCGGAGCTGCTAGGTGACGCAAATTGCGCAGGGCTCGAGGTAGGTGTGACCGGTCGACTTGAACCCGGACTTGTACTTTGGCCGTGGTTTCCCCGCCGCTCAATCAGCTCCACTAAAGACTTTGAGCAACGAGCCAGTGTCAGTAACGCGATTGCTCCATTGAGTAACGCCTAAGGGGGCTTCGTGCATATGTATATGTAATACGTACAGGCCGGGCCCGCAGCGTCGGTCGGAGGCCGAGCATGCAAACGCGTTATGCGGTGTAAACCGTCTAAACTCTCTTGGTGAGGAGTTGTCTTTGACGAGGTCAATGGTAGTCGGATCTGGAATCTTGTTGTAAACTCGACAAGGTTGCTTATGCTTCATTTATGCTTTACTTATATGCGCACATGTACGTTGTATCCGTTGTATCCGGGAGATGTAGTTGATTATAAGTAATTACAGCCGACACGAAGGAAGTCGCAAGTATGTATAAGTACAAGTACAAGTAACCAACCACCTGTGCAGCCTCTTGACCGAAATTCCCCCGTTTTTAGAATTATACCTTGCATTATACCTTGCACTGATAAACAGATATTGCCTACATAAGAAAGTATTCGGTATAAGCATCCTATAGACCTAACATCCTACAACTAATACAACGGAGCGGCGTCATTATAATACTCGTTACAATATAATACAATCCAACAAATACTCTCCCTCCCATTCCCCAGCTCCTTTGTCTCACCCAAACTAAAGATGTACCTGATCAAGCTTATCCGAAATCCCATTCTTACCATTGACACCATTAGCACCATCCACCCGATCCGGAATAACATCCCACGCCTCATCCTCGCCGGCACCGCGTACCCAGTGTGGTTCTGTCTGGAACGAGTCGACAACGAGGTGGCCAATCCTAGTCCACATGTCCCCCTTGATCCTAATCCATGGCCTGTCCTCGTACTTCTCGCTTAGGGTCTGGCCGATGCTGACCGCGCGGAAGAGCTTGATGCCGTGGCCGTCTTCTTCTCGGGTGTGCATTAGAGCGAGTTGTTCTATTATATCAGAGTTTAGTTAGTTAGTTAGTTAGTTTAAACTTGATAAAAATGTGCTTTAAGCCATGTGTTGTAAATAAATGCGTACCATCTACCGAAGTCAGTTTCCCAGCACGCGGGACGTATGCGGCGATATTATCGAGTTCAAAAGGTGGACAGCCTCTGGCTGCGTACTGGACGAGGTCGAGTCGTATTTTCCATTCGAGGAGCCTCACTTTACTTTCGATCGGGATCCAGTCTAGGCCATTCAAGATGAT
Organism: Daldinia decipiens; assembly: GCF_022478715.1. Lineage (NCBI taxonomy): Eukaryota > Fungi > Ascomycota > Sordariomycetes > Xylariales > Hypoxylaceae > Daldinia > Daldinia decipiens. Next base: position 50,712 of record NW_026054576.1, on the reverse strand, counting down.
GTATATGGGGTTGATGTTGATGTGGTGCCTATCTGCCGTGAGTAAACCACTTAAGTTATGAAGGGTGGGTAAGAAGACATACATAATGAAGAAGTCGAACTTGGGCTCCTTGCCAGGATAGAAAGCCGCCGAGGCACCTTCGTATACGGATATGTGATACATCTCGGCATTCCTCTCGTCTAGCTCTTCCGGCTTGACCTTCACCCTGCTCGCTAGCTCGACAATCTCGTCCCATGCTTTACCAAAGATGCCCTTACTAATTTTAGTTGGTTCATCTGTGCCATGGATAGAAGTGGAGAGCTTTTCGTTCGCCTTAACTTCCCTTAATAGGCTCTCGATGCTGGGCATGGGCTCTGTATTTGATTTAGCGGCCTCTTCGGTCGTATATAGGAACTTCCTTAGGTCATCTTTATGGACGGCTGCTTGGGCCAGAGCCATGGCTACTATGGCAGGTTGTTTCCATTCGACGCCGTACATTAGCTGGATTATGGGGTGAAATAATCCTAATGCAAGTATCAACATATGACATCGACTAAGAATAAGATAATGTCCTTTATAAAGCTTACCAGCGACCATTCGAAACAGCATGTCTTCACTTCTCTCATCGCCCCTGAACATGTATTCACTAAGTGTCTTCTCCCAGCCCAGTTTATCGATCTCGTTTTGAAAAAAGGCTAGGAACTCGTTGTAATATCTTCAACTAGGATGTCAGCTAATCATGTGGCAATAGCTACCAGGAGTCCGGATGAATGAAACGACCCCATCCATTCTCATGTTCGACTTACCCGCCTTTCCCAAGATACTTCTTAGTTTTCTCCCAGTCCCCGAGCTCTTCGACGACATTCTCACGGATCTTTTTAGCTGGCCTTTGGTACGTCTTATTGACATCGTAACCTTTCTTCAGAAGCTCGGGCGAGGCGCCTGTACCATATAGGGCTAGGACTTGATGACTTATACTGAGGAATAGGTCAACGCTTCCGTCTAAGTCACGAAATATACGACGGGGGTTTACTGATTATGGTAGCCCATATCATTGAAGAATACATGGTGTTTCTAAGCCTCGGATTAGAGCTGTGTTTCTTTTCATGATTAATTAGAGCTCGACCTACATCAAGGTCCTCCTGCAACAGTTCAGTAGCCTTCTCGGCCGAGGCTTCATCCTGTTGAATCTTCCATAGCCCAGTATTTTCGGGCGTAATTTGGATAGTGTGTGCCGTTGCCATATTTACTAAATTCCTATAGGTTGGAAGTTTGATGAATTTTATATTGCTTCGAGCAACTCGCAGGGGGAAAATAGAAAAGCTCATGGGCTCTTCACTTTATATAACTACCTATCTTATATCTCAAACCCATGCTAGACCCTCGCCCGTCACAATCCGGCCTTCTATATGGTGACAAATCTCATAAGTAATATGCAGCTGGTTGGATAGAAGATGCGGAGAAGCGGTTTGCTTATACGAGATGGTGTATGTGCAATGGTGACGGGGTCACGATAAGTCCGAAGGGATCCAGCATGGATGGGCAATAAGCCCCGTCTTGGCTTCACGGCTTCACGGCTTCACGGCTTCACGGCTTCACGGCTTCGTTTCCAATTACAACCCTGGAGATTGTAATACAATGACTTGATAACTAATACAACCCGAATAGAGCGAGCGCGAAGGTCAAGTTGAGCCAACTGCTTATAAACCGTGCATTAACTCACTACATGTAGCTTTCGGCTTCAGCATAACAGGCGAGCTGGTCCCGAATAGGAAGTTAGGCTTTACCTATCCGAGATTAGCCACGCAGCTATTCCGAAAAGTCCTGCATACATCGTGACATCATCCGCATGGTTTTGCAACGTTATGCAGTATCCTATTTTTACGCATTGGAACTTTTGTCAACTCCCAATAGGAACTTTTGGTTTAAGGGTTATTTAAGCAAAGACGAGAACGAGCTTGAGGTAACGAAGCTAGGTACTAGGGTCATGCGTGTGGGCGAATTTATAAGCACAAGCACAACTATAGACCGCTAGTGTAAGACGCGGACACGATGATAACATGTCTCTACTGACAGACATAAATATTATGAATCATATCTTGGCAAGAGTTGTATCTAACCTAGTTAAATGATTAATTGATATGTATTACAAGCTCATATGTTAAATATTATCTTTCAACTGTCTGTGTAGGTTGGTGATATTCAGGGGCTGTATATATCTATCCTCTTATATTACTATATATCAACTCTATAGTACAAGAATATAGCCCCCTGAATAATACAAACCTAGGTACCTACATACCTACCTGATATAAAACCAGCCTTTGTAAGTAGGGAGATAATATAATTGTGCATCCCCTATGTCGGTAGAAGAGGGCGAAGAACGATATAAGAAAAGGCTGTCCATTCTCATAGCATTTTATACAACTCCTATCTTGTTGTAAACACAGGTATCCGCGCAACTATTCATGAGTAAACGCAATAAAAGTAAAATGACCAAAGTCCGCAAAGCAGACATGGCAGCAGCAAGGACCAGAGGCGCTATGTTGCCTTGCTACTAGCTGCGCTAATTATCCTGGCAACAAAGGCAATACATATGCGCCGTTGCCAGTCAACACCAGTGATATTTACCTGTGCGATCTAAACGTAGTGGTGTTTTTGGAATTCCGTATCATAACAAACATACCACTTGCTACGCTGTCATACACACTTCTCGCCGTTTCTTCTCTCATCGGCGATACCAAGCCAAATTCTAATCAGAGAAGCTATTCCCAATAGTCTACCATGTGTAAACAATACCACTACCACACCAAGTGCCACACGACCAACTGCCAATCTATCCTCGGCTCGAAGAAGCGCAACCGGTACTGTCGCGAAGCTCTCAAAGCTAGGCGCCTCGGACGCTGCTCAACGGGCGTCCAGATCGCGGGTGTTTTCCGCAGCGAGGACTCGAAAGCGTGTTGCGACGCCTGCAAGCAGCAAGCCAAGATAGCCCGCCAGCGCGAACAGGAGAACGAACAGCAGGTCCCGGACCAGAGCAGCAGCGACCAGGAGAACAACTCCGACACCGAGATCTTGTCTAGTCTCGGCTTCGTCGCAATGCCCAAGGCTAAGCCCAAACCACCATCTCAACCTCTCGTCTCAGCCCAGCCCAAACCCCTACCAAAAAGCAAGGCCAACAACAGCAACAAAGACCTATTCGACACGGTCTTCACATCTGCCCTAGCAGACATGGAAATCGCCTTCAGCAACGCGAACTCGGACACCACCAAACCAGGCACCAGCAACGACACCAGCGAGGAAGCATAGAACGCACCTCGCGAAGTCCTCGCCCCCCAAACCCCGGAGAAGAAGACGTCAGCCACCAGCTCCAGCACCACCAAGCGCGGCCGAAGGCTCTACAACAAGCCCCAAGACCACGACCGGGATCACCCTCCCGTCGACGACGCCGAGCGCTATCCCTACGGCTTCGGCCCAACGCCCACCGAGGGCAAGTACGTCTACGAGTATAAGCGCGAGGATGACGAGCCCGGCGAAGACGGTTATCGTGGTGAATGAATGAATGAATGAATGAATGAACGAAGGAAACATACGCGCACGAGTGATACCTAGGCTACTTGCCTATTTGCCGTAACTCTGTGTTATTGGTTGACCGACCCTACGGCCACTAACTGAGTAAGTAGAAATTTCGTAGAAGCACACCATAACCTTTTCGAGCATATAGCTAACAAAGAACCGCAGAGGAAATGAATAAACTGCATAGGCACTTATTCAGTTTATTTCGGGAGTAGTAATGATTCTTAATAGTGACAAACCATGCAACTGTTTAGAATAGGAGAATAGGAGAATAGGGATAAGTTTTTCATAGCGTATAACGAAGTCCTGTTCGGTTAGTCTGCCCCTATTGCATCCATTATCGCATCGCACAATACTATAGCTCAGAGAAAAAGTCAAAGAAAGGAGCTTTCGCATGTACGCACGCAGATAATTTTCTATACAACAACTCTATTCACGCATGCCCCGTAAAGGATGGAACTCGATTGTATGTAGAGTAGGCCCCAACTTTGCCCGGACCCTGCGGTCATTTCGCGTCTAGATCCACGAATTCAATGCCCAGGTCAAAGTCCACCACCAGTTTTGCAACTCCCGTGCTGCTCCATAGAGAGATGCCTTAACTTGCCCCTAAAGCTTGTCCGATTTGCCCCGGACACGTTTCTATATGACCGCCCTCCCGTACTGTCTTGTCCGACTAACCACGCTGTACTAAGGGGTCCAATTGACCTTTGCCCCATGGTTGATCCTTCTTTGCTTTTCTCGCCGTGTGCTTTGAATCTCCTGCACGTCTTCGTGGATGAGAAAAAAGCGCCACAGAAACCCAATAACTACTTAATACAAAAGGTATATCCGGGTCGTCGGTTATCAATCATCGGCCGGGATCCTCAATGAGTTCCTTCCGCGATACTTAATTGGCCCCCAGGGGGACACAGGGAGCACATTCGTACTCCTCATAGTAGGCTTCAATGAAATATGTAGGAGGATCTACTTGAGGAACATTTCTCCCCCATTCCGCGTTGTTCTTGAACGATCCAGGTGGTCCAGCCCAAGCACGACGTCGTCTTCTATGGTGCCTCCCTCATCGAAAAGCACATCTTCTATGTCATGTTAGTTGCGCCTCGCAATTACTGTGGCATAATCCCTTACCGTCGTTGATATAAGCCGGCTTCTGGAATCGTCGCACTATTGCGAATTTGATCTTTTCGAAAGCCTTGCCCTTGATGCCTGTCCGGTTCTCTAGTCGCTTCTTTGTCTCCGAGAAGGGTTCGCCCTGGTCTAAATTAGTCGTGCCTCTCTTTATTATATATGCTCATGCACGTACCTCTTTGAGGAGGAATTTGAACGGGATTCCGTGGACCCGACTGGCGTCATTCTGGAAATGAATGACCTTGATAAAATCCCTTTCATCAGCGCCCATTTCCTCCTCCGGAATTCGTTCCGCTATCACGTCGGTGTAGTCGTTAATACTAAGAACTGGGTAGTTAGGCACGAGTTCCCGGTGAAATTTGTGGTGATGAATTTCGTAAACCCGAATTCGACTACCCTCGCCTTCGTCCTTGATCTGCGCCTTCTTTAAGAAGGCTTGCACAAGATCTTCAATGTGCCCTTGCTTATTTACCAAGATATCAAATGTTTCCTAGAAAAATCCTGGTTAGATATATTCCATATACACATCTTGAAAAACTCACGACCTTCGTCATGCCCTCACTCAACCAAGTCACCTTAACATTCTTTTTCGTATCTAATTCTGCAAGACTCATATCTAGAACTTCGAAGAAAAGAGAGTTGGGCTTGATCTGCAACGTCTGTTGGGTGTAGTTATTTGGATTCAGTATGGTACCGAGGTTTTGACTGACAGCCCTCCTTACTGCCGCCTTGGGACTTCCCGTGGAAGCGTTGGCCGTGAAGAAGCGGATATGAGTAGGATCTACGCCCAACTCCTCGCCTACTCTCTCCGAAAGTTGATCGTAAGTAATTTTTGTGCTTAGTGTAAGAATAAAGCTCTGGTAATCAGTTTTCTCGCAGCGAGGATGAGGATCGAAGCGAACTTCTCGCTTGTTGCAGAGGAAGTCGTAAAATCCCTTAGCGTCATCATATCGGTCCCATCGTTTAGGCGTCTCCTCTGAGTTCTTATCTCCAAGACGAGGGATCTTCCCAAGAAGTTCGCCCGATTTCCGCTCGGCGATTCTCTGGAAGCATATGATGTCGCCGTCCTGAAGCTCGGCAGCTTTCAAGGTTTGTTTCGCCTTAAGACTCTCGATCATTGTTGGCTTAATCTCCTCCCACATAGCCAACTGTTCTCCCGAGGGTAACTTGTCACCCCAACCCATCTTCTTGGCGATCACGGGCACTAGATCTTCAACTTTCTTCTCCCTGCTTACATAGATGTGACCTACTCCTTCGAGAATTTGCCTCTCAGCATCGAAATGCTTCAAGAAGAGAAGAATCAGGTCGTTCTTAATGAGAACATCGTTGGCGTTGATGTTGCTCTGATATGTGGGCCAAATAGCTCGCCCTTCAGCATCAACCTCGTCTGCAACTTCCGCCCACAATCTCAGGGCATAGTCTCTATTTGCCGGGATCATATTTTCATAAATATTCCTCAGTTTCGCCTGCATGTTCATAATCGGCTGATCAGGTCTAGTGGTCTTGTTCTGGCGATTTACCATAATCCACACGCGAATTCTCTTGGCAGCTTCTTTGTCATTATTGGCAAGACCCTCAAGAATAAATTTGGAGATATCGTCATCCTTTCGTGGGGTGTAGAGCCTAGGGGCTGCTGGATCTTCATCAGGGTTAGAGTCGAAGTTCGTAAGGTCGGTGGAACCGTGACGCTTGAACGTCTCTTCCGTGATAACCTTAACAGGAAGCTTATCTTGTTGTTCTTCGCGTTCTCTTCTCTTGGCCTCACGTGCAGCTGCCTCCTCATCCAGACGTTTTTCTAAATATAATAAATTAGCTTAATCCTTGACTTAAGTTACTCGAGGAAACTCACGGAGATGTGGCGGGCAATCTTCGTTCTTGACTGGCGTCAAAACTTGATCCAACCGAGACTCTCGGATATAGACCAACATATACGCACTCATCTGACGCATGATCGGAGACTTTTTTTGGAGGCCTGTGCGAGACTGCAAAAACGAGGCTGGGTATTCACCCCCAAAATTCTCCTCCAGTGTCTCTCGAATGGTTGCCTTTGTGACTTTGTCATCGTCAAACTTGTAGAACCAGCCGTCTTTGTTGGGCTTAAGATAGGCATAGTAGTGGCCCGCATTCAAGTCACCGCTATGCACCAGGACACCATGCAGTTTGTATACCCACGGCTCGGACTTGTCTGCATCCTGGTCAAGGTAAGACTTCAGGTCTAGAGCCTCGGGGAATTCAAAACGGTCATTGATCTTCATCATCGTATCGCGCTGGATGTCGTACTCGAACCGCTTCAAATGTAGATGTAATACCTCGGGAAAGCTCTTGAATATTACACCTTTGCGAGCATCCTGATACTTGAACTCATCGCCTGCCCAGTACTTGTTGTCGCCATCAAGAGTCTCTTGTTGAATATAATCTTTGAAACTCTCCTCAAGGTTTGGTATTCCCCGGACATTGAGTTGAATATCCCAGAAGTCTTCAACCCGGCTGGACTCATATTCAACGTCAATGCAGGAAACGTACGTTTTTATCTTCCCGCTGAGCATATGTGGGAGAGCGTCTTCAGCTGCGGTGCCCTTCATCCTCTCCTCCATACGTTCAATCAGCTTGCGGGATAGTTCCTGCACATCTTGTTGCTCAAAGATATGTCGTGTGTCCCAACCAAATGACTTCGTTAGCTCGTTGGTACTCACGGCCTGATTTGAAATTTGGAGCTGATAAAATAGTCTCTGGAGGGCGTAAGCGCTATTAGTTATGCTCGCGTCTTCCACCGTCGGGATTTCGTAAACGGCCTGAAACATGTTAGTGCACCTTCTTTCCTACTAGATAGATTCCTCTTTAGAAGCTTTCATCTAACCTTTCGAAAAGCATTTGTGAAGAATAACGACTGTAATAGCGAATTAAGGTAGCATGTAGCACCCTGGTTCTTCAGACCAACATAACCGGTTTCCTTCTTAGAATCGTAGTTATTGAAGTTGTGCCATAACACGCCAGTCTCATCTTCGACCACTCTGACGTAGGCGGTGATATTGACGGAGTCGTTCTCGACGAGCGGGTGGCCAGAATTATCCCATGGTTGCTGGAACATTTTCCTTAACTCGAGGAACCGCGTGAAACCCCAATCACTCTCCTCCTTTGTAAAGCGGTGATGGGCTGTATGATGGCAGAAGAGAGATGGGTCATTGATATTCCACATGACCAACCCGAACTGTACACAACAGCTCCAGTCCTCAGGTATACTACTGGCATCTGGGAAGCCATGTTCAAGATATACCGAGGACTGGTCTACGCCATTTCCAAACGGAAAGAGGAGAATTCGCCTGCTCAGCCAAGTCAGCAAGCTAGCTCTTCGAGTAAGGGTATCTGATAGGTGCTTGCCATGGGTGCCCGCCGGCTTCAAATACGGGGCCGTGCTCCTTCTTAGAGAGTGTCCTCCAATTTTGTACAGTCCATGTATTGACGACATCTTCTACAATCTTAGGTTCGTCTAGGAGAGGTGACAGCACTATCTCTTTCATAGCCTCAACTAGAATGGGAGCATTTGTTAGTGGGAATCCTTTCTGAGGTAAATGTATCTAATTAATGCTATCTAGGGCTTATACGCACAATCGGTGGCCAAGAGAGCGCTCTCGAGATTCTCAGCATCGTTGTCCAGTTGTTCTGGATTGATCTCTGTGACCTGATCTTTCTCGTTTAGGGTCGGTTGGACGACCATCTCGTCCTGGGTGTCTACCACCATCTCGTTCGGCGAGTGGATTTCGGGATCGTAGCTCTGATAGGCGAAGAATACCGTTAGCTGACTTTAGACTCGTGATTGGAAGTAAATAAGTTGGGTCGGAGTTTATATCATCGGAGATTTGATTGGAATTAAAGGGTTGGCCTAGAGTTGGCTTGGGAAGGTCTAGGTAAGGTAGGGCGCGCACGAATAGGAAAAGATTGTTCAATAAAGAGGCTATCGCGTGGCGTTTCTTTGGAAGAGAGAGAGAGAGAGTAGTAGTAGTAGTAGTAAAAGTAGGTAGTAAAAGTAATTCAATAGTGCTAGTCAGAGATATGAGCTTACCATGGTTGCCTATGGTTTGCTTAATACTATCTCTAACAATCTCTGCTGCCGACTTCCTGGCTCAATGTTGAATGGTCCTCCCAAACCCGCAGGATAAAAATGTAGTCGAGGTCCAGCTGCACACACAGCGGGGCTACGACGGGTGGCGTGGAAAGAAATAGCAGGAGAGGCGGCGCAGCGCAGCTCACTACTAGCCGCTGCAGTAAGAGCAGTCGGGTGAGCTAGAACCAGAACTAGAGGTTAATGAAGTTACGCGACTAGGCGCAGGTTGGTAAAATGTAGATTGGAGGAAGGAGAAATATCTGAAGGAAAGAAAAACGGAGGTGAAGCTCTAGTACAGAATTGCTTCATCGACTTACCAGGCCAACAAGCGCTAGATGGGAGTAGAAAGTGGGCTGTGACACCTCGGGTCCATACGTGTACAGGTAGCAGCGTACTTTTTTGGATAAGGCAGCCTGGAGCGCGGAGCAGAAGGCGCGGCGGGGGGAACTGGACGGATTCGTTACTGAGAGATGCTTTTTCTACACTACCTGTACATACCTAGGTTAGTACATATGTACCTATGGCAGTATTGATGGTAAGGAACATTGAACATCCTAAACCTTACGACGCGGGCTAATGCTTTAGAAGGTAGGTAGCCTATACTTTGTAACTGCTCGTACTTCCGAGTGGAACTACTGCTTTCTTCTAGAATGATAATGTACATTAGACTTTCTACTAGGTTAGAGACTTCTACGCCGTAGCTGACTAAACGACGTGCTTATTGTAAAAGCCCCGCCAATACCTTTCTCAATTGGCAATGACGTTACTACGGTAAGCACCCACATGGCCGAGGCAGCAAGTAAGGATTTCTTCATCTAGAGGATAGGGCTACTAGTGAGACAAACAAAGAATAGACGACCCATCTGCGTATTCTATACCTAAAAAGAGTTCAAGTTGGTAAAGGTAGGTATAAAATAACTATAGAAAATACATGTTGCCTAAGCCCTACTTGATATCATTGTATAAATCTGTAAGGTGCCCGTTCATTTAGTTAATTTAATTAATGAGAACACAGGCAAGAAGTTAGCTAATTCTATTAAAACGAACGCTTAATACAGTACGTATTTTTTTATGCACTTACATCTTATACCTTTTATACCTTTTGCTCTTTGCCTTGGGTGAAACAGTATGTTTTGGACATATACCTAGTTAACAGGTAGTTATACTAACATAACTACGTAACTAAAATTTCAACATTATCATATTACAACATGGCTACAACAACGAGGTAAATATGTACGTAATAATTAAAGGCCAGCGCTGAGGTTCTTCTTCATTAGGGTTGGAAATTGCCTGTTCGACATAAATGAGGTACCTACCTGTATGTATACCTGTATGTATACTCGTACCTATCGAATCTGCCATGGCATGTCGATTGGAGAAATGTGGGGTATTATTCATCATTCCCGCCCTGCAAGCTATATGTACACTAAGCAAGTCCTTTATCCTCAACACTAAGACCTTTCAGAGTCATAGGTCACACCTTTGTTACCGTCACAGCAGCGCTAGCGAAACCGGAACATGCCCGTGCTTCCCCATCGATGTCTTAGCCCCGGAGTATGTAGGTAGGTAACATGTGAGGGCGAGTTTCCCAGCTCAACTCCAAACACGAACTCTCTCTCCAAAAAAAAGCAAGAGTACCGCTTTCTTTCTTTCTTTCTTTCTTTCTTCCTTTCCTGCTTCCTTTCCTGCTTCCCTTTTGTATATCCTCCCCAATTGCTATATCGTTCACTCTGGCATGGAATCATCGGCATGTTACCATTCGCGGTGCACAATGCCACCAAAACCTTGCGGTTGACCTCCCGCCTGAGAGCTTCGATTATCCCAGCTCGGATCCCTCTTTCGCCGTTACTCGCCTCGAGATTGATAACAAACCCTAACAATTCCAGTATAACAAGCAAGCGGTGGTCGCACGCGGCGAAATGGAGGCCGGTGCAGGTCCTAGATGAGTATGGTGTTCCTGCTCCATATCTACTCGTAGTATCGTGTGACTGATAGTAGCCCTCCTATACGTATGCAGATGGGTAATAAAGGAAGCTCGTCCCATTAGCTTGCGACAATTGATGGTATTCGGCCGATCACTGACCGAGGCGCGACTGATCAGCTCCGCGAACTATGTCCGAACCGAACTCCCCACGAGAATTGCCCACCGGATCCGTGACATGCAACGTCTGCCCTATGTAGTTGTTACGAACCCGCATATCAGCGACGTGTATGAGCTTTACTATACCGCATTCGACACGTTCCGGCGCATCAGAGAGGTCAAGACGCTCGAGGACAATGAACACCTTTGTAAGGAGATCGCCAAGATGCTACGCGCCCACTTGACTGTGATCCCGAAGTTGGCCATGGGTATACTTGAGTGTAGCGGGTTAATGCCTGCAGCCGAGCTGGATCACTTTATGAACACCGTCCTACGATCCGTGAGTAGCTTCGCTTCGACAATTCAAATGTCATCCGAGCTAATATTACCCCATTATAGAGAATATCCCGTAGAGTAATCGCAGAGCAGCACCTCGCCCTAACTGAAACCTTCAACTCGCATTGGTTCTCGCCCGGAGCCAAGCTCTCCGAGTCCGACTTCATCGGCGAGGTATTCATCAAGTGCGTAGCCAAAGACGTAATCGAGCACTGTGCCAAAGCCGTCCAAGACCTCGCCCGATCCGCCAACGGGCCCGACACCAAGATCCCCGAGATCAAGATCAACGGGCACATGGACTCCTCATTCCCGTATATCCTAAGCCACCTAGAGTATATCATAGGCGAGCTCCTCCGGAACTCGGTTCAGGCCGTCATTGAAAAGCATCAGCAGAGCAAAGACCCCGCCTCAAACCCACTACCTATTGAAGTGACCTTATGCGAGGCGCAGCAGCACGTCATCATCCGCATCTCGGACCAGGGCGGCGGCATCCCGCGGGATATCCTCCCGTATATATGGTCCTTCGGCAAAGGACCTCTCAAGAACCAGCGCCTCGAGAATCTCGGACAGGTCCCGCTCATGGCAGCCACGCTGCAGGAGCTTAAGGTTGACGATGGGAGGCTGCATAGGCTGCAGAGCGAGCGGTCGGGCCACGATAGCTCGCTCTCCTCACTGTCTACCCGCCCACCTAACCTCCGTCTCGGCATGGGTCTCCCGCTAAGTCGGGTGTACGCCGAGTACTGGGCTGGAAGCTTAGAATTACATAGCTTGGAAGGATATGGTGTAGATGCGTTCCTGCAGATTTCGAAGCTGGGGAATAAGAACGAACAGCTAGCTACGAGAGCAGCAATGGACGCCGTTTAGTAATGGGAAAGTTGGAAAAAATGCATGGTTGTAGGATTACAGAACTACAAGTAATTAAGTCGATTAAATCGCTGAGCTCATATGTAGCATAAATAACGCCACAGAGTTTGGTTCGACCAGGTTTAAGAGTGAGCGGATAGAGTTGCACGATGAATAAAGGCCCTGGTTTGCTTTACTGGTATCATAGAAATTTGCGATTACATCGTAAAATAAACCTAACTGATCTGGAGAGAAACGGAGGCCACAAGTTGGCCTCCAAAAGGGAGAATATTTTGATATCGCAGGTAAGCCACAACACGCTTGCCGGTCCATAACCCACCTTTCCCTGCCATTAGCAGACACAACACCAACCGCTAGGACCTTGACAATTCACCTCTCGACACATGTAAATTAGCTTGTAAACATATCATCCATCAACGACCTATCATCCCGTAGAATCAGAGATGCTGCTGGGACCCGGCGTTCTCAACAACTCCATGCTCCCTATTGGACGGAAGCATTAAACTAACGCTAGCGGAATCAAAATCGTTTCGTTGGCGAATTTGGGGGTATATAGAGCGAGACTCCTTAGCGGCGGCCGCTGCGAGCAAGGCTGCCTTGCATTTGCTCGAGTTCGTTCTCGAGCTGCTTGATCTGAGCGTGAGTCTGCTCGAGATCCTTGTTAAGGCGGTCACGTTCGGCGATGAGCTTCTGCTCCCATTGTCGGAATCGCTGCTCCTCGACCTTGACCTGCTCGGTAAAGCGCTTGCGAAGGGCCTCCTCCTCCTCCTTGTACTTGGGGTTATCCAGCTTGCGGGGGCGGGCCTCGCCGAACTTCCGGGTCTCCATCTGTTGAGCTCGGTACGCTTCGTAGTGCAATTCCTCGGTCGTGTGGATGAGGTCAAGCATATGAGTGCGGATTAGGATCGAACGTAGCTTCTTGAAGTCGCAGTGGTCCTCATTTTCGACTTCGGCAACACCCCATGAGTACTGGCGGCCCTTCACAATACGACCATCGCCCGTCTTGACGTCCTTCTCCGAGCCGATAACAGCGAAAGGCATGGCGGCCATGAGACTACGTGCGTGCTGGGCAGCGGCCTCATCGTCCTCCTCGATCGGTGGCTGGTAGATCTTAATGCTCTGGGCCTCAATGACAGCACGGATCTGGCCACACGTTAGTCAGTAGAACGATGCACCTATGAATAAGTAGACATACCTTAGCCTTGAATTTGGCAAGGTCAACAGGGCTCAGAGTATCAGCCTTGGCAATAACGGGGATCAGGTTGACTCTTGAGCAGAGTCTCTTCATGACCTCAATATCCAGAGGCTTTAAGGTGTGGCCGGTGGGTCTAATGAAGTACAGGCAAGCGTGGACACGGAGGTCGATCTTGTCCTGGCGGCGGGGTTGTTGCTCCTGGAGCATATAAGACTCATGCTGATCATCAAGGAACTCAATGATGGGCATCCATGAATCTCGGTTGTTCACGTAGTCGCCGAAGCCAGGCGTGTCAATGACAGTGAGGCGAACTGCACATACGATAGTTAGTAGGTAGTAGGTAGCAGGTAGCTTAATTGAGCTTTGTAATAAATAGAGCCAGTACCTTTGAAGAACTTCTCTTCTAGTTCAGCCTTGGTAATCTCGATTTCGACGGTCTTGTCCACCTGCTTCTGGTGTCGTCGCTTGTGATCGGCATAGTTCTTGATGGTGGTAGAGAAGAGGGTGTTGATGAAGGTGGTCTTGCCCAAACCAGATTCGCCAGCAACCTGATATAGCTATTAGTGATATGAATTACAACAACCTGAGGCTCGCAAGATATAGTACCATAATAGTGAAAGCTGCACCTCTTTTTGCAACAATCTTGTGTCGCTGGTTGGGCAGATTGGCAATGCCAATTGGCGACGCGCTCTCGGCGGCGGTGGCTGGAGGCATTGTGATGGTATTGGGTAGCTGTTAGAAAAGAACAAGAGAATTGATTGTGATAGAAGAATAAAGGTACAAGGCCAAGAAAGCGTCCAAGCCTGATTGTCGTTGTATATTGATTGTCGGAGGATGTTTCTATCTATGTAGAAACTCTCTGGATACGAACCGACGTGTGATGTTGACAGACAAAAGGGTTCGGGCTATTTCAGGGGAAAGTGTTGCTGGTCAAGCAAATTTCCTGACCACAAAACCTCAAGTGCAGGGCAACCGAAAGGGGACAGGGATTAAATTGAGTGCCAGTGGCCCCTTTCCCCATTTCGCAGCCGTGGTTCGAGCGTTAAAGCCTTGACCGCCTGCCACTACCAATTCTAATTCCAAGGAGGTCTAGCCTAATTTGGTTAGAGATTAGTGGAGGTAGTACCTATGTACCTAGGTAGTAACGTCAATCCTAGGAAAGAACCTTTGCTATTGATTGGTTAGGAACTTGCTAACCTAGAGCTTTAGGCTTATCTGGATAAAAATATTTATCTTATCACTGATAAGAAAAACAAAAAAGTTCTGGATTAGATCCAACTCGGCGCATACGATCTAGAATACAAGAGCATAACCCTCTAGCAAGGCCGTCTACCTATTAGCTATGTCGTGACAATGAAGACTGATTTTAAAGTGAGGATTCCTTATATAATTCACAAGCTACAAAACATATCCTAATCGTCATAATAGTTTTCCAACCTCCTCGGGACCGTGTACTGCCAGGGCAACCTCTTATACAGCCCTGATGGAACATGTTTGTTCTCACCTGTGGGAAATCGAGTTACGGTTTTCAACTTAGTAGAGTATGTCTTGTTTTAGTTTTTATCGGCTTAGAAAGGCATGATTCCTAACTACATTATTGCCCATAGTAACAAGTCATACACGCTTCCTTTCGCGCATAGGAAAAACATCTCGAGAATTGGCTTGACGCCGCGGGGCAATCTCCTACTCTCCGTTGACGAAGACGGCCATGCAATTCTAACTAACGTCCCCCGACGAATCTCTATATACCACTTCTCTTTCCGATCTCCTGTCACGGCTCTCGCCTTTTCACCTTCAGGGCGCCACTTCGCTGTAGGATTAGGTCGAAAGACGGAAGTATGGCAGGTTCCATCAACTCCTGACTCGAACGCAGATGGGGAGTTGGAGTTTGCACCTTTTGTCCGACACCACACGCATATGGGCCACTTTGATGACGTCCGTCATATTGAATGGTCCGCCGATTCGCGCTTCTTTTTAACTGCCTCCAGAGATCTGACAGCCCGAATATGGAGCTTGGACGCGGAAGAAGGATTTACCCCAACAGTCTTGTCTGGCCATAAGCAGGCTGTGATTGGAGCTTGGTTCTCAAAAGACCAAGAAACGATATATACTATCAGCAAAGATGGGGCTGTCTTTGATTGGCAATTTACGAGGCATCCCAATGCGCCGTCGATAGATGAGGACGAGGATATGGGAGACGCCGATAATGACGGCATGCGCTGGAGGATTGTTCAGAGGCATTACTTCATGCAGAACAATGCCCATGTTAGATGCGCCGCTTTCCATCCCGAGTCAAACCTCTTAGTTACCGGCTTCTCCAACGGAATATTCGGCTTATACGAAATGCCCGATTTCAACACGATTCATACCCTTAGCATATCCCAGAACGAAATTGACTTCGTCACAATAAATAAGAGCGGAGAGTGGCTGGCCTTTGGGGCTTCTAAGCTAGGCCAGCTCCTTGTTTGGGAATGGCAATCCGAGTCCTACATTCTAAAACAGCAAGGCCATTTCGACTCCATGAACTCCCTAGTGTATTCTCCCGACGGAAAACGCATCGTCACCACCGCCGACGATGGCAAAATCAAAGTCTGGGATGTTGACTCCGGATTCTGTATAGTGACCTTCACTGAGCATACAAGCGGCGTAACTACGTGTGAATTCGCAAAGAAGGGTAATGTGTTATTTACTTCGAGTTTAGATGGGTCCATACGGGCCTGGGATCTTATTAGGTATCGAAACTTTCGAACCTTTACAGCGCCGAGCCGGCTTTCCTTTTCCTGTATGGCAGTCGATCCGAGCGGTGAAGTGGTCGCTGCAGGGTCCCTGGACTCATTCGATATTCATATTTGGTCTGTGCAGACTGGTCAATTGCTTGATCAATTATCCGGTCACGAAGGCCCTGTCTGCTCGCTGGCATTTTCACCGAATGGAAGTATTCTATTCAGTGGAAGCTGGGATCGGACGGCTAGGATGTGGTCAATATTTAGTCGCACACAAACTAGCGAGCCTCTACAATTGCAAGCAGATGTGCTCGATATTGCGGTCCGGCCAGATTCCGCACAGCTTGCAATATCTACTTTGGATGGACAATTATCATTCTGGTCGGTTTCAGATGCAGAGCAAGTATCAGGCCTTGATGGTCGGCGAGATGTGTCAGGAGGTCGGAAAGTCAGTGACCGCAGAACTGCCGCTAACGTTGCTGGTACCAAGAGTTTCAATACTATACGATACAGTACGGATGGAAGTTGCCTTCTAGCAGCCGGAAACAGTAAATACATATGTCTCTATTCTGTGAGCACTATGGTTCTACTGAAAAAGTTCACCGTTAGTGTCAACCTCTCGTTATCGGGAACGCAAGAGTTCTTGAATAGTAAGTTGCTTACAGAAGCGGGACCAGAGGGGTTGCTCGATGACGAGGCAGACCATTCAGACCGCGAGGCTCGACGAGACAAACTATTACCGGGTTCGAAGCGAGGCGGAGATCCGTCCGCCAGAAAGAAATTACCCGAAGTGAGAGTGACTAGCGTAGGCTTCTCACCTGCCGGTACTTCATTTTGTGCTGCATCTACAGAGGGCCTTCTCATATACAGCGTAGACAACGAGCTTCAGTTCGATCCATTCGACCTCAATATGGAAATTACACCAGCATCGACTCTTGCTGTTCTTGAAAATGAGAGAGACTATATTAAGGCTCTTGTCATGGCATTCCGCCTCAACGAAGCTGGCTTGATTAAGAGGGTATTTCAGTCCGTGCCGCACACGGACATCCCATTGGTGGTGGAACAGTTCCCTACTGTATATGTCGCAAGACTATTGCGGTTTGTTGCAGCTCAGACCGAAGAATCCCCCCACATTGAGTTTTGTCTCCTATGGATCAAAGCCTTAGTAGATAAACATGGATCCTGGCTTACGGCAAATCGAAGTAAAGTTGATGTTGAGCTGCGGGTTGTCTCAAGAGCCGTTACAAGGATGCGGAACGAAATCAAACGATTAGCAGACGAGAACGTATACACGGTCGACTATCTACTTGGGCAGGCTACCACTAAAAAGGTAGATACCAGCAATCCAGCCCTAACCACGGGCGGAGATACCCCTATGAAGATGCTGCCATCGGGGGAAACACTCATCTTGGAGGATCGCATGCAGTCCGAGGGTGAGGAGGCTGAATGGGTTGGGCTGGATTAACGGCACGACCTCGGGTTACAATACGTCAGCTTGAGAACATGTGGTCCAATGCAGACACGAGCATATATCGCTCTCTCCTTCCGATCCGACATGAGGCTCTGCGGCCTCTTGCGATACAAGAGTTCTCCCAACCGATGGCCGAATTAAAAGACTGCTCGGATCAGGGTCCTAGAATATCCACGATTACCCGCAGAGAGAAGTGAAGCATTGATTCCGGGACTAGCATTGTTGGTCCCTTGTGAAATGAGGTTTGTTCTCGCTCGTTCAACCGTTTGGTCTCATAGGCTTATTTAGATATAGGAGGGTATCTTCTTTGCAACATTCCCCAACTGTAATATAAACCAATGTCACCATTTTCAATCTTCGTAACCATTGTCCAACCGATGTACCCAACCTCGACAGCCACAAAATCCTTAAAAATTCACGAGGCATATGCTAATTGGTCCATCAACCTTAGCACAGGCTCTATGCCACCCTAACTGCGTGAATGCGGCGACGCTCTAGAACACCTTGCAATATCTTGGACGAATACATTCCTGCAGGGACCCGACACCCATAATCGACTCGGGCCGAGCCCCGCTCAGCTCTGCTTCGGTTTAGACGTTAGACTGTGATGCGTGTCATCTTGCTTGTGCGACTTTGGATACCACGGAGTCGGGAAGCTTAGCATCTTTGAGCCTCCCTACCAGCCTGTCGTTGGGACTAGATACGCAACGAAGCCCACTTGTAGCACCAACAACTGGGAACATACATGACGTATGGGGATATATGTGGGAGACTGCATGTTCTAGAGATCTGCATGTGTTCATTGGATGTTCGACGTGACCCTTTGCTCGACGTGCAATTTCAAGATAGTCTTAGTTGCTTTCTTTATACTTGTACCTATTCCAATCAGAATACCTGGTGATGAGTTAGCGAGACTCTGCCCCAACACACGGTGAGACACCGAAGGAGATGTTGTGCTGTTAGGACTTATAAGTCTGCTAGCGCCGATGCTGCCTTAGCTAGTTAGGTAGTGTTCGTTCAAGGGACCCTTCGATAGATTTGTTAGCCTTGACTGCCTTAGGTAGGTAGTTAGTTAGTAGATCCATTACAGACCCGCATGGTTGTGGGTTAGACGATGTGGGTTAGAGAGGAGTATGATATGTACATACTAGAATAAGAAAAAAGAGGGTGATAAGAGTATACATTGTAGGAAAACGAAGCAGGAAAAAGAAATAGGGACTCTAGGCAGATAACTTGCATTTCATAAATAAACACCGTATATTTAATTGGATGACTACCTAGGTACCTAGTTCAATAGGTATTGAACTCCATGGCTAAGTAATATATGACACGCATTTACACAGCGACTAAGATGAATACCTATACATTGGTCATACCCTATGCAGCTCATCGAACTTGATAAATCTTAACCATAGCCCGAGCACTTTGAGTCACTTAGAAAACATATCAACAACTAACTATACGATATGATTCATAGTCGCATCGTAGACAGTTCCTTGTTGCCTCGTAATCAAGGTACGCCAATGAATTCTTCGGTGGGCGGCAGGCGACTTACACATACGTATGTGTGTATGTATGTGTGTATATGTATATGTACCTATGTATGTGTGTATTAGACTAAAAGAATGGGCATGCATAGGTAGGTACCTAATGTATGTATTTGCCACATTAATACCTAGGTACTAGGTTAATAGGTTAGGTAAATTAGGTAATTGCCTGTATGTGTCTAACTCGACCAACACAACCGTTACCCACATGATTCCTAAATACCTACCTACCTATGTACCTAACCTACTTACTTACCTTACCTGTACCCTAAATACTTACCTATACCCACCTAAGGAGGCTTTGAAAGATTACCTAGGCTTAGGTAGACAATTCTGCCCCCCCCTGGCTGCTAGCTACATAAGTTAGACCTCTACATAAGAAGTTCTGTGGGGGGCGCCCCCCCCCCCCCCCCCCGGGGGGGGGGGGTTTTTTTTTTTTTTTTATTTATTTTAAAAATAAAAAAAAAAAAAAAAAAAAAAAAAAAAAAAAAAAAAAAAAAAAAAAAAAAAAAAAAAAAACGAA